>NC_134863.1:3022500-3352500 GCF_049852395.1 Peromyscus maniculatus bairdii | reverse complement strand
GAGCAAGTCTACTGTTTCTATGTGGAGAAGAAGTCAGGTGTGCACAGCAGGAATGAGTGTGTTAGAAGGAATGGGCAGAGTTGGTGACGGGAACCTCGGCTTCCTGCCTATTGATGAGGAAAAGGGCACTTGGCAGAGATAGATGGGGTTAGTGGCATGAAGCCAGGGGTCCTATCTGTAGGAGTTCTGGAAGGAGTGCCGGAAGGCAAGAGTCAGTCATCCAGTTATGGTGGCTGTATTAATTTTCTATTGCTGTAATAAAACACCATAAATCAACTTACAGGAGAAAGAATTTCTTTGGATTTGTGGTTCCAGAGGAATAAGAGTCTATCATGATGTGAGGTAGGACTGGAAACTGCAGGCATGATGACTGTAACTGCAGTTCCCATCTTGAACTACAAGCAAGAAGCAAAGAGAGTCAACTGGAAGTGGTGAAGAGTTATTTTTTTACTCTCAAAACCTGTCTCCAGTGATATGTTTCCTCCACAAGGCCACACCTCCTAACCCACTTCAAACAGAGCCATCAACTAGGAACTACGTGTGCAAGGACAGGAGCCTCTGGGGACATTCTCATGCAAACTCCCACTGTGGTACATGATAGTAGGAGATGCTGAAGATGTGCTGGCAGGAGGATCAGGAGTTCATTAATATATTTTTAAAGAATTTGCATGATTTGTTTCTTGTCCAATTTGGTATGTTACATATCTATATATTTTTAGGGTTTCCCTTTGCAAACTAGGCTAGCTTTGAACTTGTGATTACTCTGCAGCAGCCTCCCAAATGCTGAGATTACAGGCATGCACTATGATGACTGGCTTTTAATTGTTTTTGCTGAATTTATTACTCTTATTTTGTGTGTGTATATGCTAAATCACATGTTTTAAAATGTTTTATTTTATGTATGTAAGTGTTTTGCCTGCAGGTATGTATGTATATCATGTGTATGCCTAGTTTCTGAGGAGGCCAGAAGATGATGTCAGATCCCAGGGAACTGAAGTTACAGAGAGTTGTAAGCTGCCGTGTGGTTACTGGGAACTGAATGCAGGTCAGCTGCAAGAGCAGCAGGTGGAAGCAGATGCAGAAATCCACGGCCAGACCCCAGGTGGAGCTCCAGGAGTCCAACAGGCGAGAGAGAGGAGGGATTATATGAGCAAGAGATATCGAGACCATGATTGGAAAAAGCACAGGGACAAATAGCCAAACTAGCGGAAACACATGACCTGTGAACCAATAGCTGAGGAGCCCCCATGATACTGGACTAGGACCCCTGGATAAGTGAGACAGTTGATTAGCTTGAACTGTTTAGGAGGCCCCCAGGCAGTGGGACCAGGACCTCTCCTTGATGCATGAGCTGGCTGTTTGGAACCTAGGGCCTATGCTGGGACACTTTGCTCAGCCTTGGTGCAGGGAGTAGGGGACTGGACCTGCCTCAACTGAATCTACCAGGCTGTGCTGATTCCCCAGGGAAGAACTTGCCTTGGAGGAGGTGGCAATGGGGGGTGGGTTGGCGGGGGGCGGGGGGGGAAGGCTGAGGGGTAGGAGGAGGGAGGACAGGGGATTCTGTGGCTGATATGTAAAATTAAATTAATTATAAAATAAATAAATAAAAAAATTATATAAAAAAAGAGCAGCAAGTGCTCTTAGCATTAAGCTACCTCTCCAGCGCCCATGTTTTGCTTTCTAATACCAATTTTGCTGATTTCTGCTTTTCCTAATTTAACTCAGGTGTAATGTCTTTGCTGAGGCCTCTTCTTCTGGATGTGGTCCCAACAATTCAACAGACTGCTGCCTTGGCCCTGGGGAGGCTGGCCAATTATAACGATGACTTAGCGGAAGCAGTTGTGAAGGGCGACATTCTCCCGCAGCTTGTCTACTCGTTGGCGGAGCAGAATGTAAGGATGTTTCAAAAGAATTCATGTAGTTTTGGTTTTAGATAAAAATCTGTCAGTTTGGGCACTATTGTGGGTTTGAAGGCATTGGAATGATTATATTATTTTGATTTGGGTGTGGTGGGCAGCTTCTTTCCATATTGTTAGTTTATGGGGACTATGTAAAGGATTTTCGAAAGCATGCATTAGTAGTTTGTGTGCATGTGGGAGCTTTGCACAGAGCTATAGGAGCTGTCTGAGGGGAGAGTGTAAAGTCCCTGGGCAAATAAGCTTTCTGCCATCCTTATATGTAGGTGGTTAGTGGTGAGAGTGAGTCCTGAGGGAGAAAACACCTTTAATGAAAGGTTTGATAAGCATTTTTTACTAGGTAGACAAACATTTCGAGCCATTAAATGTACCCTCTGAAAGTGTTCCACCCCCACCCCATATGATGCAGCATTTTTTCTCTACAGTGTCACCAATTTAGTTTATACAATAGTTAAGAATTTAAGCATTTTTAGACTAGACATTATACTCTGTTAGTTTATCATAACCTAAGCATGACATCATCTTTTCTTGACATCTCTAAGACTATATTTCTACTTGCATAATGAAACATAGCTCAACTGAAAATTGGGCAAAGGACTTGAATATTTTCTTAAAGAAAATCTTTAAGTAGTCAGTAAGCATGTGAAAAGGAGCTCAACGGTACTAGTAATTAAAAGCTATAAATCAAAAACCACAATGAGATGACACCCCATATCTACTAAGATGAACATAACAAAAATAATTAAAAAAAGTAGTGAGTTCGAGGCCAGCCTGGGCTACCAAGTGAGTTCCAGGAAAGGCACAAAGCTACACAGAGAAACCCTGTCTCGAAAAACCAAAAAAAAAAAAAAAAAAAAAAAAAAAAAAAAAAAAAAAAAAAAAAAAAAAAAGAAATAAGTGTTAGTAACGATGATGAAAAATTGAAACCCTCATGTGCTGGTAGGCATATAAAATGTCACAGTTTCTTTGACAAACCATTTGGCAACATACAATACGATCAATGTATTTACCATCTGATGTGCAGCTCTCCTTCCCATTGTACATCCGAAAGCACTAAACTGTGTGGCACATGTTCAGACAGCACTACTCAGCATTGTGTGGAAACATCCCAAAGCCATCAACACATGAATAGCTACACAAAGTGCTGTATCTATACAACAGGATGAAGCACTGACAAATCGGATTTATGACTGTCGAAACCATTTTGTTGGGGGCTGAAGAGATGGCTCGGGGTTAAGACCACATTCTCCTCTTACAGAGGACCTAAGTTTGGTCCTTAGCACCCATGTCATGTGGCTCACAACCCCCTGTAATGCCAGCTCCAGCAAATCTAATAATTCTGTCCTCACAGGCACCTACATGTACCCACAAACATGTACAGACATACGTATAAAAAGTCCTCTAAAAATCCCCAAATCTTTAAAAATGAGAAAGCAGAAATAAAAAAAGAACAAACAAACAAAACACCAAGCAAGAGATGCCAGACCTGAAAAGCTATACGTTATCCAATCCCATTTGTACAAAATGCCCCAAATGTGCAAATTTGTGGAGAGAGAAGCAGACCAGTGGTTTCCAGGGGCCAGGAGAAGAGGGGAGCAGGAGAGGACTGCTTGCGTCTCTGATCCAGATAAAGGAGATTGCGGTGATGTGACTATGAGCACTGATTTATACACTTTAACATGAAAAAGGAAATTTTTATCATCTATTTTGAGAGAAAAACATCATAATTGTGCAAATAACTGATTTACTGTTTAGATTTGAGAGTCATTTACTAATGTCTCTGCTCAGAACCACAAGCTTTCGCTTTCCTATGCATGTCCCTTCAGTAGCTACTCTTCTGCTTTCTGCGTCCAGGATTCTTGCTCTCCTCTTGGGCGGCAGGCTCTGCGGTTTCCAGTCCCATTTAAAAGGTTTCAGAAGTTTTCTGATTATGAGTTAATCTCTACTAACTATAAAGAGACAGATAGTTCTAGGCAGAAAAGTGAGGGGTAGCAAGAGTGCACAGCATGTCTCCTTCATCCAGCCATCAGCCTGTAGTCACTTCTGAGATTTCAACTTTTTTTAAAAAGTAGGTACAAAGTCGCCGGGCAGTGGTGACGCGTGCCTTTAATCCCAGCACTCAGGAGGCAGAGGCAGGCGGATCTCTGTGAGTTCAAGGCCAGCCTGGGCTACCAAGTGAGTTCCAGGAAAGGCGCAAAGCTACACAGAGAAACCCTGTCTTGAAAAACAAAACAAAACAAAACAAAAATAGTTTCACTTAAAACTGTTTTACTTTAATACACAGCGTTAGCTTTCACTGTGACATTTTCAGTTTTGTTGATTCTCATCTTCTTCTCACCGTGGGAAGTCCTTTCCCTCGGACTCCGTGACCTGACCTACTTTCATGTTACTTCTGCCTGATTGGTCTCGCTCTCTTTCCCTTTTTCGTATCTGTAACCACAGTTTCTCCCATGTACATGTACATATAAACACTGTAAACCAGGATCTGCACACGAGACAAGATGTGTGGTTTTTGTCGGCATCTTTAAAAAATTCTCATTAATTATTTGAGAATATCACACAATGTATTTTGATCATATTCAGCCCTTCCCCTGACTCCTCCCAATTCAAACACTGCACCTCACCTTCCTAACTCCATCCAGTCCAGGTTGTGTTACCCAACCACTCCTGGGAGTGAGGCCTGCTCGCTCTGGAACACGATTGGCCCATCCAGGGATCACATCATTAAAGAAAACTGATTCTCTTTCTCCGAGCTATCAAATCAGTAGCTCCTTAGCTAGTCTTCCGCTGGGATTTTGTGTCCACTTTGCTCTCTCTATGCTGGAGTTATTGTCCAACTTGAACTTGCATAGACATTGTGCATGTTTCACAGCCCCTTGAGTTCACTAGTGAAACTGCCTTGTTGTGTCTGGAAAACCGTGTCCTTGATGTTATCTACAGCCTCTGCACCTTTTCTTCCACTTCTTCCATGAAGACCCCACAGTATTGGGGGTGGGGTATAATATGTGCATCCCATTTAGGGTTGAACATTCTATACTCTCCTGTTCTCTTCATTGACCAGCTAAGGGGCTCTGTGTTGTCATTTACTGTGAGGAGAAGTTTCTCTGATGAGAGTTTAGAGATGCACTGATCTATGTGTATACCAATAAGTCCTTAGGGGTCATTCAAATAATATGTCTATTTATCAGAATAATACTTTTGGATTCTCCCCTAGGGCCTATGACCTATCTAGCCATAGGTTTTTGTCTCCTTTCACATTGTCAGGTGTGGGTTCTATCTCATGGAACAGGTTTAAATCCAATCAGAAAGTGGTTGATTACTTCCACAACATTCATGTCAGTGTATCAACACCAGCATATTTTGTTAGGTCAGTCACTTTGTATTCTATAAGAATGATTACTTTTCTCATATAGGAACTTCCATATCACCTTCAAGCACTATGAGAACTAGCCAGTAGGGATGAAGATTCCAAGTGAGAACCAGATTGATTTCCCTGTGTTCTATAATTTAAGTATGCTGAAAGCAATAGGAGTTTTTCATCAATTTCTGGAGGATAGCTAAGAGTATTGTAATACCTTGCAATGCCTGTAGATCTATGCTAGGCCACAGGCCAACAACTCTAAAAGAGGTAACCAGTTCCTGGTACCAGGTCTTAATTTGCTGGCATGAAGTGTCTAGTTAGGGTATGGTCCCCCTGCTGTAGCACATCTCCATGAAAATTCCTTAAAAATCGCCGGGCGGTGGTGGCGCATGCCTTTAATCCCAGCACTCGGGAGGCAGAGCCAGGCGGATCTCTGTGAGTTCGAGGCCAGCCTGGGCTACCAAGTGAGTCCCAGGAAAGGCGCAAAGCTACACAGAGAAACCCTGTCTCGAAAAACCAAAAAAAAAAAAAAAAAAAACAAAAAACCAAAAAACAAACAAACAAAACAAACAAACAAACAAACAAACAAACCAAAACCTAAAAATATATATATATAATATGTGTTGTGGGATATTTGATCACACTGTGATCTTTGAGATTGCATTATTTAAATAAAATCAACCATAAGTCAAGAGGTGGAGCAAGCAACCAGTTGACTGTAAGTAGCCATAGAGAGTGAGGGAAACTGGAAGGGTGAGAGAGAGACACACACAGGAAGTAGAAGGGAGGGTCATCTGGTTGGAGGAATTTTGTTTCAGATGGCTTAGGAGAGAGCCTTCTTTCTGATATGGTGACAGAGGAGGAAGGCCAGCTGGCTGCTTACTCTGCTCCTCTGAGCTTGCAGGTTTTCACCTCAGCATCTGGCTCTGAGTCTTTATTGGTAAAATTAAAAGATACTTAGTTAAAATGACATTTGCCTCCCTACATAGCTGAGGCAGCGGTGTGGGATGTGAAGGCTCCCCAGGCTGTGACCTCAGCAGCAAGGCAGCAGTGGCTGCAGAGGTACAGTCAGCAGCTGAGATAGTGATGGAGTCAGGTACAGCGCTGTGCCACAGATAAAAACAGCATTTATGTATATATTTAGGAAGCTTCAGTAGCAATGAATTTCCATATGGGTTTTCAAAAGGCCTTTAGTGTTAGTTACCCTTCTCTGTATTATCTTCTCTACTCTGCCCTGCCACCCACACCCCAACTTACCCCTTTCTGTTTCATAATTCCCTTTAACCCCTTCACACTAGTGCATTCTGTCACCTCTGCCACCTGATTACAATGGGTGTTCCAAATGAAGCTCATATATTTGAAGATTAAATTCTAATATCCTTGAATGAGGAAGTGTGTGATATTTGTCTTTCTGAGACTGGATTGCCTCACTCAGAAATATTGTTTCTAGCTTCATTCTTTTATATTTGAATTTCATTTTTCTTAACAGCTAAGTAATAATTCCACTGTGTATAAATGAACATTGTTTTTGTTCATTCCTCAGTTGATGGACATCTAGGTCCTTTGTATTTTCTGGCTATTGTGAATAGAACAGTAACATGAGCAAGTGTCTTTGTAGTAGTGTGTAGTAGTGTGTAGAGTTATATGTCCAAAAGTAGTATAGCTGGATCAGTGGTAGATTCATTTTACTGTTTTGGGAGAACTCCACACTGATTTCCATACTTGTTGTACCCCTTTTCACTCCCACTATCAGTGAAGGCCCGTTTCCCTTTCTGAAGATCCATGCCGGCATCTGCTGTCATGTTTTATTAATCTTGGACATTGTGACAGGGGTAAGATGAAATCTCAGAGTAGTTTAATTTCCCCAATTTCTAAAGGTGTTGAACATTTAACATATGATTCGTAAACATTTAAAAAATTCTCTGTATATTCTGGTTATTAACCTCTGTCAGATGAAATGCTGATATGGTGGTTTGAATAAGAACGACCCCCATTGGCTCATATATCTGAATGCTTGGTCACCAGGAAGTGGCACTATTTTAAAGGATTACAAGGTATGGCCTTGTTGGAGGAAGTGTGTCACTGGGGGTGGATTTTGAGGTTTCAAAAGCCCACACTAGACTCTCCCTCTCTCTGCCTATGATTGAATGTAGCCCTCAGCTGTTACTCCATTGCCTCCCCGCATGCCACCATGCTCCCCACCATGATGATTATGGACTAGAATTCTGAAACTACAAGCAGTCCTCAATTAAATACTTTCTTTCTAAGAGTTGCTGTATGTGGTGTATCTTCACAGCACAGAACAGTGACTCAGACAGAAGTTGGCACCTTGGGTGAGGTACTGATGTGAAAGGTCTGACCATGCTTTTGTTTGGAAGAATGTAGGAGACTTTGGAACTTTGGACTAGAAAAGCAGTTGAACATGTTGAGAGTGTTTAATAGGCCATTCTAGTAGGAGCATGGAAGACAGTCCTAAGAGTGATGTAAGTTGTAACAGTCCAACTCAAGAGGTTTCAGAAGGCAAGAATATTATTAGTATGTGGCCTAGAAACCATTCTTGTAATATTTTGGCAAAGAATGTGGCTGCTTTTTACCTTTGTCCTGAAGATCTTCCTGGGGATAAACTGAGGATTTTTAGATTAAGGGCACTGGCAGAGGAGATTTCAAGACAGGCTACTATGGATGGTGTCATGTGATTATTAGTGGTCACTCATATACAGACCTTTACATATACAGTGAAAAGGAGCAAGCTGGACAAAGAGAAATAGAAAATGCACAGTTTGAAGAGAAAAGGAGCATCCACAAAGGTAGCATTGGAGCCAAGTCCTGTACTCAATGAGATAAAAAGTTTAAAGAAAAGCCTGATGTTAAATGGAATAAAGCAGTGACCTCTGGGCAAGACTCTACCATAGTGAAAGGGAATAAAAGAAAAGCTTAAGCAGTGAAGGATACCATCAACAACAGAAAGCTGATGTAAATGTAATTAAAGAAGGGGGCCAAGTTCTAGCTCCATCAAGCAGCAGAACTTGGCAGCTTCCACCATGTGGTGCTGTCTTTAGAGTAGAGACTATAAGAAGGGTTGTGGAATATCCCCCCATGGCTAAGGAAAGCCACTGATATCAGGTGTGTGTCAGGGTTGTCCTCGCATGAAGGCCCAGAGAAGCCATTATGTGAAGCTTTGAAGGTGAAGTCTGATTATGTTGGACACCCCAAGATGTTGGAGATGCTGAAGTTGCAACGTCCTGCCAAGGAAAGTTGCTAATAGGGTGTGGAACCAGCCCAAGGGAGAGAAGTGTGTTGTAGTCAACAAAGCTGAAAGGAGTGGGAGATCTCTCTCTCTCTCCTCGCTCTCTCTTTATTTCACATCCTGACCAGTTTCCCCCTCTTCCTCCAAGTATCTCCCCTCCTCCAATCTGCCCCCACCCCCATCCACTCCTCCTCCATTTCTATCAGAAAAATGCATGGCTCCCATGTGTTGGTTTTATGAGGTGGTGTAATGTTATTCATTAAGTGGCACTGTTTACCATGAGAGAAAAGCCACGAGGTACAACAAAACTCACTATAAGAGTTTGTTAGGAGAAGGAACAGAGGGGAATGCGCTTTAGGCCTATGGAAGGTTGTGCATGGAGAGAGGAAGCAGGAAGAGATGAAGGGGGAGGAGTCTGTCACCTGATTTTTATGGATTCCCCCACATATGCGCATATGGGCTCACATAGCTGTGCCCCACATGCACGTAGATTGTGTGATCAAGTTGCACACAAATTATGTGATCACACAGTGCACAAATTATGTAGGATGTAAGGGATGACTAAGCCTCTTGCTTAGCTACTGGACAGCGCATGTGCAGTCATGTAGCAACACCATGGATATCAACAAAACATGGCATATCAAGTTGCAGTAAGACTAAACACCTCTACTGTATTACGGCTGGGCAAGGTAACCTAATATGAGCAATAGTGTCTCAAAAGAGTCAGAGACAGCTCCTGCTCCCACTGTTAGGAGTCCCACAAGAAGACCAATCTATACAACTGTCCCATATATGCAGAGGGCTTAGGTCAGTCCCAAGCGGGCTCCCTGGTTGTCAGTTCAGACTCTGTGAGCTCCTATGAGCCTAATTAGTTGATTCTGTGGGTTTTCTAGTGGTGTCCTTGAACCCTCTGGCTCCTACAGTCCCTCCTCTCTCTCTTCAGCAGAATTCCCTGAGCTGGCCCAATGTTTGGCTGTGGGTCTGCATCTGTTTCCATCGGTTGCTGGATGAAGCCTCTCCGAGTATAGCAGGATATCATTAGGCATCATTACATTGACATTTTTTTTCTCTAGCCGTGTTCGGTTTTATCCTAGGTCTCTGGGCCATCCAGCCTCTGGGTCTTGATGCTCCAGGCAGTGTCAGGGGTGGGCTCACTCTCATGGGATGTGCCTCAGGCTAGACCAGTAATTGGTTGGCCATTCACATAATCACCCTTACCCCAGCACATCCCATAGGGCAGGACAGATTGTAGGTTGAGGGTTATATGGCTGGGTTGGTGTCTCAATCCCTCCTCTGGAAGTCCACAGGAGATGGCCAGTTGAAGCTACATATTTTCTATTGCTAGGTGTCTTAGCTGGGGTCATCTTGTAGATTTCTGGGAGTTTTCCATGCACCAGTTTCTACCTGACCCTGAAATGACCCCCTTTCCAGTAGTCTTGAAGAGTACTTTTGACATCAGACATGAAGGTGCAGAATTTGGAGTTTGCTCAGCTAGTTTTGGTCTTGCTTTGGTTCAGTATTTCCTCACTATGCTCCCTTTCCTTCTTTTTGGAATGGTAATGCATATTCTGTGCCAGTGTATGTTGGAAGTATGTGATCTGCTTTTTGATTTTTTTGCAGAGGGTTATAGTTAAGAGATTACTGTGAATCTCAGGAGAGACTTTGAACTTTGCACCCCCCATGTTAATGTTTATTGCACTTTTTGTAATTTGTAAATGTACAGATATTTTCATGAGAAATTAAAATTTCACAAAACATTTTATAAAATTCACTAACCAAAATGAGGCAGATACATACAGATGGTAGTCTGAAAATATTTCTTTCCCCCCTCTGTTAAACTGGGATATTTTCTCTCCTTTTTTTTTAAAAATTCTTTTCTCATATGTTATATCCTGATTACGGTTTCCTCTTTCTCTGCTCCTCCTAGTTTTTCCCTTCTGCCCCTACCCTCCAGGTCCACTCCCTTTTTGTTTCTCATTAGAAAACAACCGACTTTTAAAAGATAACAATAAAACATAACAAAATAAAATATTATAAGATAAAACATAAACCATCACATTGAAGTTGGACAAGACAAACCATGCTAAGGGAAAGAGCCCCAGGAGTAGGCACTAGAGTAAGAGACCCACCCAGAAGTCCCATAAAAATACTAAACTGAAAGCTAAACTATGTATGCAGACCCATGTCTGCCTGTTGATTGCTGCCTCAGTCTCTGTGAGTTCATATGAGCTTTGCTCAATTAATTTAGGAGGCCTTGTTCTCCTGGTGTCCTCTATCCCCTCTAGTTCTTATGTTCTTTCTACTTCCTCTTCTGTGGGGTTCTCTGAGCTCTGAGGGAAAGGATTTGATGGAGACATCCAATTTAGAGTTGTGTTTCAAAGTCTCTCTTTCTGTGTACTGTCTGGTTGTGGGTCTCTGTATTTGTTCCCATCCACTGCAGGAGCAAGCTTCTCTGGTGATGGATGAGCAAGAAATGGATCTATGAGTATAGCAGAATGTCATTAAGAGTAATTTTATTTTATTTAAAAAATTTTAGACCATTAATATTGTTTTTTAACCCAGGTCTCTGGGCTATCTGGTCTCTGGTTCTTGGTTACCCAAGCAGCATCAGATATGGGTTCAATCTCATGAAGTGGACTTTAAGACAAACAAGACATTGGTTGGTTGCTCCCACAAGCTTTGTGCCACCATTGCACTCACATATCTTGCAGGCAGGACAGATTGTAGATCAAAGGTTTTGTGACTGGGTTGGTGTTTGTTTCTTTTTTGGTAGCCTGCAGATTATCTTCCTGTTCCAAAGACACTAGAAGATGGGTGGAAGGTTTTATGCAGGCACCAGCTCCACCTCTCTATGTTGAATGAGGGGTGTGTGTGTGTGTGTGTGTGTGTGTGTGTGTGTGTGTGTGTGTGTGTGTGTTATCTTTAGCAACAAGCAACAGGGGATGATGTTCATTTTCAGAGAGCAATCTATTATTTTGGCAACCACCTGGGTTGTTTGGGGATTCCCATGGGACCCCTTTGGCCAACAACTTAATTAGATATAACCAAGTCCTAGTACTGGAAGCTTTGGTGACAAGAGATGGCCACATGTTATTCAGCACATATCAGCCATTCAGCCTGGAGTTCTGATGCTGCAGCTGCTGCTAGGGACTCAGACCCTACTCTTATCATTGCAGGGAGGATTCCAAATCCTCTGCTGCTCTCTCCATGCTGGGGCTCATCCTACCCTAGTGTCCTGTCAGCCAGCAGCTTCCCTTGGGTCCTGTATCACCTCTGCTGCAGTTCTGCCTTTGGGGATGCTGACCTCTGCAGGTACCCTAGTGTCCCTGGAATGCACTCAAACTTAGAGTCCTATTCTCTTGCCCCCCCCCCCCCCCCCGTGTGCTCCCCTCAGGCATTCCTCTGTCTGGAGGCTTTGTGTCTTGCACAGCCACCCCAGCACCCTGCACTCAACCTCCAGCTGCTCTCTCCTCTCTACCCACGCTCTCCTGGGTGTCCTTCACTCAGCTCCAGTCTGGCTCCTGGTGACAGACCTGCTCTGGTTGCTGGAGGTCCCAAGTCTCTGCTGCACTCTCCAAGCCACTGCCGCTCCTCACTGTGGCTTTTTCATGGCAGAAATTATGCAGACCCCTGATGCTTGAATGGCTTTCTCAGGGTCTGCCACTTCTGCAATGATGCCCCAAGGGTCTCAGTTCCTGACGACTGGCTGGGGCAGTCACTCGCACTCTGCTACCTTGGCTTTCTGAAGCTGCTGAAGCTGCTCAGACTGCCAAGTTTGCAGTGGCTGTGAGGTTCTGGATGCTGCTTTATGCATCCCAGGTCCCATCTGTGCTTGGGGAAAAACTGCTCTACCCTAAATTACTTTATATTAAACCTTCACCATATCCCTAGAGCCTATATTTCTCAACCTTCACCAAAACTTTATTAAAACTTTAAACCTAACTTACTAAATAGAGAAACAGAAAAACAGACATAGACAGAGACAGATAAAGATACTTGCTGCAGCCTAACTTTACTTTGCTTTACCTATATACAGTTTTTGCTCCCGAAGAATAAACTACCACCACCTTAAACTTCATAACCAGACATGCTCAGCTGCTTCCACAGTGCTCCCTACTCTCACTTATTTCCTCTGCACCCAAGTCCCTGTTTGGGCACCGTCTGTGGGAGGCCAGCTCCAACCTTTTCTAGGGTTCCTATGGGAGGAGAGAGGAGTAAAGACATATTAGGTAGAAAGATCATGGAGAGGAGAAAGACAGAAGCACAGGACAGCTTTGGAAGGATCTGGGTCAATACCCAATTTCTCTTTCTGTTTATTTAAAAGATCTTTTTATAACAATGTCAAGGGGTGGGGCAAAAGACCTCCCCCTTGCTAGATCAAAGAACACCACACAGACAAGTGTAGACCCTTCCAAACACCTGGTGACCACGCCTGTGGTCAAATCATCCCCTTATGCAGCCTTGCTTGGTAAAGCAAGCTCAGATTCTCAGACCCTGAGTAATTTGGGCCTCCACACACCAGGTTTTCCCTCTCCCAGCTTGACCATCCCATTTCCTCATGTTCTCATCCCCCATCCCCTCCCCTCTATGGTTGACCCCCTCTTCCCCAATTTACTCATGGAAATCTCATCTTCCCAAGGTGGTCTATGTGTCCCTCTTAGGGTCATCTTTGTTTCCTAGCTTCTCTGGAGCTGTGTTGTAGTCTAGTTATCCTTTGCTTTACATCTAGTATCCACTTATGAGTGAGTACATACCATGTTTGTCTTCCTGGGTCTGGGTTACCTCACTCAGGATGATTTTTTTCTATTTCCATCCATTTGCATGCAAATTTTATGATGTCATTGTTTTTGTTTTTACAGCTGAGTACAATTCCATTGTGTATATGTACCACATTTTCTTTATCCATTCTTCAGTTGAGGGGCATCTAGGTTGTTTCCAGGTTCTGGCTATTATGAATAATGCTGCTATGAACATAGTTGAGCAAGTGTCCTTGTGGTGTGATTGAGCATCCATTGGGTATATGCCAAGAGTGGAATCACTAGGTCTTGAGATAGATTTATTCCCAATTTTCTGGGAAGTCACCATACTGATTTCCAAAGAGACTGTACAAGTTTGCACTTCCACCACAGTGGAGCAGTGTTCCCCTTGCTCCACATCCTCTCCAGTATAAGCTGTCTTCAATGTTTTTGATCTTAGCCATTTTGACTGGTGTAAGATGGTATCTCAGAGTTGTTTTGATTTGCATTTCCCTGATGACTAAGGATTTTGAGTGATTCCTTAAAAGTCTTCCAGCCATTTGACTTTCTTCTGTTGAGAATTCTGTTTAGATCTGTAGCCCATTTTTTAATTGGATTGATTAATATTTTGATGTCTAGTTTTTTGAGTTCTTTATATATTTTGGATATCAGTCCTCTGTCAGATGTGGGGTTGGTGAAGATCTTTTCCCATTCTGTAGGCTGTTGTTTTGTCTTATTGACTGTGTCCTTTGCCTTACAGAAGCTTCTCAGTTTCAGGAGGTCCCATTTATTAATTGTTGCTCCCAGTGTCTGTGCTACTGGTGTTGTTTAGGAAGTGGTCTTCAGTGTCAATGCATTCAAGGCTACTTCCTACTCTATCAGGTTCAGTGAAACTGGATTTATGTTAAGTTATTTGATCAACTTAGACTTGAATTTTATGCATGGTGACAGATAAGGATCTATTTGCAATCTTCTACATGTTGATACCCGTTATGCCAGCACCATTTGTTGAAGCTTTCTCTTTCCATTGTAGAGTTTTGGCTTCTTTGTAAAAAATCAGGTATACATAGGTATGAGGGTTAATGACAGGGTCTTCAATTTGATTCCATTGGTCCACATGTCAGTTTTTATGCCAATATCAAGCTATTTATATTACTATAGCTCTATAGTAGAGCTTGCTGTCAGGGATGGTGATACCTCCAGAGGTTATTGTACAAGATTCTTTTTAGCTATCCGGGGTTTTTGTTTTTCCATATGAAGTTGAATATTGCTCTTTCAAAGTTTGTGAAGAATTGTATTGGGATTTTGATGAGGATTGCATTGAATCTGTAGATTGCTTTTGGTAAGATTACCATTTTTTATTATGTTGGTTCTATCTATCCATGAGCATGGTAGATCTTTCCATTTTCTGATATCTTCTTCAATTTCTTTCTTCAAGGCCTTAATGTTCTTGCCATCCAGGTCTTTCACTTGCTTAGAGTTACCCCCAAGGTATTTTATATTATTTGTGGCTATTGTAAAGGGTGATATTTCTCTGATTTCTTTCTCAGTTCACTTATCATTTGTATATAGGAGGGCTACTTATTTTTTTGAGTTAATCTTATATCCTGCCACCTTACTGAAGGAGTTTATCAGTTGTAGAAGTTCCCTGGTAGAATTTTTGGCCTGAAAGTTAAAAGTTTGATCTTTTAGTTTATTTACCATGAAAGTAAAGTACTCACTTAAGCATTGATTTGATAAGCAGAAGAGGAGAATGTCTTTCCTATACTGAATGACCAATACCCCAGGAAATGTAACCAGCATTGGCATAAGTGCTTTACAGACTAGCTGCAATTGTTTCTGTACTAGACACTGGGCTTGTTTTAATGTGTTTTCTCCCATGAAGAGACCATTGATCAATCTATGTCGAGTAACTGCCAATGTGAGGGAAAATAAACAAAAAATAAACAAACAAATCTAAGCTCTGGGGATCCTAGCTAGCTCATGCTGCAGGTGGTGGAGCTCTGCCCACCATCCCTAGGAACTCAGGTGTTGCCACTCTGTCTGGTGGGCCCTGTGTGGAAAGGGCAGACAGACACAAGCAACCACAGAGCTTTGAATTACAAAATGATCCTGCAGGGCTCAGGCCCCCAAAGTGTGTGATTGGCCTGGAAGTCTAATGACTACAGAGTCCATTCTGCCCACCCTGCCAAGATGTGTCCAGAAAAAAATTCTGTTCCTCTTCATTTAGTAAAAATATCTGACAAAGATTTTATGTTCCCTTTCATGGGTGCTCATTCATTAGTTCCTCTGCATATAAAGTTGCAGAGCTCTAGCTCTGAATTTTTTTTGTGGATATTAACAAACTTTTCAATAATTGTAGAAAAATGATTTATTGAAAAGGACTGAGAGGAACCCAGGTTCATCCCACTTTTTCACTTAAGGTCTCAGATCATTTACAGTGAGAGACTCGAGTTTTCTGCACCCCTAATTTTTTCAAAGAAATCTTGTCTTTTCCTGAGGTTGTACTCCCCACATGGTGCCAGTTACAGGGGTCCCTCTAGGCACCATAGCTGGCAGGGAAATGAACCTTGAAGAGTGAAAATGAAAACTCTGTTCACCACTATTTAGTCAGATTAGATCACATAGAGAGTCTGATGCCAAGGGCTATATTGCTGGAATATTTAAACACAGCACAATTTGGAAAAAAAAATTTCCTGGTGCAATATAACCCCTGGTGTGCAAGGAGACATACTTACATTGAAACTCTCTAAGTATGTGTCATTTCTTCTAAGAAGGTGGGTTCTAGAGATAGACTATATGTATTTAGCTTAAGGGCCTAAGTAAGGATAGATGTATGGCATGGGAAGAATATCAGCCATAGGATAGACAGCATAGAGGTCACTTAGGCTATTAGCCACCTACAGTCCTGGTTGTGGGAGCTTGACATTGCCTGGCCCTTTGGATAACACAGATCACTAGGCTGTTAATCTCCTCCAATTCCCAGCCTTTTATATTGGATAAAAAGTTATATGCCCTTTCCTTTGAGAGGACAATCATGTGTGTTTAATGTTCCTGGTTTCCCTGGAGATCTCTGGGCACAAGGACCTTCATGCGCACTGGTTCATATATGCAACCTCATTGCTGTGTCCAGAAACACATTTCTAAGAGGATCAAATGACTTATATTCTATTGTTTAGCCTATTTCCTTATCAGGAGAAAATTAAAATATGTGACTATTTTACCTTTATGTTTATGTGGTGTCTGCTAAGAACATCCTGAAACATGATTGTTATTTCAGGATAACTTGGGATTCAGGAAAAACTAGTTGAGGTCACCAAAGTACTGCCATGCCTGGAGACTGAAGGCAAGCAAGGGACATGAGTTAGTTGGCAGAGAGTACAGTGAAATATTGAACAATCTAAGTGTTCCTGTGGGTTAAATAATGCCTTCACTATCATGAACTCTCATTACTTTGTGAAATTATGGAAATAATTATGTTTACATTTAATTTTTACAGTTTTCAAATGCATACTCAAGTGTAAGACAATTGAAAATGTCATTTTAAACATACCTTATTTTCAGTTTACCAAAGAGGAGCAATGGAGGACTTTCAAAGCATCAAAGTGATTTTTCAGGTTAAGATTTATCTTTTGTATTCCAGATCTCTTGAGCTTCCTTAATGTTAATTTTTAAGCCGTTTTGGTCTGTTCTTTTTTTTTTCCTGATAGCGTTTCTACAAGAAAGCAGCTGCCTTTGTGCTGAGAGCAGTTGGTAAACATTCTCCGCAGCTAGCCCAGGCCATAGTTGACTGTGGAGCTCTAGACACACTGGTGATATGCTTGGAGGATTTTGACCCTGGAGTCAAGGAGGCTGCAGCCTGGGCACTTGGATATATTGCAAGACATAATACAGGTAATGGAGCATATTTGAAAACAGGGTAACTCCAGATTTATTACATGAATCCAGTTTCAATAAACAGTAGGTTGAGTTTAGGGTGATTGTGTACATGATGAGAAATCAGGTTTGAATGATAGTTTATTTGGATCACATACCCACAACATGCTCATACATATTAGTTTTTTTTTTTTGTGGGGGAGGGGTGATTCTTTACAAAAATTTTATTTGTGATTTTATTTATTTATAAAAGTACATTACATTAGTATTGCAAATAAAGACATATTTTCTCTAAAAGATGTCTACTTAATCATCTATTTTACCTCATGATTAACTTCCTATGTTAATACAAAGACAAAGTCTTTTCTTTCTGCTTTGAAAGGTATCTTAACAGAATATGTCTATTAATCTTTGCCTGGAAAGTAGTGGCTTCCTATTGGTTGGGTTTAGAAAGCAATTGGAATTCCTTTTTCTCTTGCCAAAAGGTCATTAAGTCTTGAACTTAAATACAACTTTCTATAATTTGCAATCTCTCCCTGAGTCTCTTTTATTATATACAATCTCTTTCTTAAAATAACTATTACATTTTAAAACATTCAAGCATTACTTAGGAAATGATTAAGGAATCTAAAGTTAGTTTACTATTTTAATAACTTAACAGTTACTTTCTATTAATAATCAAAAAATAAAAATAATATGGATTGAGAATGAACTAATGGTAAGAGGATGAATTCTGAGAACTGATACATTTTAGAATCTTGCCTGAGTCCTTTCAAAAACTTAAAATGTTAAGAATACAATTTACACAGTAAAAAGGATTTGATTTGTTTTCAGTATGAAAATACTTTTAATTTCTTTACTGCACGTACAATGGCATCCAAGTCATCAATTTCTAAGATCAAACTCTTGAAACACTGGAAAAAATGCCTCATGTTTTTCTAATTTGTTGATAATGCTTTGTAGGTCTTCAGGTCCTAATACTTGTTTAACCTCCTTATTCACATCCTCATTAATTATCTTACACAGTTTTCCAACTGTGCTGACCACCACACACAATGAGGATGAACTGTCTAATTCTAAGAGCTCCTGAAGGTTTCTCACAGTGTTTCTCACACTTCATTCATTTGGGGGTAGACTCCATTTAAAGACTGCACATCAAAAAGCTTTTGGAAGTGAGAAACAACAGCTTGCAAAGTTTGAAAGTTTGGCATGTTGCTGCTCTCCTTCTCATTTCCAATCTCTTCCAACATGGTATCTACCATAAACAACAGATCTTCTTTGACACCTTCATTTTCATCTGGTTCTGCAGACAGTGTTTTTAAGGATTTATACAAACCCTTTAAGGATGTAAGTTAATCTGCCCACATTTCTATTATAGGAACAAGATGTTCAAATCCACAATCTTGAACAATATCTTTATTGAAGTTTTGGGCTCCTCCGTTGCTCCTTTTATAAATAATTACTGGAGCTCAAGGATTGTGTATAATTGAATTTCAGCACCTGAAAGTATCTCTGGTCAATTAGAGCCTGTTGATGGCTGTCTTTTGGGGGCTCATCTTTTTTCTCCATGTCATCAACCTTTTTTTGACCAATAATCTCTTGTAATTTGATGCTTTTCTTAAGGGCCTTTTCCAGTTTCTTCGCCTGTTGTTTATAAAATCTTAATTCATGTTCTGTGGGCCTGTTTTCCAGATCCTTTTGGAGGCTCAGCTTCTCACCTAAAAGTATGTCAATCTTGGATTTTGATTCCTTAAGTTGATTCTGTAACATCAGAAGGTTTTTATAACTTGGTGAGACATCCAGGTTTCTGTAGTCTTTTTCTTCTGACTGACTGTCATCTTTCTTACATTGCCTTTGTGTATGGAATTTTCGAAGTTTAGATTCATAGTAATCAATTAGACAAAGCAATTGTTTATCCAAGACTGTGTGAGGAACTCTCTTGCAGAGATGGGCAAACACTCTGTTTTGAGTGACAACATGCTCTTTTTCCTCTTTGGTTGATCTGTAGATAGGCTTCTGCAAAGAAGCAATGGTCTCTTCTTGCTCCATTCGTTTTTTCTTATAGTGCTGGCATTTCATCTGTAACAGTTTATGCTCCTTTTGAAGGTATTTTATTCTATTTTGTTGCTGGCAAACCCTGTTTAGGGACTCATCTTCTAATTCATCAATTTTGCATTTCATGCTGTCGATAATCTGTTCCAGGTCATTGGCTCAATGTTCCTGGTGTTGCTCAGTTCTGTTCTAGCTGAAGTTCACTTTTAAGCTGCTGGTTTGTCTCCATGAGCTCCTGTATCATGCTCTGCTGACGTGTTGGTTCTTCCATCAACATTTTGAAATTCTACCTCATTCTTTATGATGATTGTTTGTCAAAAACGCTGAGATCTTTGAGATTGGTTCTTTTTTTGTTGTTGTTTTTGTTTTTTTGTTGTTGTTTGTTTTTTGTTTTTTAATGATGGGAACAAAAATATACCTAAAAGCGAAGCTTCTGGAAAAACCATTTGTTCTTCCCTGTCTTGTATCTCTCCCCAAACTTGACCTTGGCCTCCCACCTGGCCTTGTGTTTCAGGGCTGGGTCTCTAAAGACATCCTTGTTGACAGCTGTTTTGTCCAAGGGGATGTTCACAGAATACCTTGTGGGCATGAGGTGATTATAGTTATAAACTTTCACAAAGGACTTGATCTTTGACCTGTTGGCGATTTTCTTCATGCCCATGGCAGCTGTCACTTTTGGGGGATAGCGGTCAACTACAGCAAAAACAAGTTCAAACAATATTGCTCATCTAAAGAAAATGTCATGATGTACACACAGTGACATAAAACCAAGCTGAAGCCTTAGACTAAGAGATTTCAGGTGCTCTCAGCAGAGAACATAGGAATAAGATGGGAATATAGAAATAAAAGGTTATGAGCTTAAAAGATGGACGTTGACAGCCATCAGCTCTGCCAGTAAATAGAGATGAACTTTTAACTAGGCCTTTCTTTGCAGCTCTGTCAGCAGTCCAAATGTTAGTTTTCTGTGATTGCTTTCTGTAGCCCTGGGGTTAGCTATTCTTGATAACCCCACCACCACTTGATAACCCCCAACCACTCACAACTGAAATCAAAGTTAACTTTTTCATTTTTCTTTATTAAGAAATTTTCTACTCACTCCACATACCACCCACAAATTCCCTCTCCTCCCTCCTCCCACCTCCTAGCCCTCTCTCCCAAGCCACCCTGCATTCCCATATCCCCCAAATCAAGATCTCCTATGGGAAGACAGCAGAGCCCGGCACACTGAGCCTAGGCAGATCCAAGCCCCTTCACACTGCACCAAAGCTACGCAAGTTTGTCCAGTGACTGGTGGAGGCAGATGCAGAGATCTGCTGAGAGCACCTGAAATCTCTTAGTTTAAGGCTTCAGCTTGGTTTTATGTCACTGTGTGTACATCATGACATTTTCTTTAGATGAACAATATTGTTTGAACTTGTTTTATTTTCTAGACATTAGTATCCCATGACTCTGGCATCTCCAACATCCTGTGGTCTCCAACACAATCCAGGCTTCACCTTCACAGCTTCACACAATGGCTTCTCCAAGGCTCAATGTGGGAACTCTCCTGCCACATGCCTGGCCTCAGCAACTTTCCTTAGCCCTGTGGGAAAATTCTACAAACCCTTTACTCCTGTATCTGCCACGACTCTAAAGCAGGAACCAGGTGGCAGATGCTGCACCTTCTGCTGCTTGCCTGGGATGGATCCTGGCCCCCTTCTTGAATTACATTTGCATAAGCCTTGATTTGTTGTTGCTCTTCAGCAACAGGTAATTCCTTAGAGCAGTTCTTTCATTGCATGGGGTCTTGCCCCGAGGTCACCACTCCCTTTATTTCCTCTCTCCTTATCTCTTTCAGCACAGACCTCACTCTAACATCAATGTTCCTGATGCTCTTTTCTCCTCAAACAGGGCATTTTGTATTTCTTTTGCTCCACTTGTTCTTTTTCATTGTAAATCTGCATAAGAGTGTTTACTAATGACCATATGGTAGCGTCAATGTTAGGCTACCTTGAAATCTCCTCTGCCAACAAAATTAATTCAAAACTCTTCTATTTAGCTTCAGGCAGATTCTTAGGACAAGAGCAGAAAGCAGCCACGTGCTTTGCCAAAATATCACAAGAATGGTCTCTAGCCCAGTTGCTGGTATTGTTCCCTTGTGAAACCCCCACAGTTTGCATAGTTCTCAGCACTATTGTCTTCCATGTCCTAACAGGATGGTTCATTAAGCCCTACTTACATTGTCCAACTGCTTTCCTAGTTCAAAGTCCCAAAGTCTTCCATTTCCCTCAAAGTAACAACACAGTCAAGACTGTCACAGAAATACTCCACTCCTAGTACCAATTTTTGTCTTAATTACTATTCTTTTGTCATGAAAAAACCACCATGACCAAAACAACTTACAGAAGAAAGAGTTTCCTGGTGGCTGACAGTTTCTGAAGGTGAGTCCATGACCATCGTGTCAGGAAGCATGGTGGCAGGCAGGCAGGCAGGCAGGCAGGCATGCATAGTGCTGGATCAGTAGCTGAGAGTTCACGTAGAACCCACAACCATAAGGCAGAGAGAAAGCTAACTGTGGAATGACATGGGCTTTTGAAACCTCAAAGCCCACCCCAACATACACACCTCTTCCAACAAGGTCACACCTCCTAATCCTCTCCAAAGAGTTCCACCAGTTGGGAACCAAGCATGCAAACATATGAGCATATGGGGGTGGGCACTCTCATTCAGACCACCCCAGGCACCGCTCCCTGGGAAGTATAAGATAGCTAGCTAAGCATGAGCCTGTGTGAGGTAGAAAGCAGTGCTCCTACACAGTTTTTACTTAAAGTTCTTGCCATGACTTACCTCAATGAAAAACTGTAACCTGTAAGCTTAAATAAACCTTTTCCTTCCCTTAATTGTTTTTGACCAGAAATGAAGTTAGAACAACAGTCCACAGGAAAATAGGAACTATACTGTATTATGCTAGCTGACATATTTTGGGTGCCCATTTTGATCTTTTTACTTTATTTTATTTTTTATTTTATAATTAATTTAATTTTACATATCAGTCACAGATTCCTCTGTCCTCCCTTTTCCCCCCAACCCACCCCCATATTCCCACCTCCTCTAAGGCAAGGTCTCCCCTGGGGATTCAGCTTAGCCTGGTAGATTCAGTTGAGGCAGGTCCAGTCCCCTCCTCCCTTCACCTAGACTGAGCAAAGTTTTGTCCTAGCATAGGCCCTAGGTTCCAAAAAGCCAACTCATGCACTAAGGACAGGTCCTGGTCCCACTGCTTGGGGGCCTCCCAAACAGTTCAAGCTAATCAACTGTCCCACTTATCCAGAGGGCCTGGTCCAGTTCCATAGGGGCTCCTCAGCTATTGGTTCACAGTTCACGTGTTTCCACTAGTTTGGCTATTTGTCCCTGTGCTTTTTCTAATCATGCTCTCAATATCTCTTGCTCATATAATCCCTCCTCTCTCTTGCCGATTGGACTCCTGGAGCTTTACCTGGGGCTTGGTTGTGGATCTCGGCATCTGTTTCCATCAGTCACTGGATGAGAGTTCTATCACAATAGTTAGGGTGTCCGGCCTCCAGAGTAGGCCAGTTCAGACTTTCTCTCGACCATTGCCAGTAGTCTATAGTGGGGGTATCTTTGTGGATTTCTGGGGACCTCTCTAGCACTTTGCTTCTTCTTATTTCCATGGGGTTCTTATTTATCATGGTCTCTCTTTCCTTGTTCTCCCTCTCTGTTCTTGATCCAGCTGGGATCTCCCGCTCCCCTAAGCTCTCTTCCCCTGACCCTTGCCCTCCATTTACCCCCTCCCCCCGTCCAGTTTGCTTATGTAGATCTCATCCATTTCTCTGTCATTGGGCAATCCCTGTGTCTTTCTTAGGATTCTCTTTACTAGGTAGCCTCCCTGGAGTTGTGAGTAGCAGTCTGGTCATCCTTTGCTTTACATCTTGTATCCACCTATGAGTGAGTTTCTGAGTTTGGATTCCATGTTTGTCTTTCTGAGTCTGGATTACCTCACTCAGGATGATTTTTTTTTCTAGATCCATCCATTTGCCTGCAAACCTCATGATATCATTGTTTTTCTTTGCTGAGTAGTACTCCTTCAGAATGGCTAAGATCAAAAACACTGAAGACAGCTTATGCTGGAGAGGATGTGGAGCAAGGGGAACACTCCTACACTGTTGGTGGGAATGCAAACTTGTACAGCTACTTTGGAAATCAATATGGCGCTTTCTTAGGAAATTGGGAATCAATCTCCCCCAAGATCCAGCTATGCCGCTCTTGGGCATATACCCAAGGAATGCTCAATCATACCACAAGGGCACTTGCTCAGCTATGTTCATGTCAGCATTGTTTGTAATAGCCAGAACCTGTAAACAACCTAGATGCCCTTCAACTGAAGAATGGATAAATAAAATGTGGTACATATACCCATTTTGATCTTTTTTTTTTTCTTTTCTTTTCTTTTTTTTTTTTTTTTTTTTTTTTTTGGTTTTTCAAGACAGGCTTTCTCTGTGTAGCTTTGTGCTTCTCCGGGAACTCGCTTTGGAGACCAGGCTGGCTTCAAACTCACAGAGATCTACCTGGCTCTGCCTCCCAAGTGCTGGGATTAAAGGCGTGTGCCACCACCACCCGGCCCCATTTTGATCTTTATATGTGGCTTTAGATAAATGACACAGGTTACTTTATAAGTAAGCTAATTGTCTTAAAGCATTTTACTTAAGATAGAATATCTGATGGTCCAAATGTAATGATTTATGGTATAATGCTATGTCTCTTTTGGCTTTATGGTATAGTTTTGTCAACATGGTGACCATTAGTCACATTTGACTTTGTTCACATCAGCTGTGACTAATGCATTTTTTCACCTTTAATTCAACTAAAAACTGATTCTCAATTTCAATATTTAGATTAGCATATTTTTCTTTGATTTTTATCACACACACATATTGTATACACACAACCTCCCCAATGTGGTTTTGTTGTTTGTGTGTATGTGGTTTCAGGGCTGACCAGTTTGTACTGGATAACCAACTGGGGGACTCGTCCCTGGGAGTAGCTAAGTCTCCTTGTTTCAGCAGTCATTCATTGCCTGTAGTTCTTTGTCTAGGAGTGAGACCCCAGGAGATTTCCCCCCACTGAACCAGCATGTCTATTGATACTGTCATTGTTCAGGCATTGTCTGTGCGGCATTCTAGAAGAGGCAGCTCTCACAGCAGACTTCCTGATATTCTGGCTTTTATCATCATTTTACTCCCTCTTTCATGTGTTCTCTGAGCCATGGATGCAGGAGCTGTAATGCAGATGTATCCACTGGGGCTGGGCTTCCCACAATCTAGGAAGAAATGAGATGGCTAAGTAGTACCTCAAAAAGTGTTCATCATCCTCAGCAATTAGAGAAATGCTAATTAAAACAAGTGTGAGATTTCATCTTACACCAGTCAGAATGG
The DNA here is from genome assembly GCF_049852395.1 of Peromyscus maniculatus bairdii. Taxonomy (NCBI): domain Eukaryota; kingdom Metazoa; phylum Chordata; class Mammalia; order Rodentia; family Cricetidae; genus Peromyscus; species Peromyscus maniculatus. The sequence goes on along the minus strand of NC_134863.1, from coordinate 3,327,883 downwards.
CAATGAATAACACATGCTAGAGGGGACATGGGGAAAAGGGAATCCTCATTCACCTTTAATGGGAAAGCAAACTGGTGTGGCCATTCTAGAAGTCATTATGGAGAATCCCAACAATAGTAAAAATAAATCTACCATATGACCCAGCTATGCCGCTTCTTGGCATATGATCAAAGGACTCCACATCCTAAAATCTACAGATAGTTGCTCAGCCACATACATTGATGCCTTTTTCACAGTAGTTAGGAAATGGAAACAACCTAAATGTCCTTCAACCAATGCATGGATAAAGAAAATATAGTACATATGCACTATGAAATACTATTCAGCTATAAGGAAAAATGAAATCATGCAAATTGCAAGTAAAAGGATGGAACTAGAAAAGATTATATTAAGTGAGGTAGCCCAGACCAAGAAAGACAAATACTGCATGTTCTCGCTCATCTGCAGTTTCTAGTTCCAGATCTTCAGAAGTTAGTGTATGACCTGGAATGACCGCAGAAGTCAGGGGCTTGAGAGGGGAAGAGCAGGATGCGGGCTGTGAAGTACTTGCTCTGGAGCTTCTTTACTCAGCCTAGTTTCAGCTGTTGAAGTGAAATGTGGGCTGGAGGAACAGCTCAGCGGGTAAAGGACTCTGCACCAACTCTGACGACCTGATTTCAGGTAGAACTAAGTCTTGAAAGATGTTCTCTGACCTACATGTGTGCACATTGACCTGGCACCTGTAATCATGTATTCTCTCTCTCTCTCTCTCTCTCTCTCTCTCTCTCTCTCTTTCTCTCTCTCTCTCATGCTTGCATGCACACACACACACACACACACACACACACACACACACACACACACACACACAAACGTACACAAACACTCAAAAACAACCAAACCAAACCAAACCAAACAGCAGCAGCAGCAGCAGCAGCAGCAACAACATATGGCTTCAAGACTTTAAAGTGGAAAGACTGTCATTTTTTTCCTGTCCAGAAATCCTTCCATAGGTGATTTAAGAAAGCATAAAATTTTAATCTGAGGTTGTATAATGGAGGCATTCTTCTCTGCTTTGTCCTCCTTTTCAGCCAACGTGAGTTAGTTCTTTATATATACTTTTTATTAAAAACATTTTTCATACAATACATTTTGATCATAGTTTCCCTCTCCATGATCCTCTGAGATCCTCCCCATATCCTCACCCACCCACTCCACACCTTCTTTCTCTCTCTTTAGAGAACAAGCAAAGAAACAAACCAGAACCAACAAAAAGAAAGAAAGAAGGAGAGAAGGAGGGAAAGACAGGGCACAAGACACTCATACAGAACCCATAAAAACACTAAATTGGAAACCATAATGTTCAAGCAGAAATCAAGTAAGATTAAAAATGCCCAAACAAAGCCGTATGAGACAAAAGTCTACAAAAACAACATCGAGTTTATTTTGTGTTGGTCATCTGCTGCTGAGCATGAGGCCTGCCCTTAAGTGTGGTTTATATACCCAGTGAGACTCCGTTGAAGAAAACCCATTTTCCATTTGCAAACGGATGACAATTGGAGATAGCTTCTTGGTTAAGGATGGGAGCTCTTGTTTACTTCCCTGTCTCAGTGCTTGAACTCCATGGGCTTGAACCTGTGCAGGCACTGTGCATGCTGCCACAGTCTCTGAGATCATATGTGTGTCTGTCTGTTGTGTCTGCAAGACTCTGTTTTCTTGGAGTCATCCATCCCCTCTGGCTCTTGCAATCTTTCTGCCTCCTCTTCCTCATAACTCCCTGAGCCCTGAATGGAGGGCTTTGATGAGACACACCATTTGGGACTGAGTGTCCCAAAGTCTCTCAGTCTCTGCACATTTTCCAGTTGGGGGTCTCTTTGTTAGTTCCCATTTAGTGCAAGAGGAAGCTCCTCTGGTGATGTCTGAGTGAGACACTGATCTGAGTCAATTCTAATCCCGCTCATCCAGTGTTGGTGCTAACTTTATGAATGTTGTTGATCTTCAACGTCCTCCCTTTTACCTGTGCTTTCTTCTGTAAACCTTAAGCTTGTACTGAGACTTTTGATTATTAAAGGTAAAGATTTTGATCCACTTCACTTTACAGCTGTTGGTTCCAAATCGGTACAAGTCAGTCCAGCCCCAGTGTGTTAGGAAAAGAACCAAATAAGCCAAAAACTCCAGGCAGGTCCTATGGAAGCACAGGCATTTGAAGAGTTATGAAGTAAACACTTGTTTATCCCAGTTTCACATATTGCTATTATTTAAAAATGGTATGTATATCAGCCTTATAGTTCTGTTAGAAACAATTACAGAAAGTTCCAGGAGATGGAGAAGTGTTAAGGGATGGCATCTCGTGTGCTTCCTGCAGCTCCAGGGGGAGTAGCCTGACTTGTTCCTTTACCCACAGTGATGAGGTCATCAGGGGCAACTATTCCTGTACTGAAAACACTTGGCTGTCAGAGACTACATTAAGTTCTCTAGCTGTATGTAATAAATGGCTTAATATTCATGCAAGTTCATTCTCTATTACATCTAAAAATGCTAACAATGAAGTAACTTCTAACATTTAAAAGTGTAATATTTTTGGGGTCCAGCAGGTAGGGGTTGCTGCTGAGCCTGACAACCTAAGCTTGATTAACAGAACCCACGTAGTCACAGCAGACAACTAATTCTACAAGCTTTCTGCTGACTTCCACATGTGTGTCATGCACACACACAAACACACTCACATACACACACAAAATAAATTAATAAATGTAAAAAGATAACCTTTTAAATTAAATAAGGGCATAAATAAAAACAGCAACTAAAGTACGAATAAATGGATGTTTCTAGTATATAATACTAATTCTTAAAAATCTTATGTACATGTATGTGTCTGTTTGAGTATATGTCATATATGTAGGTGCCCACAGAAGCCTGAAAGAGTGTAAGACTCCCTGAATCTGGAGTCGTGAGCTGTGTGCTGTGGGGTCTGCAAAGCAAACTCAAGTCCTCTAAAAGAGCAGTTAGCACTCTTAACCACTGAGTCATCTTTCCAGCCCTAGTAATTAAAAAAAAAAAAAAACCAAAAACCTTCATGTAGCAGGTTTTTTTTTTTTTTGGACTGCCAGCCACCAAATCATGACACAGAGACTTATTATTAATTATGAATGCTCAGCCTTATCTTAGCCTTGTTTTTAACTAGCTTTTTTAAAAAAAACTTAAATCAACCCATTTCTATTAATCTCTGTACTGCCTGGAGGCTGGTTTACCTCATCAACATACTTTCCATCCTGTTTTTCTGCTTCCTCCCTGGCTGGCTGGCATCCTTTTTCTCTTTGCCTGGCAGCCCCGCCTATTCCTTCTCTGCCTAGCTATTGGCCATTCAGCTTTTTATTAGACCAATCAGGTGCCTTAGACAGGTATGGTAAAACAACAACACATCTTTACATAGTTAAACAAATGCAACACATCTTTACATAGTTAAACAAATATTCTATTCCACAACACCTTCATTTTTATTTTATGTATTTTCTTGCATGTATGTCTGTGTACTACATGCATGCTGTACTGTGGTGGCCAGAAGAGAGTGCTGGATCCCCTGGGACTGGAGTTACAGATGGTGTGAGCTGCCATGCTGCTGCTGGGAATCAAACCTGGGTCATTTTAACCGCTGAACTATCTTTTTAGCCCTAATAGTAGTAATTCTTTAAATTAAAAGTTATTTAAATTATCCTTAAAAAGATGATCAAATACCCTGTCATGCTTAGTTTTTTTAATCAGTGCTTGAAAATTTCGTTCAATGTGTTTTGATCATATTCACCCCTCCTTCAGCTCCTCCCAGATACACCAACCCTTCCTTCCATATCTACCCAAATTTATGTCAACTTTTTAAAAATATACATCCATGAAGTTCAATTTCTGCTGCTCATATATTCCTGATGTGTGGCCTTTAGCTGGAAAATGCTCAACTTACTAGGAGATATACTCTACAAGAAAACCAACTCTACCTCTCCTAGCAGCTATCAATTGCCAATAGCTTCTTGGCTAGGGATGGGACTTCCTGTTTACCTCCCCTCTGCATGTTGGGATTTGTCTGGCTAAGCTTGCACAGGTCTTGTCTATGTAGACTGTCGTGACTGCTGTGAGTTCAAACGTGCAGCTGCCCCTCTTATGTCCAGTAAAGGATAAAATGTGGGGGTTGGAGATTTAGCTCAGTGGTAGAGCACTTGCCTAGCAAGTGCAAGGCCCTGGGTTTGGTCCTCAGCTCTGAAAAAAAAAAAAAAAAAAAAGGATAAAATGTGTTGGAGTATAAAGAGAAATAATTTGTTTTACAAAAGATGTTTATGTTTTTGTTAATGGTTTATTTATTTATTTATGCTGGGGGTGGAACCCAGGGCCTCAGTCATGCTTAGCAAGTGCCCTGCACTAAACTCCATCTCCAGCCCTAATTGTATTTTTAAAGAGTTGTAGTTTACTTTTAGAAACCATATATGAGACTGGAAACACGTGAGTTGGTGAATTAGTATCATTTTCATGAGAGAAATGTTAGATCTGTTACATTCCAGTAGACACATATTAAGAAGATATAATTTAAGTCAAATGGACTTTTTTTTGTTGAACTTGAACTTTTTAGTTTTTTTTGATAATTTCATACATGAGACTGCATTTTTATCATTTCTACCCCCTTTCCCCATACATCTCCTACCACACACTTATACTTCCTCTCAAATTCATGACCTCTTCTTTAATTATTATTATTTCACACACACACACACACACACACACACACACACACACACACACACACACACCATATTGAATCTATCTAGTGTTGCTCTTCTGTATGTATACTTAAGGCTGAACACGATATTAGATAACCAATCAGGGAGCTTGTCCCTGGAGAAAACTGATTCTACCTCTCTCAGCAACCAGTGTTTGCCTGTAGCTCTTCATCTAGGGTGGGGTCTTATGAAATTTCCCTTATCCATTTTGGTATGTCAGCTTGAATCATTATTATGGAGGTCTTGTTTTGGCAAGACCTATATTGTTGAGGTTTTACAGGTACAGTTTGCCTAGAAGACACAATCTTGCAGTAGATGTGCTGGACTTCTGGCTCTTACAATCTTTCTGCCACCTCTTCTGTGATTTCCACCCCCTGATCTTCAGGTATAGGAGTTGCAATGTGGATATATCATTTGGGGCTGGGTTTCCCATGGTTGGTCAGTTATTCTCTACATTTAACCAATCATGATCTCTATAAAAATTTCCTTTGCCAAGTACAAGGACAAGTACTTAGAATACAGTTATAGATTGTATTGGTTTGGGAAAATGGTGGGGTCTAGGGTCTCTATAACCTCTCTAGCCAGTAGTAGTTGTTTAGGGTTACAGTACCTGCCATGAATTCCCTCCTATTGATCAGACCTTAAATCTAGTTAGACAGCTGTTGGCTACCCACAGGATAAAAGCACCGCTGTTGCACTATCAAGGATATCTTGTCGTGTTGGCCGTTATTGTGGTTCACAAGCTTTACAGCACTGTTGATTGCTTTCTCTTTTGGCCACTTGCATAGCACCTTCTGACATTGTGAGAGCTAGTCCTCAGGTACAAGGCTTCAAGGTCAGTTCTGGCTTGCTTCTTCTAAGGTCAATGTTTGAACTGTGTGGTGTGAGTTTCTCTTTGAGTCAGGGCCTTTTGTAGCATAAGCTAACCTCAAACTGACTATGTATCTGAGGCTGGCCTTGAACTCCTAAACTTCTTGCTTTACCTTTTTGTTTTGTTTTAGTTTGTTTTTTCAAGACAGGATTTCTCTGTGTAGCTTTGGAGCCTGTGCTGGAACTTGCTCTGTAGACCGGGCTGCCTTCGAACTCACAGAGATCCACCTGCCTCAGCCTCCTGAGTGCTGGGATTAAAGGTGTGAGCCACCACTGCCCGGCTTTGCCTTACCTTTTTAAGAGGCATGTGCCACCATACCCAGTGGTCAATAATTAACATAGAATATGAATATTATATTAATGAATTATATAAATAATGCTTGGAGTTCTTTTTTGTTTCTCTCAAGTGGATGCTGTGTGTGAGGAAATGGCGATCACCTACTCCATCTACTGACTTAAAATGCAGCTGTCTAGAGAGTCAAATATACTGTCATCCTTTTTATTTGCTGTACCTGTCAGTATGAAAAATGGCTTGCCCAAGAGTCAGTCACCCAAAGTCACTTACTCACTAATTTTTCTTGGACCCACAGAATTATCTCAAGCTGTGGTGGATGCAGGAGCAATTCCTCTTTTGGTTCTCTGTATCCAGGAGCCAGAAATTGCTTTGAAAAGGATTGCTGCCTCTGCCCTCAGTGATATTTCCAAGCATTCTCCAGAGTTAGCACAGACAGTGGTGGATGCTGGAGCTATTGCTCACTTAGCCCAGATGATCCTCAACCCTGATGCAAAATTGAAGGTAATAAAATTGGGTCAAGAGACAGACAAGCCAGTGCTTTCATAGTCTAAGAAAATGAAAATATGTACATATTGATGTTATATAGTTAAAAAGAATCAGTAAATATGATTGAAAACATACAAATACGTTATGTAGTTGGTCTTTTAATATATGAAAATAATACTATAAGGATTATACAGTAAAGATATGATTGGGAAAACTGTGTTTCATTTGTTCTGCTGCTTTGATTAAAAAACACCACAACCAAAGCAACATGGGGGAAGAAGGGTTTCTTTAGTCTACAGGTTAGAGTTCATCACTGAGGGAAGCCAGGGCAGGAGCTCATGGCTGGAAACTGGAGGCAGGAACTGGCCTGGAGACCACGGAGGAAAGCTGATATGCTTTCCTGCTTGCTCCTTTCTTACAGCCCAGATCTACCTGCCTGGGGATGGCATTGCCCACAGTGAGTTGAAGCCTCCTATGCCAATTAGCAACTAAGAAACTGCCTCACAGACATGTCCATAGGCCAATCCAATCTGTTCAGCTCTTCATTTAATGTTCCCTCTTCCAAGGTGACTGTAGGTTTGTGTCAAGTTGACAGCTGAAGCTAACAATGACATTCCATTCTTGTCAACTATGACATATAAGCACATCATGTTAAACCGTAACCTTTTCTTTCTTGTTTGTCCCCCAGATCTGACATTAATATAATATATTAATATATTATAAATACAGAACAACTTCTGAAGCCCCATAACCTTCAGAAACTCCAACACTTTATCTCTTTAAAAATCCAGAGTCTCCTAACTGTGGGCTCCTGTAAAAAATGTCACTTACTTTTCTTATTCCAAGATGGAAAAACCAGGGCACATCGGAGCAAAGCAAAACCAAACTCCAGCAGTATAGCTCAGTGCCTGATGTCTTTGATTGACTCCTGGTCTTCTGGTCTCCAAAGGTTCTTCTCCAGCTCTGCCGAACACAGCACATACAGCTTGTCTGGTAGGCACAGGCCAGCTTCACTCCACACCTGCCCTGTCCTTTGTAGCTCCAATATGCTGGAGTCTCTGCTGTGACTGAGGCTGTATCTTCACTGTGGCCTCTCCCGGCCTCTTCAGTAATTCTGACCCTGCCCCATGGTGCCCAGCCTCAGCTTTGCCCGATGACCCCTTCAGGCCTAAGGCTTCCACTGCAATGAAAGCTGCGCCTTCACCAATAGCTTCCTGGCCTCCCCTCAGGGAGGCTCCAACCCTGCCACACAATGCCTCACCTCAACTGCTCTCTGTAATTTCTTCATGCCTAGGAAGCACTGCATGGGAATATTATAAGTCTTTTAAAACTATATCTGAATTATAAGATGGACTATTGGATTCTGTATAATGTTTCTTTCTTTTTTTCCTCAACAGCGTCAAGTCCTTTCAGCTCTCAGTCAAATTGCAAAGCATTCTGTGGACTTGGCAGAGATGGTTGTCGAAGCAGAGATTTTCCCAGTTGTGCTCACCTGTCTGAAGGACAAAGATGAATATGTGAAGAAAAATGCTTGTACTTTAATTAGAGAGATTGCAAAACATACGCCCGAGGTAAAAACAAACCAACAGCGGAAAGTGAACTTCAGGTTGCAATTATACTTAGTTTTAGCGAGCACCAGTGTTCCTGGCCCCTGCCCACAAGTTGACTGCAGTCCCCTCTCTCGGGTGGTGACATTCAAAAGGCAGCTTGTGCATTGCTGAGTGTCCTGCAGACTGTGAATGCCCTCCAGTGGAGGACCACTGGATTGTATAACGTAGTTGGAGTTTAAAATCTAGCTTCTAATCACTTTTCCATTTCTAGGTGTAGGGACTGTGGACCTCTGCCATCCCTAGCATTTTATGTCAGCTAGGAGCAATGAAATGATATGGTACATTTCTAGGTTGGTTCAGACCACAAAGATCCCCTGGCCTGTATCAGTACTGTAGATTTACATGGGAAAAACAAACACAAAGAAAACCTGTGTTCATTCTGAAGTTTTACCTTTTCTGTGCAAGCGTTGCTTAACCACTTTTAATTTTATTACACGTAAATTTATTACACATTGTGCTTCACTGATCTTTATTTGCATGAGATTTTCCATAATTGAAGTACATTCAACTTACTAGTCATTGCCAGCAAAGGGGCAAGTGGGTTAGACCGTTCCAAGTGTCTGAGCTTTCAGTCATTAATATTAGCTGAGTAATTAGCTAGTTATGAACTAGCTCTAAGCTTAGTGTCTACGTGAAGGATTTTAACATCCACTATAATAGGGATAAAGCTTGTCCCATTGATGTGAAGAAAACTGAATCACAGAATAAGGTTCCTCTCGGTGAGTGTACCCGTTAACAGCAAGAGTGTTATACTTGTGTATCTCTTTAGAAAGTACAATAGTTTCTCTAAGTCATATTTCAATTTTATCAGTTTTATTTTAAGTCCTAAATAAAGTGTGGGCAACAAAGATCATCTTATGTTATCTGGGCTTTTCTTTTTTCCTCAGCTTTCTCAGCTGATTGTTAACGCAGGAGGTGTGGCTGCTGTGATCGACTGCATCGGGTCCTGCAAAGGGAACATACGGCTGCCTGGCATCATGATGCTGGGTTACGTGGCCGCTCACTCTGAGAACCTGGCCATGGCGGTGATCATCTCTAAGGTGTGTGCTCTTCACTGGTGGTGATGTAGTGGGCTGTTCTATGGTGGAACCATAAATGGATGTTCTCCATCAGAAGAGAAAATATAACTGAACAGAGCAAAACTCACCCATTTTCCCAGTTGTTTTACTGTTGAATTCAGTGCTTGTCTCCTAGAGTGAACCTTGAAGAAAGGTTGAGGTAATAGAAAATGTTTTCTTACTCAGTGTCTGGGATCAATAATTATTACCACCTTTGAGTATTACAGTTATGTGAAAATTATCTGTTAAGTGTGTATATATATGTACATATACATATATATGGATATTAATTTGCCTATTTACAAACACGCAAAGCACACTGTGGTAAAAACATCATAGCTGGATTGTGGTACATGCCTTTAATCCTAGCACTTGGATCTCATGAGTTCCAAGTCAGTTGGGTCTTCATAGTGAGACCCTGTCTTAACAAACCAAACAGAACAAAACCATCATAAACGATTTGACCATTAATCATTTTCTCTGTTCTCAGTGGTCTCTGCATCCCTCCCTTCCCATCGCTTGACTGTGGAGAACACAGCCCTCTCAGGACAGGTTTCCTTCCTCAGGTACAGGTTGCCAGTGCACACAGCACACAGCAGTGTTCTGCTCTTGTTTCTTTGCTCTGAGGGATTTTTTTATTTTTATTTTTTGACTTACATCAATCTAAGACTTTGTATAAACTCACAATGTAGTGCAGCCTGGGGCCATAGTAGATGCTCATAAATGTGTTGGTGCAGAAATATCGATCTCCTGAGGAATGCTTCAGAGGCTGTGTAGTCACAGTGTGTGGTGCGCCTCTGAGGTGTCTGGTCTCTGCAGCACACAGGACTTGCTGCTGTGTGTTAAACAGGAACGTGAGTGCTTTACCATTCCACTAACCAGAATATGAGCCGCCTCTGCCGTTCCATCCTGCTCTTCTGTTGCTGTTCTTATGTTATCACAGGTGCTGGCAGTGACTAGCGGTGTAGATGTAACCAATCGTATTATTAAAATAAGAAACACAGAGCCAAGGTAAAAGAGAAAAGCCGAGAGGTCAGAGCTCAGAGATAAAATCTTACCTCCTGCAGTGCTCCTAGCTTCCCCGAGAGAGGGAGGTACTTCCTGTGTCCCTGTTTAAATAATCTTTCTGTTCTGTCTTCTCATTGGTTGTAAACCCAACCACATGACTGCCTCATCACTGCCTGTAAGTACCGCCCTCCAGGTCTTAAAGGCGTATGTCTCCAATACTGGCTGTATCCCTGAACACACAGAAATCTACCTAGCTCTTCTAACCACCACGCTCTTACTATGGCTCTAATAGCTCTGACCCCAGGGCAACTTTATTTATTAACATAAAATTAAAATAACATTTCAGTACAAATAAAATATCACCACATTTCCCCTTTTCTATTTTAATAAAAAGAAAAAAGGCAAAAGGTTATAACTAACAAAAGAAAAACTATATACAAAAGTACAATAACTATATACAATATATACAAGTAACAAATACCTAAACGATGTCTAGTCCATTTGTATTTGACAAATCAGAGAAAATAATTCCCTTATCTATCCTATTTTAGTAAGTCCAAAATGTATCTAATTCACTTTCTATCCTAATTAATCTTTAACTATAACTAACTAATCTTCAACTCCCTCAGAGACCCAAGAAGGAAATAATATTAGCTAACAAAAATAAAAACAGGAAGTGCACAAAAGCAACTTCCAAAAATTTTGTGAGTTGACAGAAACAGCCAGCTGCCTGGACAGTCACCTGAGGTTTCTCCACAGTGTTGGGGCATCATCTTCAGCCTATAGGCTTATGGTATCTGACAGACTCATTTGTGAAGTAGGTTGTACACAAGGTCAACAGTTCAACCTCACACTGGGTGAGAGCAGTCCATGTACCAGAAACACCTGAATTCCACTAGTGTCATGTCATGATTCAGGATTTTAAATTCTGGAAATTGTTGATGGTTTTTGAATTCAGCTGTCCATTCTTCTTGGCTGTGTATATATGGCTTCATCTAAGCATGCCCTTCTCCACATCCCTCTATTAAATGCCAGTCTACTATTGAGAGGCGTGAGCTTTCAGTTGCTGTTCCATTGCACAACAGAAGCCATCGGCCCACTGCCTGTTCAGCTGCCTTCAAAGAAAAGGGCACTGTACCTTTTCCAGATTGTGAAGGCCACTTCAGGGATGGTGCCATATTGTCCTGGCCTCAGAAGATGCCGTCTGATAAAGCCATAACCACACTTGTTTTGGCAGGAATTGGTAGTCCTTTGTTTCGTGTTCTGTCTGTCCATTTTTTCTGTTGATTTGAGGATACTTTGTTGTCCAGTGGCTAACTTTTGCCACAATGAAAATTAACTCCATATGCAGTTTCTTCAATGCCCATATTTTCTCTGAAGTAGATTGGTACTGCCAGGAGCTGACATGTCTCAAAAAAGAAAAATTTCTAAGTTATTAAAACACTTTAAATGCCATATTCTGTAGATATCTGAAGGGTTTGAAGATGACCTGTCTAAAATATATCTGTTCAATTTTTAAAACATATCTAATATGACTACAATTTCTATTGTAATGTCTAACTACTAACTTTCATTTTTTTATATCCTAATAGTTGGTAATAATGTAAAGTATTTAAAACTAGTAATTGTCTTTTTCTTTTCTTTCTTTTTTTTTTTTTTTTTTTTTTTTAAACAAGAACCTTAAATCTAATCTCCTTTGCTTAGCCTTTTTCCTAACCCTTGACAACAACTTGTAACCAACCCCCCTAAACAATTGAAAATTATCCCAGACCCAAAACCCATTAAAAGAACCAAAAAACCACCTGCCCCACACCACTTCTTTGGCAATGTGGGTGTCATTTTCTTAAAATTGCTTCCTGCTGGGTATGGGCGAAGTTATCTTTATCCTGAAAGAAAAATTTTTTAGGTTAATTGTCAAATTCTAGGAAAGATAACTATATCCTTCATTATTATCCAGTCTATGTATAAAGCCAAAGTTCAGGGTTTATCTCAAGTCCTTATTCAAGTAGTCTTTGAGACTGGATCATCTCAGCTAGTCATCTCAAAATTGTTCTGAGCACCTTGTAGTTCAAAGCTGATCTGTAGATGATGTTTGTCAGCTTAGTGATATTATTATTGTCCACGTGGAATTGTTGTTGTTGTTGTTGTTGTGGGGCCCCATCTTCTTTCCGGAGACTTCAGTTGATGTTAGGCCTGGCCGTGATTTCCTGCAGAAAACTGATAAGAGACTCGAACACAAAGACATATATGCAGCTAACTGAAGCCTTTTTTCTAGAATTAGTTAGTACTCTATATGACCATTCATATCTTAACAAAGTTTAAAATGTATATATATATATATATATATATATATATATATATATATATCAATCTTGTAAATTTTGATATAAAATTTATACTTTAAGAAAAGTTTAAAGAATCAGAATAGAATTAAAGAGTTGAGATTAGTAATAGAATAGTCCCTTAATTAATTTGGCTTTTGTCCTGTCCCATAGCAGAAAATGGCTCTTTCTGGCATGATACAGGGAGTTTGCATTTTCCTTTTAACAACATGCTTGAGTTTGAAGAAGGAGAGAGCCATTCTCCAACTCCAAAGTCAGCTTTAAATTTTAATTGAACTGGGACTATTAGAAAACCGATAGTGTTAAATCTTTAGAGAAAAGCAGAAACAAACATTTAAGAAGACATAAAATTTTTTAGATAATATATACCCATATGCCATATACTCCAATATACTCTGTTTCCTGGGATAGATGATTTGTCCCTTTTCTTCAGTTGTCTCATTTGTCTTGTGTTCTTCAGATTCCTTAACCTTCATTCTCCTAAAAGACAAAAACAAAAACCTTCCCCCAAGACTAATTTTGGGGATGTTCCTTTTTGGCAAGTTATTATCTGATTAAATGAAAAGACATGTGTTACAGGTACAAGTTAGTTTAAATTGGATGTTCATGCTGGTTGATGAACTATCACCTCCTCTAATTAAGAGGTTTTTCTTGTTCAAATCGAACCTTTATCAATTTTGATGGTATCCACAGCTTATCTTCTCCTGTAGAAACAAAAGCAAAACCTCGTCCCCAACGTAATACATACCCTGGCTTCCATTCTGAGGTCAGTACATCCTTAAAGTATATAGGCTGATTTAATTCTGTAGTTTTTTCTATTACCCAATGTCTCTCTGTAGCTGTTGTTCCTTTCTCATTGGCATTCAGAAAATTCAAAGTTAATAGAGCATTATGCAGTCTATTTCTGGGGGTTTTTGTTACTCCTTTCTGTTTATTTAGCATATCCTTTAGAGTTCTGTTTGACCTTTCTATAACTGCTTGACCTGTAGGATTATGTGGTATACCTGTAATATGTTTTATTTTGTAATAATCAAAAAACTGTTTCATTTTAACAGAGACATATGATGGAGCATTGTCAGTTTTGATTTGTGCAGGTATACCCATGATGGCCATAACTTCTAGCAAATGAGTGATTACAGAATCAGCTTTTTCAGAACTCAGAGCAGTTGCCCATTGAAATCCTGAATAAGTATCGATATTGTGGTGTACATATTTCAGTTTTCCAAATTCTGCAAAGTGAAACACGTCCATCTGCCAGATTTCATTCCTCTGAGTACCCTTTGGGTTACATCCTGCTGGTAATGGTGTTTGATTATAGAAGGAACAAGTAGGACATTTCTTTACTATTTCTTTGGCTTGTTGCCAGGTTATGGGAAAATCCTTTTTTAAACCTTTACTATTGACATGATGTTTTTTATGAAATTCTGAGGCCTCCAGCACATTTCCTATCAATAATTTATCAATCTCATCATTGCCTTGTGCTAGAGGGCCTGGCAGACCAGTATGAGATCGGATGTGAGTTATATATAAAGGATGACTCCTTTTCCTGATTGTATCTTGTAATTGAATAAATAGTGAAGTTAATTCTGAAGCATCAGGGATAAATTCTGCAGTCTCAATATGTAATACCACTCTTTCAGCATACTGAGAGTCAGTTACTATGTTGAGAGGTTCTGAAAAATCCATTAATACCAACAGAATAGCATACAATTCTGATTTTTGCACTGAATTATAAGGACTTTGTACCACTTTACTTAAATTTTTTGATTTGTAACCTGCCTTTCCTTGTTTGTTGGCATCTGTATAAAATGTACGAACTCCAGATATGGGTTTTTGCCGTACTATTCGAGGCAAGATCCAATCAGCTCTCTTTATAAAATCAATTCTGTTGCTTTTGGGATATTTGCTGTTAATTTCTCCCAAAAAATTACTGCAAGCTCTTTGCCAAGGTTCACTTTCTGTCCATAATTTTTCAATGTCCTCCTTAGTTAAAGGTACGACAATTTCTGCTGGGTCTATTCCTGCTAATTGACGAAGTCTCAATTTTCCTTTCCAAATCAAGTCAGAGATTTTTTCCCCATAAGTTTTTAATTTTTTATTTGGTTTATTTGGTAAAAATATCCATTCCAATATAATATCTTCCCTCTGCATTAATATTCCAGTAGGGGAATGCCTAGAGGGTAAAATAACCAAAATGCAATCCAGCTTTGGATCAATACGATCCACGTGCCCTTCATGTACTTTCTTTTTTACCAAGGCCAATTCTTTCTTAGCTTCAGGTGATAATTCTCTTGGACTATTTAAGTCCTTGTCACCTTCTAAGGTTTTGAACAAATTAGTCAGTTCATCATTTTTTACCCCAACAATAGTTCGTAGATGAGAAATATCTCCAAATAATCTTTGAAAGTCATTAAGAGTCTGTAGTCTATCTCTCCTAATTTGTACCTTTTGGGGTCTAATTTTTTGTAGCTCTATTTTATATCCTAAATAATTAATAGAATCTCCTCTTTGTATTTTTTTAGGAGCAATTTGTAATCCCCAGCAAGGCAAAATTTTCTTTACTTTTTCAAACATTCTTTTTAAAGTATCTGCATTTGAGTCAGCTAGTAAAATATCATCCATATAATGATAAATTATAGATTTAGGAAATTTTTTACGTATCACTTCCAATGGCTGTTGTACAAAATATTGGCACAGAGTTGGGCTATTTAACATTCCCTGTGGGAGGACCCTCCATTGAAATCTTTTAACCGGTTGAGAATTATTATAAGTAGGCACTGTGAAAGCAAATCTTTCTCTGTCTTTTTCTTGTAAGGGTATTGAAAAGAAACAGTCTTTTAAATCAATAACTATGAGAGGCCATCCTTTTGGTAACAGAGTAGGCAAAGGAATTCCAGATTGTAGAGAGCCCATCGGCTGAATTACTTTGTTAATTGCTCTAAGGTCTGTTACCATTCTCCATTTACCAGATTTCTTTTTAATAACAAATACAGGAGAATTCCAAGGGCTGGTTGATTCTTCAATATGCTGAGCATTTAACTGTTCTTCTACCAGCTCTTCTAAAGCCTGGAGTTTTTCTGTTGTTAAAGGCCATTGCTGAACCCATACAGGCTTGTCTGTTAACCATTTTAAAGGTAGAGCTGTTGGTATTTTTGGAAGATTATCAGTTGTTGTGCCCTGTTCCTGTATAATATGGATGGCTGGTGACCACTCAAAATAATGCCTTCTAATATTTCTCTCAGAAACATGTGCTAGTTTATGATTTGTTTCTGAGATTGGAGGGATTTTAATCTGAGTATTCCATTGTTGCAACAAGTCTCGACCCCACAGGTTCATAGCTATGTTAGCGACATATGGTTTTAATTTTCCTCTCTGTCCTTCTGGACCTATACATTCCAGCCATCTTGCACTCTGTTTCACTCCAGATAATGTCCCAATTCCTAACAGTTGAACGTTTACCTCCTGAAGAGGCCAAGCTGGATGCCAAAATTCTGGTGCAATTATGGTAATGTCCGCACCTGTGTCTACCAGACCAGACAACAAAACACCATTTATTTTTATCATTAATTTTGGTCTCTGTTCATTAATAGAAGTTTGCCAAAAAATTTTCTTTATGTTTTCTCCTGAATTTTCTATTCTCTCTTTTTCATCATCCTGACCAGCCTGATTTATTCCAATAGTCATTTGGTTATTTAATCGCTCAGAGCAGGGATTTCCTCTACAGCTGCAGGAAAGGTTTGAACTGGTTTTGCTATGGGGGCCTGCATGAGGCCCCTCCGGGAGTTTCCCGAAAACTGAGGCAAAGGATTACCCTGTCTGTCCTTTGTTGATCTACATTCGTTGGTCCAGTGTTTTCCCTTACCACACCTTCTGCATACTCCAGAAGGAAGGGGCATTCTGTTGCCATTGTTCCTTGAAGAAACATTGCTTCTAGGATTGACCTGTTTACAGTCCCTTTTAAAATGTCCTTGCTTTCCACACCCAAAACATCTAACACTCCTCAAACCTTTTGAAATTACTTCTCCTACCCACGTATCATGCTCATCAACCTCAACATTAATTGTTTGTCTAATCCAATCTTTTAAAGGTGTAGATCTTGTCCTTAACGGCCTGATTATTTTTTTGTATGTTGTATTTGTATTTTCAAATGTCAAAGCTTTAATTATTGTTTTATTAGCTTTTGATCCTGAGACCATTTTGTTTACTGTTGAAGCCAGTCTTTCTAAAAAATCTGTGAAAGATTTTTTAGGGCCTTGCATAACCTTTGTGAATGACTCATGTTTTTTTTTTGGTTTATCAACTCTGTCCCATGTATTTAAGGCTGTCATTTGACATAAAATTACGGTTTGAACATCATATAAACATTGTGTTTGTATTGAAGTATATTGGCCTTCTCCAATAAGCTGATCCTGACAAACTTGTATTTTTTTATCTCTCTATTGTGTTTTTACGTTTTTAGCTTTTTTTTTTAAACAAGAACCTTAAATCTAATCTCCTTTGCTTAGCCTTTTTCCTAACCCTTGACAACAACTTGTAACCAACCCCCCTAAACAATTGAAAATTATCCCAGACCCAAAACCCATTAAAAGAACCACGAGTAAAGGCTTGGCTTTACAGCCAGGGGCCCTGTTTAGCAGGGCAGGCCTGAGCTGTTTGTAGCACTGGCTTTAAGTAAGCAGCTCACAGTCCGGCCTGAGCCCAAGCAGACCTGGGCTGGGGCTAGGGAGCCGGCTGGTCCGGCTAGGGAGCCGGCCCCAAGCAGTTTTTAATGGATTCTTGTCACGTTGGGCGCCAGATGTAGATGTAACCAATCGTATTATTAAAATAAGAAACACAGAGCCAAGGTAAAAGAGAAAAGCCGAGAGGTCAGAGCTCAGAGATAAAATCTTACCTCCTGCAGTGCTCCTAGCTTCCCCGAGAGAGGGAGGTACTTCCTGTGTCCCTGTTTAAATAATCTTTCTGTTCTGTCTTCTCATTGGTTGTAAACCCAACCACATGACTGCCTCATCACTGCCTGTAAGTACCGCCCTCCAGGTCTTAAAGGCGTATGTCTCCAATACTGGCTGTATCCCTGAACACACAGAAATCTACCTAGCTCTTCTAACCACCACGCTCTTACTATGGCTCTAATAGCTCTGACCCCAGGGCAACTTTATTTATTAACATAAAATTAAAATAACATTTCAGTACAAATAAAATATCACCACATAGCGGAGTTGCTGTGAGCTTTTGACAAGGGTCTTTGCTCCCTGCTTACCACGTGGGGACAGTGATGAAAGTGCAGCATTGGCTAACTCCCGGGCTCCAGCTCAGCTCCAGGGGGCGTCCCCTCAGCCGCCAGCTTTTCCTTCAGTTTTTCAGTTTCTCAGAGATCAAAGTGGGGCAGTAGTTTGAGACAAAGCACAAAGCCGAGTAGCATTCTCTCCTTGTCCTAGTGATAATGCTTAGTTTTTTAAAACTTTTGTTTTGTTTTGTTTTGTTTTTTTGCCAGGCAGTAATCCAGCACTTGGAAGGCTGCATCAGGCAGATCACTGTGAGTTCAAGGCCAGCCTGATCTACATAGTGAGTTCCAGGAAAGCCTGGGCTACACAGAGAAACCCTGTCTCAAAAAACAAACACACACACACACACACACACACACACACACACACAGCAATTAATGAAAAAGGAGACCATGGCCCTCATGGGACTGGACTAGGCCCTCTGGATACTTGAGACAGTTGTTTAGCTTGAACTGTTTGGGAGGCCCCCAGGCAGGGGCATCAGGATTTGTCCCTGGTGCTTCAGCTGGCCTTTTGGAGCCTAGTGCCTGAGGTGTCACACCTTGCGCAGCCTTGGTGCAGGGAGGAGGGGCTTGGACCTGCCTCAGCTGAATGTACCAGGATCTGCTGACTCCCCATGGGAGACCTTGCCTTGGAGGAGGTGGGAATGGGGGGTGGGTTGGGGGGAAAGGCTGGGGGGGGGCAGGAGTGGGAATCTGTGATTGGTATGTAAAATGAATAGAAAATATCTTAATAATAACGATAAACAAAGAGACCATGAATTTGAAGGAGAGCAAGGAGGGGTGTATGGGAAAGTTTGGAGGGAAGGAAGGGGAGGGGAAACGATGCCCAGGGTTCAATGGCAGTCTGTAACTCTGTGTCATGGCGCATTCACAGCCAGTCAGCCTGTAAGCAGAGCTGGGCACTGGGTCCATGAGCTGTTTCCCTTTCCTCTTCTGCCTCTGTCTGGTTAAATCTACAAGTATGTGCTCTTTAGAGCACCACTTCACTCTGAAGGAGGTCTGAGCTTTTGTATTGGTGGACGCAGAGTGTAGCTGTAGGAAAGAACAGATGGAAAAATGTGGTAGATCTCTTCAGGAAACTGAACTCTAACCTAATAATTTTAGCCTTTACCTGGTGTCATGGTCTTCTGATACTGAGAGATTCTCTTTTTCTTTTTCTTTCTTTTTTTTTTTTTTTTTGGTACTGAATTTGGGGTAAAGTCTCAAATTAGAAAAATATGCTCACCAAGAGTCTGGAATTAGAATTTGATTTATTTTCCTTTGATACATGAACTGTGATGTGTTTGAGGTATTCTAGGTGGTTATGTTTTTATTATTAGTTAACATTAATGCTTAAGATATAAAATGTAAGCATGTTCTACTAGTATAACAAAAGGATTCATCCTGCTGAGGCATTCACTCATGTTAGGATGAGCAAAACTGTAATTAAGTTGACATAAATAGATAAATAGATAAATAATAAATAAGTGCTACTTCAAGAAAGATATCAGTGGGATATATTCTACTTGCCCATATTGTTAAAATTTTATTCTATCATAATAATGTTGTTCTCAGATTTACTGTAATTGGTGAAAATTAAATTAATGTGTTGTGTGTGTGTGTGTGTGTTGATGAAGATTGAACTCAGGATTGCACATATGCTAGACCAGGGCTCTTGGCTATATCCTCAGTCCTTGGTTAACTTTTTAAAAAAAGATTTATTTATGTATTTTATGTACATGAGTATGTATGTCTGCATGTATGCCTGCACACCATAAGAGGACATCAGATCCCACTATAGATGGCCGTGAGCCACCATATGGTTGCTGGGAATTGAATTTAGGACCTCTGGAAGAACAGCCAGTGCTCTTCACTGCTGAACCATCTCTCCAGCTCCGCATTGTTAACTTTTTAAACAAGGGAAAATAAGGGCTTTACGATCCTAAACAGTTTAGTTGGTCACAGTAGCGTTGGTGTTTGCCTGGTGTGTGGCATGTGTTGTTCCGTTGAATGTCCCGCCATTGGGAGTAAAAACTATTAGAGATACAAGGATAGTTAAGTTGGCTCGTTACAGATAATTAACACAGCTTGGTTCTAGCCACATAGCTGACTTAAACGGCAGGCCTGATGTGCCATTACTTGATCACTCAGGAGAAAGGAATGAAGCCAAAATGACTTCTTTCGATGTCTGAGAGACAGAGTAGATTCTACAAGTCTGCCCCAGATTTGTATATAACACTTGCTCTTTGGGTTCCTGGCAGGGTGTACCCCAGTTGTCAATCTGTCTCTCAGAAGAACCAGAAGATCACATTAAGGCTGCTGCCGCCTGGGCCTTAGGACAGCTGGGAAGACACACGCCAGAGCACGCCAGGGCTGTGGCGGTCACAAACACGCTGCCAGTTCTGCTCTCTTTGTACATGTCACCGGAGAGCTCCGAGGACTTGCAGGTGAAAGTGAGTATTTAGTCTTTGTGGTTTGGGAAGATGGCTTAGATAGGACTAGTTCTTTTTTGATGCGTGGTTTAAAATCTTTTAATTTTCTGATGGACAATGTTGTTTTTTTAAATAAAGAAATAAATTTAAAGTCAAGTGTGGTGGTACACTTAGAGTCCCAGTACTCCAAAGACAGAAGAGGAGGGGAAGAGTTTAGTCGTCTCTGGCTGTATAGAAACTCCAAGGCCAACCTGGGCTACATGAGACCCTGTCTTAAAAATCAAAATAATTGAGATCACTTTCCTTTAAAAATGGATTAATCATGTGTTTTAAAAAACATTCTCTATAGATATCAAGTTGTTTATAAAATCAATGTTTTTTAGTCTATATTTCTGTTGATATTTTCTATGAAGAATTATTTTCATGCAATCTTAAAATTTTTATTATATTTGTCTTATTATTTGTGCATGTGTGTATTTGTGTGCACATGTACACCATGGTGTATGTGGGGAGGCCAGAGAACAACATGTGGGAGTCGGTTCTCTCCCTCCATGGTGTTCAATGTTCAATGTTCCTTGCAGATTGAAGCCAGGTTTTCAGACTTGGCAGCAAGTACCTTGACTCACTGAGCCATCTCATCAGCCCCCGATTTCCTTCCTCATGTGTTTGAGTTTATTGAATGTGGCTTATTTAATAGAAATTAAGTATTTGCTTTCAGCAGTTTCTCTTTATATTAAACTGAAAAATGAACTGTTGTCAGTCCTGATATTAACAGTGCAAAATCTTCCTCAGACTTCAGTTCCTCTGAGCATCTTGTGAAGGGGCTCCTCCATTCTTCCACTGGTCTCCAAAGTCTCTTGGATTATATCAACTGCTGTTTTATAGATTTAGAATTGAGTTTGGTCAACTCTGTTTGATTTGACACTACCTTGCTGGGGAAAAGTGTATCTGAAAACATCAAGAACCGTTTTGTGGTATTTTCCTTTGTTATTCTGGCAGTTCTCAAACTAGAAGGCCATGCTGAAGTTCATTTTGTCCAAAAGGCATGCCCTATTTTAGTTATGGTTTCTATTGCTGTGATAAAACAATGTGATCAAAAGACATTTAGGGAAGAAAGGATTTATTTGGCTTATCTAGTTTGGGTCATAGCTTATTGAGGGAGAGAGTTCAAGGTGTAAACCTGGAGGCAGGAAATGAAGCAGAAGACATGATGGATCCCTGATTACTGGCTTGCTCCTCATGGCTTGCTCAGCCTGATTTTTTACAACTTAGGACCACCTGCCCAAGGTTGGCACCACCCACAATAGGCTGCGCCCTCCCACATCAATCATTAATCAAGAAAATGCCCGATGGACTTGCCTACAGACCCATTGTATGGAGCCACTCTTCTCAGCCACGATCCCTCTCCGCAGGTGACTTTAGCTTGCGTCAAGTGACATAAAATAACCAATACAATTGCCTTCTGTAAACACTCCTCAATCCATAACTGGGTCCAACCTGGGAGAATCAGAGCAGCTTGTTAGCATTTCCCCCATGCTGTCACAGGATATTACTTTCTCTCTGCACCTGTCTTATTCCAAGCACTTCAATAAAAACTGAAATATTTTGTCTGGTAAGCTTATCTATGTATATTATAAAATATTTGTCTGTTTTCATTTATTTTGATTTAGAAGCATCGCTATTAAATGTTTTATCTTAGTCTGACATTTGGATCAGTTAATTTCAAAACTATTTCTAGAATATTTGTTATTATTTAGTACCTATTGTGTACTATTTCTAGACTATTTAATATTAATTAGTACCTATTGTGTTCACAATTGTTATTTCATTTTTAGAAGCTTTATTGAGTGTAATTCATATACCATCCATTTTACCCATTTAAAGTATGTAATTAAAATGGTATTCAATATACTTACAGAATTGCAACCATCACCAAAGATTAATTTAAGAACCTCTGTATTTCAATCTGTAGACCCAGATAGGTTATGTTCAGAGTAGGGGTGTTGGGGAGACATAGGGATCTCCCTGGTGGGGAACAGAGTGGATTTTATGAGTGGCCTGGGGACAAGTAGGGATGGGAGTGGGGGAATCAGGTGGTGGTGGGGGGATGGGACAGAAGGAGAGAACACAGGGGAGAGACAGTTGGAGTTGGGGGGCACTTGGGGGTGATGTGGAAACCTAATACAATGGAAACTTCCTAGAATTACTATGAGGACTCATAGCAATGGGGGATGCAGAGTCTCAACTGGCCAACTCTTATAGCCAGAGGAGGCTTCCAGTGGTAAGGCTAGGTTACATTCAATTGTGCTGTTAGCCAAAGGCGGCCCATGGAAGTCCCCAAACAACCTAGGTTGCTTCCTGGACAAAAGGTTGCTCCCCACAAACTGATGTCAGGGCCCCATTGCTGAGGACAACACCCACATAATTCACTGAAGTTGAGCTGGTGCCTACATGGAACCCTCACCCCTAAGTTCTAGTCTCTTTGGTGGATCAAAGACCTCAACATAAAGCCATATACTCTAAACTTGTAGAAGAGAAACTAGGGAATAGCCTTGAATGCATCAGCACAGGAGATGACTTTCTGGTTAGAACACCAATAGGGCAGGCACTAAGATCAATGATTAATAATAGACTTCATGAAACTGAAAAGCTTCTGTAAGGCACAGGACACCATCATTAGAACAAAACAGCAGCCTACAGAATAGGAAAAGATTTTTTACCAACTCCACATCTGATAAAGGACTGATATTAATGAGCTCCAGAAGTCCAGTCGAAGAGAGGGAAGAGGGATTATATGAACAAAGGGGGTCAAGATCATGATGGGGAAATCTACAGAGACAACTGAACCAAGCTCGTAGGAACTCACTAACTTTAGACTGACAGCTGTGGAACCTGCATGGGACCGGACTAGACCCTCTGTGTACGGGAGACAGTTGTGTAGCTGGGTCTGTTTGAGGGGCCCTTGGCAGTGTGATCAGGATCTATCTATTCCTGGTGCATGAGCTGGGCTTTGCTGTCCCTCCATGGGAGGACTTATCTTTTTGGAGGAGGGGATGGGGGTGGGTCAGGGTGGGGGAAGATGGGGGTTGGGGCAGCAAGAGGAGGGATAAGAGGGGGATCTGTGGTTGGTATGTAAAATGAATAAATTGTTTTAAATAAAAAATCTCTTTGAAAACAAAACAAACAAACAAACAGAACATTGAAAACAAACAACAAACAGAACACAAGAAACCAGATGTCAAAAAACCAAATATCCAAATTTAAAAATGGGATACAGGTCTAAACAAAGAATTCTCAATAGAAGAAACTCAGCTGGCTGAGAAACACTTAGAGAAATGATCAACATTTTAGCCATGATGGAAATGCAAATCAAAGCTACTCTGAGATTCTATCTTATACCTGTCAGAATGGCTAAGATCAACAACACAAATGACAGCTTATGCTGGTGAGGATGTGGAGCCAGGGGAACATTCCTCCATTGCTGATGGGAGTGCAAACTTGTACAGTCACTATGGAAATCAATATGGTGGTTCCTCAGAAAGTTGGGAATTGATTTACTCAAGATTTAGCTATGCTACTCTTGGGCATATACCTAAAGGATGCTCCATCCTACCACAAAGACACTTGCTCAACGATGTTCATTGTGGCTTTATTTGTAATAGCCAGAAACTGGAAATAACCTAGATGTCCCTCAACAGAATAATATCCACAATTGAGTATCAGCTGTTAAAAAATAACATCATGAAATTTGCATCCAAATGGATAGAACTAGAAAAAAATCATCCCGAGTGAGGTAACTCAGACCCAGAGAGACAAATATGATCAGTGTCTTATCCAGTCATCACCAGAGAGGCTTCCTCTGGCAGCTTATATTATCAAAAGTGGAAATATTTTTCAGTCGTAACTGCACCACTTTATGTTCCCACTAGCGAATTGTCCTAGTTTTGTTCACTCTCCTACCATCAGTATTTGCTTGTTTATTTTGATTGTTGCCATTTTGTGGTTTTGCTTAGTGGTCATTAATGCTTAGAATATCTTTCTATACTTACTGCCATTGATATGTATTCTTGGAGAAATGTCCATTCAGATCTTTTGTCATTATTATTATTAATACTTTATAGTGATGGGAATATAATTCAGGGTCTTGCTCATGCTAGGTAAGCCTTCTACTATGTTAAAAGCCCTGGCATCTGAAAACTGGGTCATTTTTGTATTTTTATTATTTCTTTTATTTTTGAGATTATAATATAATGTAATTTCCTCCTTCCCTTTCCTCCCCATAAACCTTCCCATATACCCTTCTTCACTCCTTTTCAATTCATCACCTCTTTTTTTTCATTTGATATTGTTACATGTATATATATATACACACACACACACACACACACATACACATATATATATGTATATATATATACATATACATATATGTCTATACACTTATATTCCTGAATATAACCTGCTCAGTCTATCCTTTATAATGTTACTCTCATGTATGTCTTCAGAGCTGGCCATTTGGTATGGGATAGCCAATTGGTACGCTCTTACTTGGGGAAGACTCTTTCTCATGCTCTCAGCATTCTTAGTTGCTTCTAGTTCTCTACATAGGGCTGAGGCTTCCTGGGCTTTCCCTGGCCCACTTTAACATGCCTATTGTTGTCCTTGTTTGGCTCATGGTGAGACTTCATGGGTGTAGCTTCTGACATTCCTACAAGACACAATCTCACAGAAAACTCTCTGGTCCTCTGACTCTTATAACCTTTCTACCCCCCCATTCCATAATATTTTCCATGTGTTAGGTGAAGGAGTAGAGGTATCCTTTGGAGCTGGGCTATAAAACTCTGCAGTTTGATTGGTTGTGGTTTTCTGTAATGGTCTCTGTTACATAGAGAAGATCATGATGAGAAGAGAGGACAACACTTACATTTGAAAATTTGAAGCTAGGAGCTGCTGATGAGAGAGTGTTTGTCTTTCTGGGTCTGAGTTACCTCATTCAATATGATCTTTTCTAGTTCCATCCATTTACCTGGAAAGTTCATGATTTCATTTTTCTTTACAGCTGAATAACATTCCACAGTGTATAGTTATCACATTTCCATTCATCAAAGGAAGGACATTTAGGTGCTTTCCATTTTCTAACTATTATGAATAGAGCAGCAATGAACATGGCTGAACTTATCCATGCAATAGGATTTTGAGTTCTTTGGGTATATGCCAAGGAGTGGCCTAGCTGGGTCATAATATAGATTTCTTTTTAGCCTTTGAGAATTGTCTACACTGATTACCAGACTGCTGCATCAGTGTGCAATTCCACCAACAAATAATGAGGGTGTCCCATTCCCCACACCCACTCCAGGATTTGTTGTTGGTTGTTTTGTTGATCTTTGCTGTTATGACTGGGATAAAATCAATGTTGTTTTAATTTGCATTTCTTTAATTGCTATGGGCAATGAATATTTCGTGAGATATTTCTTAGCCTTTAAATTTTTTTCTTTTGAGAATCCTTTGTTCACATTTCAGACCTATCTTTCAAAGGGGACATTTGTTTTTTTCTGATTATTTTTGAGTTCTTTAAAGATTCTGGATGTCAGGTGCAGAGATATCAAAGCTTCTCTCGCATTCTGTGGACTTTCTCTACATTAAGCTGATTATTTCTCTGTCTGTGCAGAAGCTTTTCACTTTTACGAAGTCCCACTTGTCAACTGCTGACCCTGGCCTGTGAGCAAATGGAGACCTATTCAGAGAGTGCTCTCCTACAGCTATAACATGTAGAGTGCTGCCTGTTTTCTTCTAGCAGCTTCAGGTTTCACATTTAGGTCTAAAATCAGTTTGGAGATAGTTTTTTTTTTTTTTTTTTTTTTTTTTTTGCAAGGTGATAGATATGGCTCTAATTTTATTCTTTGTGTAGACATCCGGTTCCCATGACCCTTTGCTTAAGATGTTTTTTTTTTTCCTTCTTTGGCTTATTTCTGGCATCTTTATCACATGTCACATGTGTGCTCATGTTTGGTTCTTCTATTTTCTTCCATCAGTCTACATGTCTGTTTTTGTGCCCAAGCCTTATGTTTTTATTACTATGTCTCTGTAAGATATCTTAAGTTCTGGAGCAGCAATCCCTCCAGGATTGTTTCCCACCCTGCCTCGGGATTGCTTGGGCTACCTGGGGTCTTTGTTGTTCTTTATGGATTATAGGATAGTTTTGATTGGGATTACATTGAATATGTAAATAGATCTTGCTAGAATGGTCATTTTCACATTAATTCTACCAATCCTGCCGGGCGGTGGTAGCGCACACCTTTAATCCCAGCACTCAGGAGGAAAAGGCAGGCAGATCTTTGTGAGTTTGAGGCCAGCCTGGTCTACAGAGAGAGATCCAGGAAAGGCACAAAGCTATATAGAGAAACACTGTCTCAAAAAACAAACAAACAAACAAACAAACAAACAAACAAATAAAATAATTCTACCAATCCACGTGCATGGAATGCCTTTCCATTTTCTAGTGCCTTTCTATCTTTTTTTTTTAAAGAGGTTTAATGTTTTCATTGTAGAGATCTGTGATAGTTTGAATGTAATTTGCCCCTAAAGTTCATAGCAAGTGGCACTATTAGGAGGTGTGGCCTTGTTTGATAGATGTGGCCCTGTTGGAGAAAATATGTCACTATGGGAGCAGGCTTTGAGTTCTCCATGCTTAAGCCATACTTAGTTTAGTTCACTTCCTGTTGCCTTTGGATCAAGAACTCTCAGCTCCTTCTCTAGCACCATGTCTTCCTGAATGCTGCCATGTCCCACCATGATGTTAATGGACCAAATCTATGAACTGTAAGCCAGCCCAATTAAATGTTTTCCTTTATAAGAGTTGCTGTGGTCATGGTGTCTCCTCACTGCAATGGAAACCCTAACTAAGATAGAAGTTGGTACCAGGAGTTGGGTATTGCTGTGATAGGCCTGACCATGCTTCTGTTTGAAGGAAATGGACTTTGGATTAGAAAAGCAGCTGAAATGTTTTAAGTGCTGCATAATGGGCCATCCTAGTAGGAACATGGAAGACAGTGGTGCTGAGTGTGATTTGATGAACTGTGGGGGCCTGGATCAAGATGTTTCAGAGGAGAAGAATTTTAATATGTTGCCTAGAGATGTTTCTTGTGATATTTTGGTGAAGAATGTGGCTTCTATTTGCTTTTGTCTGAAGAGTCTGCCTGAGGCTAAAGTGAAGAGTTTTGGATTTATTCCATTGGCAGAGGAAATCTCAAAAGAGCCTTGTATGGACTCTGTTGTGTGGTTGTTACTGGTTACTCTTATACATATTTATAATGAGATCCTAGGAGCAAGCTGAGAAAGTAAAAGTACAAAATGTACACTTTGAGGAGAAAATGAGCACCAAGAAGTGGAACAGAGCTAAGTGTTGCTGACGTTTTCCTGTGTCCCGGCCTGCCAGCAGTCAGGACAAATCTCTCCCACTTGCGTCCCCTAAGTAAACACACAGAGACTTATATTACTTATAAATTGTATGGCCGTGGCAGACTTCTTGCTATCTGTTCTTATATCTTAAATTAATCCATTTCTATAAATCTATACCTTGCCATGTGGCTCATGGCTCACCGGTATCTTACATCGTGCTTCTCCTCGTGGCGGTTGGCCGCATCCCCACTCAGCCTTCTTCCACCCAGCCTTCTCCTCTCTCCTTGTCCCACCTACACTATCCTTCCTGCCTGGCTACTGGCCAATCAGCGTTTTATTTATCAATCAATCACAGCAACATAGATTCACAGCATACAGGACATCCCACAGCAGCTAAGTCCTTTGTTCAAGGAGATAAACAGATAAACAGATTAAGAAATGGAATGAAGGGAGTGGTAACCTGAGAACAAGATCCCACCCAGCTAAGTTTCCAATTTGAGGAAAGGAATTGAAGAAAATCTTAAAGCAGGGTGTGGTGGTGCACACCTTTAATCCCAGCACTTCAGAGGTAGAGGCAGGTGGACCCCTGAGTTAGAGGCATGCCTGGTCTACAGGGCAAGCTCCAGGATATCCCAGATTAGGCAGTGAAGGAAACTATAGAAAACAGAAAACTGGTGAAGATGTAATTGAATGAGGGGGCCATGTTCCAGCCCCAGTGAGCAGCAGAACTTGACAGCTTTGGCCACATGGTTCTGGCTTTAAGGACAGAAGAAAGGGGTTATGGAATCTTTTCCTATGACCAAGGAAAGTCACCGATGCTAGGCACGTGTCAAGGGTGTCCTTGAATGGAGGCCTAGAGAAACCATTGTGTGAAGCTATGAAGTGGAAGCCTGGATTGCTTTGAGACCCCAAGATGTTGGAAATGCCAGTGTTATGTATGGTACAGTGCATGGGAGGCCTTGGCGGGTTTGGGCCTGGTGGGTGAGGGAGACATGCCATGCAGACATGGTGGTGGGCTATGGCATGGAGTAGTGGAAAATTATTTATGCCATGCAGACACAGTGTTCATGTGGAAAGTTTATTATTAAGGGTGGCAGAGAAAAGAGAGAGAAAGAGAGAAAGAAAAAGAGCATGGAGGAGCACACCTCATGGGAATAGAGAGAAAGGGGGAGAAATTTTCTTATAAAGGGGACTTTACATAAGATGATGTCAGGACCCTGTGCAGGTCCTAACATTCCTTCCTTTTGATTATTATTAAAAAGTGAGTTATGGGTAGCAAGTGTGTGTGTGTGTGTGGAGGATGAGGATGCTGAATTCTGGAGACTGCTTCCTGCTGATTTTAAGGCAAAGTAGGGAGGGTGAAGTTGGGAGTTGGGGTCACACACGGTGGGAAGTGTGAGTGCAGAAGCATTCAATTAGCTGTCATCATGGAGATCTCAGGCATATGTTCCTTGAGAGAGCTAAGAAGGCAGGTTATTAGGAGAAAAAATAGATTATTATCATGATGGGCTAGCCATGGGAAAAGTGATTACTGCCAGAAAGAATAAAATGGAGAGGTGCCCTGGTTGTACAGAAGAGGCAAGGGTGAATGAGAGAGACACGAGAGCAGATATGCCCTTGAGTCTGGAGTAGTGGTACCAGCAGTGATGTTCCATGAGTTTGGGGGAAATTGCATGCCAAATCAGGAGTACAGGAATCATCACTTCTGCTGTTTCTCTGCAAGTGTTCACGTGGTTAACATCCTTGGTTGGTGATTGCTATTCTCAGAACTGGAGCAGGGGCTGGTGGTGTATCTGAAGAGCCCCTGAGAGCTGGTCTTGGCACAAGTCTGTCAGAAAGGGTAAACCTATGCAGGTTTACACCTGTAAGTGTGTAAAACAACTGGAACAGATTTGCATCTTGATGTCATAGCAAAAGGCTTTAGTTAAAAGATGTGAACATTTTTAGGACCTAGTTTCAGCCTAATGAAATGCATCTTTAAATCTATAACCAGAAGAAATACTAAATAGAAGTGGTTGGGTGAGTAAAGAAGAAGGAGGGAGGATTCCCCACCTTCTCCAATGCTAACCTGTCTGTAAAAGCTGGGATGAGTAAAGTCCACAGAAATCTTGAGTTGGAGGAGAGAGCTGTTAAAACTGGCAAACATCATCAGGTTTGAGAAAGATAGTAAGTAAACAGAAGTGAGACAGCTTTCCTATGGTTATATAGACAAACCTTAAAGCTGTTTCTTTTTGTCTAATTCACCAGGAGATACTGGAAACAGTATCAGTGATGGATCCACAACACGCGACGGTTGGCCATGTCTGGTGGACCTAGACACTTCTGCCTAGACAGTTCCAGGTCAAAATAGCCATTTCCAGGTCAAGGCATCTCATGTGATCAGGACCCTGAGGCTTTGCATGGTTGTGTAAGAGTGCACAATGCAACCATGTGATCTGTGCACATGCATGGAGTAGCCACATGGACTTTTGTATGCATGCGCCACCCAGCCTTTATAAGCTGGCATCATATTCCCGGCTTCCTCCTCCTCCTTCTCCTCTTCCTCCTCCTCCTCCTCCTCCTTCTTCTTCTTTTCTTTTCTTTTTAAAAAAGAAGAGTCAGGGATGATAGATCCACAACACGCCCCCACGGTTGGGCACGTCCGGTGGACCTAGACACTTCTGCCTAGCCAATTCCGGGTAAAAATGGCCATTTCCAGGCCAAGGCATCTTGTGTGACCAAGATGAAGATGCAGAGGACCATTGTCATCCACAGGGATTACCTCCATTACATCCGGAAGTACAATCGCTTTGAGAAGCACCACAAGAACATGTCTGTGCACCTGTCCCCCTGTTTCAGGGATGTACAGATCGCAACATCGTCACTGTGGGAGAGTGCAGGCCCCTGAGCAAGACAGTCTGCATCAATGTGCTCAAGATCACCAAGGCTGCTGGCACCAAGAAGCAGTTCCAGAAGTTCTAATGGGACTCTGGACAACTCCCCAGAACAAATAAAGTAGTTTTCTAGCACACACACACACACACACACACACACACACACACACACACACACACACACACGAAGGAAGCCAGGAATATGGTGCTGGCTTATAAAGGCTGGGTGGTGCATGTGTACAAAGGTCCACGTGGCTACACCATGTATGTGCACAGATCACATGGCTGCGTTGCGTGCTCTTACGCAACCATGCAAAGCCACAGGGTCCTGGTCACATGAGATGCCTTGACCTGGAAATGGCTATTTTGACCTGGAACTGGCTAGGCGGAAGTGTCTAGGTCTGCTGGACGTGCCTAACCATGGGGGCGTGTTGTGGATCTATCATCCCTGACTCCTCTTTTTTTTTTTTTAATTGTGGTTGAGTGGGTATGGGGTGAAGTTTCTCTCAAAGACTGCTTCTGGCTGAATGGTGGTTGTCAGTTGGCTCTTGGGGGAAATGGGGAGGGTAGCTTCTGAAGTCCTGGGATGATGGTGGGGGGGTCTTGAAGTTCTGCCGTCCCCTTGTTCTGCAGCTGTCTATCCTCTGTGCTGTGGCTGGGAACCTTTTGTTTGACAAGATGCTGGTGACATAGAAAAAGCTTAGAGAAAAAAAAACCAAATCATTATTATTTTATTTTTGGAGTTGGCATTTATTTGAGGTAGATCTGGCCTGACCAGATGGAGACATGTGACATTTATCTGAGGTAGATCTGGCCTTAGTACTCTGCATAATTTTTATCTGAGACAAGCCTTATTAGAGGTAGTTTATTTAAGGCACCTGTTTCCTTTATTAGTTTAGCATTTAGGAAACGAAAGTGATCAGTTGCTGAGTATTGAACAATGATAGACTGTTGTATTACATTTTTCCTTGCCACCTGGATATTTTGATGGTCCTTTTTGCCTCCGGCTCTGTGTGGCCCTAGTTGGGAAAGGAAGGGGTGATACCTTATTCCTCTGGAATTGGTGACAAGGCAGTGGATCCTGATGTCCTCTGGAGCTTGAGAGTACAAGGCCCTGTTTGTTTCACTGTATATGAAGAGAGTTTTTTTTTCTGGGATGGAGGTGAGATAAAAGGTTTTAGATGAGACAGGTGGACCCAGTGAGGAAAGCCCTCGAGTTTAGCAGCTGTAGGAGTCACAAGAATTACCTTGAAGGGTCCCTGCCACTTAGGGGGGAGGGGTGAAGGGCACTGGCCTGGAGCGAAGAGAAGAACCTGATCCCTGATGTGTTTTAGAGGTGGACAATTATTGTCACATGGCTGAGGTAATGAACCTTAGGTGACATAAAAGGGGAGTTAGCAGGCTATCTGGAACAGGTGGAGTGTTGGATAAAAGACCTGGTGTTAGAACTGGCCTTCCATACATTAGTTCAAATGGAGAGACTGAAAGAGGCATTTTAGGAAGAGCCCTGAACCCGAGAAGAGCTAGAGGCAATAATCTTACCCAGTCAAGATGAAGTTCCTGTGACATCTCAGTAAGAATAGTTTTTAATAACCGGTTGGTGCGCTCCACCTTTCTGAGTATTGAGGATGGTATGGGATATGAAAATGCCAAGGAATGTTAAGAGCCTTAGCTAGTGTCTGAGAAATCTGAGAGGTGAACTCTGGGCCATTGTCAGACTGAAGAGAAGCAGGAACCCCAAACCGAGGAATAATTTCTCAAAGAAGGAGATCTGCAACTGTCTGAGCCTGCTTATTAGAAACCAGATATGCCTCCACCCACATTGAAAATAAGTCAACTATCATGAGGAGATATTTAACTTTCCTGATGGTGGGCATATGGGTAAAATGGAGCTGCCAGTCAGCCCCTGGAAGGGAACCTCTAGCCTGGTGGGTGGGAAAAGGTTGACTCCTATACTTGGTATTGGGATCTGTTTTTTGGCAGATCTCACAAGAGGCAGTAATAGTTCTTAAGAACTGTAAATCCTCAGAGGTGGGCTGCAGGGGAGCATTTATGTATTGAGACAGAGCAAGATTATTAGGATGAAAGAGCTGGTGAGGATAAGAAAGAATTTGTCTATAGTGTCTGGAGTTCCCTGTGAGGGTGTAAGCTGTACTGTATGGATTCCCTGTGGTGGGTGAGGTGAGACTTGGCCCTGGAGGGCCGCTGTCCTGGCTGCCTGGTCAGCCTGGTCAGCCTGGTTGTTTCCCCTAGAGATGATGGAGCTATCGGTCTGATGAGACTGGCAGTGGACAATTTCTATAGCCTTGGAGAGGTGGGAAGCCTCCAGCATGGCCATTATTTGGTCTGAGTTAGATATGGATCCCCCTTTTGCTGTGAGAAGGCCACACTCCCTCCAAATACCAGTGTGGGACAGGAGGATATGAAAAACATATTTGGAGTCTGTGCAAACATTTAGAGATTGTCCCTGTGCCAATTGGAAGGCACAGGTGCTCAGCCTGTTGGTTAGTGGTATGTGTGTGTGTGTGTGTGTGTGTGTGTGTGTGTGTGTGTGTGTGTGTGTGTGTGTGTGTATGTGTGTGTGTGTGTGTTTGTGTGTGTGTGTAATGCCTATGCCTCTATTATCTCAGTATCTGACACTATGGCATAACTCACTTTACATGTCCCTTTATATAAAAAGGAGCTGCCATCTGTGTACCAGGTATAAGTAGCTGAGGCAATGTGCCCTCCTGTATGTGTGAAGGGTGAGGTAATAGTTCCTCCAAGGTTTCAGTGCAGGAATGAGAAGGAGAATAGTTAGCATTAGGTTGAGGGAGGAGGTTTGAAATATTAAGGGGTGGACAAGTCTGGAAAGTAAGTGTGACATTGTCAAGTAATGCCACCTGGAGAGAAAGAACCCAGGAAGGAGGTAAAGTTTGTAAGCATTTATAAGTTAAGAGATGGGACAGATTATGATGAGAGAAAACAGTAATGGATGACCCAAAAGCTTAGCTTCTTTGATTCCTGAATAAGGAGCTCTGCAGCTGCTAAGGCTCAGATGCAAGGTGCCCAGCCCTGACTGGTAAGGTCTAGCTTCTTTGACAGATAGGCTACAGGAGGGTCCCAGATGATACCCTAGAGTTCCCAGGCCAAATACCTCCTTCTCTGCTACATAGAGGGAGAAGGGATGGGTTAGGTCTGGGAGATGAAGCACTGGGGCCTGAAGAAGAGCCTGTTGGAGCTCCTGGAAAGGTTTAGTGACAGGATGGAGGAGGGGCTCATGTGGTGAGCAAGGAGAGAAAAAGATGGAACCCAAGACTGTAGGAAGCCAGCCATTCCTAGGAAAGACAGAATCTTCTGTTTAGTAGAAGGGACTGTGAGGGACTGGATTAGACGCTTTCTGACTACAGTAATAGCCTTGTGAGTTGGAGTAATGGATAGACCCAAATAGGTGACCTGGGGAGTTGACAGCTGGACTTTAGAAGGAGATACCCTGTAACCTCGGCTGGATAAGAAATTTAGGAAAACAGAGGTGTTAGTTTGGCTAACCTGTAAGTATGGGCTACAGAGTAAAATATCATCTACATACTGTATTAGTTTAGAACCAGGGAGAGACAGAGAAAGCAGGTCAGAGGACAGAGCCTGACCAAATAGGTGTGGACTATCTCTGAATCCCTGTGGCTGAACAGTCCAGGTCAGCTGTGTGGACAGGTGAGTGTCAGAGTCAATATAGGTGAAAGCAAAGATATTTTGAGACTGAGGACTGAGAGGGTTAGAAAAGAAGGCATCTTTGAGATCTAGTACTGAGAAGTGAGAGGTTCCCAAAGGGATAGTGGACAGGAGAGTGTAAGGGTTAGGCACTACAGGATGGAGGGGGAACCACTGCAAAGTTAATGAGCCGGAGGTCTTGAACCAGGTGGTAGGTTCCATCAGACTTTTTAACTGCAAGTATGGGGGTGTTAAAAGGCAGAGCAGCTTTTTCCTGAGAAGGTCAGAAATGATAGGCATAAGTCCTCTTAGGCTCTGGAGTGAGAGAGGATACTGAGCTTGGGTGATATATCTGGTAGGATTTTATAGCTGGATAATAATAGGCTGATGGTATCTAGCAATAGAAGGGTTTTGGGTATCTCAGACTTTTGGGTCTACCTGAGAGGCTGGCAAGGGAAAAGAATTGTTAGAGTCAATAGAGTGAGTGGCTAGGAGAAGAAGAGGAGCTAGCTGCTGGTGTGTCTGGGATGAGGCGAATGTGTGGAGCGAAAGAAATGGATGCTCCTACCTTAACTAGAAGATCCCTTCCCATTAAAGGCACAGGGCAGCTTGGCACCACTAAGAATGTGTGTGAGAGAGGGATGCCTCTGAAAATGCAATTGAGTGGTGGTGTCTGATGAGGTAGATAAGGCTGTCCCTCAACCCCAACAATAGGGAGACAAGAAGGAGAGGTAGGCCCCCCAAACTCTCTCAGGACAGAGTAGGTAGCTCCGGTGTCCAAAAGGAACGAGATGGGGCGCCCATTTACTTTTATTATTACCTTTGGTTCCCTGTGTGAGATGGGAGTGGCTGGGGCAGGAATAGGGCAGTGTCAGTCCTTGCTGTAGGCCAAGCCTAGAAGTTGGCCGGAGGGTCGTGGTCATCTTCGTCTGGCATTTCTGTGTCACTTGGGACATTAGGACAGTCAGCTGACCAGTGACTCTTTTAGCAACATTTTGGACAAGGCCTTGTTGGTGCCCTTGGTGGGGTGGTGGTGCAAGCCTGGGCCCAATGACCTTCTTTTCCGGACTTGAAACAGGGACCAGATGGCTTTCGGGAGCCGGTCGGATGGTGCTTGCCAGCATCTGGCAGTTCCTTTTTTGGGCCTTCTCATCTCTCCCATGGTAAACCTAAATGCTATCACTAGCACATCTGCCTATGGGGTCAGAGGGCCATTCTCCAAACGTTCAAGTTTATCCCTAATGTCGAGGAAGCTCTGTGAGACAAAGTGGGTCATTAGGAGCTGCTTGCCCTCAGTCTTAGAATGGTACAGTTTAAAGCAATAGGCTCAAGGTAATATAAAAAATAAGCCACGTAAAGATGGCTACCACAAAGAGAATCTGGATTATGTTCTCTGATATTCGTAACTGAAGAAAAACATTTGATTGCAAAAGCTGTTGAGTTATGCCAAAATGTATATTTTAAAAGTACCTTGACTTCAAAATTTGGATGTAAGGATATGTTGTTTTGGAAAGGAGGCTCTGCTTTTGTTTCCACAGAAAGCCAGAGGCTATGGATTTGTTCCAGATTAAGATACATCAGGTTTGACCAGCCAAGACCCCCTGAAAAGTCTCCGATGATACCAAGGCCCAGATGATCCAACATCCAGAACCATTTTAAGGCAACTGGCTCAGACAATACACCCTCACAGACTACTCCATAATCCTAAAATTTTCTTTGTGTCCCCATAAGATACAGTGCCCCCCTCCAGCAGGAAGTAGTAAGAGAAGTTATGCCCAAATTCCTAAATATACTACCAAGCTGTCTTTGGAGATGTGTAAAAGTTAAAACCTTCCTCTTTTTTAAAAAAAAAAAAAAGAAAAGGGAAGTGCTGTGGGATGGTCTGTATGTCAAATTACTCTGATTGGTCAATAAATAAAACACTGATTGGCCAGTGGCTAGGTAGGCGGGACTAACAGAGAGGAGAAAAGAAAGAACAGGAAGGCAGAAGGAGACACTGCCAACCGCCGCCATGACAAGAAGCATGTGAAGACACTGGTATGCCACGAGCCATGTGGCAAGGTATAGATTTATGGAAATGGATTAATTTAAGCTATAAGAACAGTTAGCAAGAAGCCTGCCACGGCCATACAGTTTGTAAACAATATGTCTCTGTGTTTACTTGGTTGAGTCTGAGCGGCTGTGGGACTGGCAGGTGATAGAGATTTGTCCTGACTGTGGGCAAGGCAGGAAAACTCTAGCTATAAGAAAATATCATGAATATATCATGAAAGTTGAGACTATAAGATTGAGTTATATATTGAAACTGTTTAATAAAGGAAATAGAATTAGAATTAGAAGTATAAGAACCCAGCTTAGTTTCTGAGAGAGTTCCGCGAGAGAGAATGGAACATGAACTTTAATTAGTCCATCCACACCAGCCACCTCTCACAAAGGGAGAACAGTGGAAGGGTTTGGATGGCTGGAATCAGGCAATTTAGCAGTTTGAGAGCGGGTGGTAGGAGGGGTGAAGGTTGGAGCCAGGGCAGGGCCTTTGGAAATGGCCGCTGCTGAGGGAGGAGCAGCTGATGCCTAAGGAAGATCAGCTTTAGAGGAAGAGGAATCCAGAAGAGGAGCTGAAGGAACAGTCACCCTAGGATTAGGGGTGGGATCTGGAGGTCGGATAGGTGGAGGTTCATTAGCAGGATCTAGAGTCAGAAATTCCGGAGTCAGAGAATCCTCCATTTAGGCATAGCTAGGAGCATATGAGCAGGAGAGAAGGAATATAGAAGAGTCAGTTTAGCACTCAGAAAGAAGAAAGCAACTCTTTCCTTTTGCCTGCACGCTGACAGAAAATAGATAACACCTGTAAAATATTGGGATCTAAGGAGCCACTAGGCGGCCATTTTTTGTTATTTTCTAAAGCATATTTGGGCCATTTCTTAGTACAGAGATGGATCAGCTTAGGAATCTTTATGTAAGGCATTGAGCTGAGAAGTTTTAAAGCTTCAAGAAGACAGCCTAATGGAGAGGAAGGACTAATAGGGTTCAAAGCCTTGTTTCCCATGTCTGCAGCAGAGAGGCAGAAAACAACAACAACAACAACAACAACAACAACAAAAAAAAAAAAACATGATCCAGAGCCAAGGCCCCAGGCGTCCCCACGGCCAAGGACGG
This sequence comes from Peromyscus maniculatus bairdii, assembly GCF_049852395.1. Taxonomy (NCBI): domain Eukaryota; kingdom Metazoa; phylum Chordata; class Mammalia; order Rodentia; family Cricetidae; genus Peromyscus; species Peromyscus maniculatus. The sequence continues at coordinate 3,290,663 of NC_134863.1, read as the reverse complement.
ATACCGGGCACAGGCTGCTGAACAGCTAGTCAGCAGAGATGCAGGGCAAGGATTCCCCGGGAATCTGGTCAGCGTCTACCACTTCATCAAGCCAGAAGAACGTGTTGCCCTCACACAGCTCCCAGGATGCACCCAACGGCGGTGGTCCAACCACGAGGAATATTTCAGGCTGCAGGCATGAGAGATGGCTAGAAATTTAGGCCTGCAATAGGGGCCAACTGTAGCCAATGAAGACCATGGCCGGGGGTTCCCCTGGTTTCAAGAATACTTAGTGAGATGCTGGACGCTCAATGGTCATTCTCACAGATTCAGGAAACCTTTTACGCTGGCCGAAAAGTGGATGACTCACCAATCGGAGAAGCAGTGTTGGATGGATGTTTAGTGCAGCCAGGCGAATGGAGAGCGGTCTGTCACTTACAGAGCAGAGTCCCTGGTTTGTATGGAGTATTCCCCGGTGTACGGGTTTCCTGGTGCAGGGCGCCTGGAAGCGCCTGCTTGGTCACAACACCAGATGTTAGTTATTTAGAGGTGCTCTTATCCTGTGAGGAAATGTCACAAAACATGACAGAATCCACTAACGAGAGTTTTATTAAGATAAGAGAAAAGGGCAGACAAGTGCTCAGGCCTGTGGAAGAGACACATGTGTGGAGAAGAAGAAAAAGTAGAAGGAAGCCAGGAATATGGCTCTGGCTTATAAAGGCTGGGTGGCACATGCGTACAAAGGTCCATGTGGCTACTCCACGCATGCACGTAGATCACATGGTTGCGTTGCACGCTCTTACGCAACCATGCAAAGCCATGGGGTCCTGGTCACGTGAGATGCCTTGATCCGGAAATGGCTATTTTGACCTGGAACTGGCTAGGCGGAAGTGTCTTGGTCCGCTGGACGTGCCCAACCGTGGGGGCGTGTTGTGGATCTATCAATCAGCCCTAAGAGAATGAGGCTTGTGAATTTTACACAGAGAACTGAGAAGGCAGCTGAAGCAAAGCCTGACTGTCAAATGGCATCAGAGATCTGAGAATGATAAATTTTACCTGAGTTAGCAATTGAGAGTGACAGAGACTAACTGCTGGCTACCTAAACAGCCACCTCAAGGTTCTCTGTTGTCATTGAGGTGAGAGGTCTCAGGGTATCAACATCAGTCTTCAGCTGCCAGGGCTAGGCCTGCCAGGCCTCAGAAGATCTGACAGTTGTGGGGTAGAACTTGTGGGAAGGACCAGCCAACCTTGTCTAGGCAAAAGAGAGGCAGTGGGTTCCCAGAGTCCTGTTGTCCATGGTCTGAAGAAGGCCCTGGCAGCAGTCGAGGTTCTCTGCCCATCTCAGTGGCGGGTGCTGCCACTCTGGAGCAAGTTCCAGGTGGAGGTTCTTCTGTTCCCTGTCATCTTCTTTGGAGGAAATAAAGGTGCTGCCAGGAGCCAGCATACCTCTCTATCGTGAAAAGCTTTTTAAATTAAACTTTTAAAATGTCATATTCTGCAGATCTCTGAGCATTTGAGGACTGTCTGTCCATTAGGTATGAATGGCTGACTATCAGCTAGTATTCCCTAAGTCTCTAATATGATAGCAGCTTTCATAAGGCAGGACTCACTGTCTCCTGAGAAGGCAAAGAAGAGTGACAGGGAAAGATCCCAGGGCTGAACAGGAACAGGAGAAAATGTTGGGGGTGTGGCCCAACTCTGAGAAAAGGACCCCCTCAGGGGACTCAAAACTCTATCATAGGATATATACTTTGTTTATTAAATAGCTTATTTGTCAAACATACGTCAAACAAATTTATTTAAATCCTTTAGAAGCTCGGTGTTGAACACTTGGCAAAGACATAGGTGTAAATCTCTGAATTAGCTTTTGTTAATCTGAACAGATAAATTTCATACCAATCTAAGATATTTGAGGCTTGTTGTTTCCTTACTCTAGGAGGAGATAAAATGAACAGAGAGCTTGTTAGGACTAAATTCATGTATATATTTTTACCTTAATAAACCTCAGTAAAAGATGACTGCCAGCCATGTGGCTGTCTACATCATGATGAGGTTGGGGAAACAAAATCAAATGTTATTTAGGCTTAATTTTGAGAGAATATATGAATCAAATCTGGACATATAGTTTTCCCAATTAGTTACAGCTTAGCAAAATTAGCAAGGACAAGGAAACTTACATTCTTAAGTCTGAACAAACCTTTAGTAAGGAGAAACATTTTTAAAGTCATTGGCAGTGATATCTGCATATATTATCATTTTTAATGCTCTGTAGTTTTGATCTGATCTTTGAGTACAGCCAGATTATAATCCTGAACAATTTATACAGAAATAATAATTTCTTAAGGTCATATAATACCTCTTTGGTTCTGCATAAAGAAGGTCAAGTGTCTTATCTCATTGCAGAACCATTTTAGTCAATAAATCTATCAGTTGACAATTTGGGGTCCAGTTTCCTGGTATATCAATGGGCATTAGGTAGCCATTTTGTCCCCCATGCCAGGGGGTTTACCTTTAACTTAGCCTTTTAGCCTGTTTTGGGAGCAGGGAGCACAGGACATTGTATTCTCTTCCATAACTGCTCCAAGCTGGAATGGGGTGCAGATGGTCAGAACCCGGAGAGGCCAAAAGGCTAGTCAAAGATAAGGATGGAATTTAGGCAAAGGGATATTAATCAGAAGAATTTAATTTGATCCAGCTTGAAACAAGGAGCATTCATATCAGGTGGCTTGGTCCATATCAACTTTCACTAAGTCCATGTCTCAAGTCTCATGGATTGAAGTCAGTAGCCAATGCCTCAATGTGTCAGTCAGCCAAATGGAAGCCCACTGAAACAGATATAGATTAGAGGCAAGAGTTAAAATTTATGAACTTATTTGAAACTTTAAGCTGATGGTATTAGTAATTGGGAAGGGGAGACCAGGAGAGAGAGAAATATCCCCAGGAATAGACAGGTGAGGAAAACTGGAGTTCTTTTGACATCTGTGAGGTGGATCTAACTTTTCTCTTTTAAAATTTTTATTAAGAAATTATTCATTTTACATACCAACCACAGATTCCCTCTCTCCTCCCACCTCATGCCCCCGAGCCTTTCCCCCCAATACACTCCCCATTCCCACCTCTTCCAAGGCAAGGTTTCCCATTGGGAGTCAGCAGAGCCTACCTAGTACATTCAGTTGAGGCAGGTCCAAGCCCCTACCCCCCGTCACCAAGGCTGCCCAAGATGTCCCATCATAGGCACTGGGCTCCAAAAAGCCTGCTTATGCACCAGGGATGGATACCATTCCCACTGCATGGGGGCCCCCTAACCAGTTCAAGCTAAACAACTGTCTCATGTATCCACAGGGCCTAGTCTAGTCCCATGGGGGCTCCACAGCTATTGGTCCACAGTTAATGAGTTTCCACTAGTTTGGCTGGCCATCTCTATATGTTTTTGCATTATGACCTCAATGTCCCTTGCTCATAGAATCCCTTCTCTCTCTCTCTCATCAATTGGACTCCTGGAACTCAGCCTGGCACCCGGCCATGTATCTCTGCATCTGCTTCCATCAGTTACTGAATGAAGGCTCTATGATGACAGTTAGGGTATTCACTAATCTGATTAGCGGAGTAGGCCAGTTCAGGCACCCTCTCGTTTATTGCTAGTAGTCTAAGGTGGGGTTATCCTTGTGCATTCCTGGGAACTTCCCTAGTACCCCGTTTCTTCCTATTTCCACGATGTCTTAATTTATCATGTATCTCTTTCCTTGCTCTTCTACACTGTCCCTGTTCAAGCTCAAACCTCCCATTCCTATATGTTCTCATCCCTCATTCTTTGCCCTCCACTATCCCCCTCCCCAGTTCACTCATGTAGATCTCATCTATTTCTCCTTCTCTGGGCAATCTATGTATCCCTTTCAGGGTCTTACTTTTACCTAGCTTCTCTGGAGCTGTGGGTTGCAGTCTGGCTATTATTTTCTTTGCATCTAACATCCACCCATGAGTGAGTACATACCATGCTTGTCCTTCTGAGTCTGGGTTACCTCATTCAGGATGATATTCTCTAGTTGCATCCATTCGCCTTCAAATTTCATGTTATCATTGTTATTTACTGCTGAGTAATACCCCATTGTGTATATGTGCCACATTTTCTTTATCCATTCTTTGGTTGAGGGGCATCTAGGTTGTTTCCAGGTTCTGGCTACTATAAATAAAGATGCTATGAACATAGTTGAACATGTGTCCTTGTGGTATGATTGAGCATTCCTTGGGTATATGCCCAAGAGTGATATAGCTGGGTCTTGAGACAGATTTATTCACAATTTTCTGAGAAGCTGCCATACTGATTTCCAGAATGGCTATACCAGTTTTCACTCCCACCTTGCTTTACATCCTCTCTAACATAAACTGTCATCAGTGTTTTTTGTTTCAGTCCAGGCAGGTCCAGTTCCCTCCTCCCAGATTGAGCCAAGCGTCCCTGCATAGGTCTCAGGTTTCAAACAGCTAACTCATGCAACGAGCCCAGGACCTGGTACCACTGCCTAGATACCTCCCAAACAGATCAAGCCAATCAACTGTCTCAACTATTCAGAGGGCCTGATCTAGTTGGGGGCCCCTCAGCCTTTGGTTCATAGATCCTGTGCTTCCATTCATTTGGTTATTTGTCCCTGTGCTTTATCCAATCTTGGTTTCAACAATTCTCGCTCATATAAAACCTCCTCTTTCTTGCTAATTAGACTCCTGGCGCTCCACCGGGGGCCTAGCCGTGGATCTCTGCATCCAGATTCCTCAGTCCTTGGATGGGGTTTCTGGCACAACTATTAGGGTGTTTGGCCATCCCATCACCAGAGTAGGTCAGCCCCGGCTATCTCTCGGCCATTGCCAGCAGTCTTTTGTGGGGGTATCATTGTGGATTTCTGTGGGCCTCTTTAGCACTTTGTTTCTTCCTTTTCTCGTGTGGTCTTCATTTACCATGGTCTCTTATTCCTTGTTCTCCCTCTCTGTTCTTGATCCAGCTGGGATCTCCCGCTTTCTTTCCCTTGACCCTCCCCCTTCATTGCTCCCACTCATGTCCAGGTTGTTTATGTAGATCTCAGGTATTTGGCTTCTTTGTAAAAAATCAGGCATTCATAGGTATGTGGATTAATGTCAGGGTCTTCAATTTGATTCCATTGGTCCACATGTCAATATTTATGCCAGTACCAAGCTGTTTTTTTATTACTGTAGCTCTATAGTTGAGTGTGATCAGGAATGGTGATGCCTCCAGATGTTGATTTATTATACAGAATTCTTTTAACTATCTTGGGTTTTTTGTTTTTCCATATGACGTTGAGTATTGTTATTTCCAAGTCTGTGAAGAATTGTGTTTGGATTTTGATGGGGATTGCTTTGAATCTATAGATTGCTTTTGGTAAGCTTGCCATTTTTACTATGCTAATTCTACCTATCTATGAGCATGGGAGATCTTTCCATTTTCTGTTATCTTCTTCAATTTCTTTCTTCAAGGGCTTAAAGTTCTTATCACACAGATCCTTCACTTGCTTAGTTAGAGTTACCCCAAGGTATTTTATATTATTTGTGGCTATTGTAAAGGGTGTTGTTTCTGTGATTTCTTATCATTTGTATATAGGAGGACTATTGATTTTTTTTAGTTAATTTTGTATCCTGCAACATTACCAAAGGAGTTTGTCAGCTGTAGGAGTTCCCTGGTAGAATTTTTGGGGTCGCTTATGTATACTATCATATTGTCTGCAAACAGGAAATGTTTGAGTCCTTCTTGTCCAATTTGTATCCCCTTGATCTCATTTTGTTGTCTTATTGCTCCAGCTAGAACTTCAAGTACTATATTGAATAAATATGAGGAGAGTCGACAGTCTTGTCTTGTTCCTGCTTTTAGTAGAATTGCTTTGAATTTCTGTCCATTTAATTTGATGTTGGCTGTCAGCTTGCTGTAAATTGCCTTTATTATGTTTAGGTATGTTTCTTGTATTCCTGATCTCTCTATATCCTTTATCATGAAGTGGTATTGGATTTTTTAAAAGGCTTTTTCAGCATCCAATGAGATGATCACGTGCTTTTTTTTCTTTCAGTTTGTTTAGATGGTGTATAACATTGACAGATTTTTTTGTATGTTGAACCATCCTTGTATCCCTGGAATGAAGCCTACTTGGTCATGGTGGATGATTTTTTTTTATGTGTTCTTGGATTTGGTTTGCCAATATTTTATTGAGTATTTTTGTATCAATGTTCATGAGAGAGCTTGGTCTGTAATTCTCTTTCTTTGTTGCATCTTTATGTGGTTTAGGTATCAGGGTAACTGTAGCCTCATAGAAAGAGTTTGGCAATGTTCCTTCTGTTTCTATTGTGTGGAACAATTTGAAGAGTATTGGTATTAGCTTTTCTTTGAAAATCTGGTAGAATTCTGTGCTGAAACCATCTGATCCTAGGATTTTTTTGTTTTAATGACTGTTTCTTTTTTCTTAGGGGTTATTGGTCCATTTAAATAGTTTATCTGGTCTTGATTCAACTTAGGTATGTGGTAGCTATCCAGAAAATTTTCCATTTCTTTCATATTTTCCAATTTTGGAAAGTACAGGTTTTTGCTGTATGACATGATGATTCTCTGGATTTCATCCCTGTCTGTTGTTATGCTTCCCTTTTCATTTCTGATTTTTTTAGTTTGGATGTTCTTTCTCTGCCTTTTGGTGAATTTGGATAAGGACTTGTCTATCTTGTTGATTTTTTCTTTTACTATTATTATTATTATTATTATTATTATTTTAATTTTATAATTTAATTTAATTTCACATATCAGCCATGGATTCCCCTGTCCTCTCTCCTCCTTCTCCCCACCTTCCTCTATCCTCCCCCCCATTCCCATCTCCTCCAGGGCAAGGACTCTCCTGGGGATTCAGCTCAGCCTGGTAGATTCAGTTGAGGCAGGTCCAGTCCCCTCCTCCCTTCACCCAGGCTGAGCAAAGTATCCCAGCATAGGCCCAGGTTCCCAACAGCTAGCTCATGCACTAAGTCCTGGTCCCACTGTCTGGGGGCCTCCCAAATAGTTCAAGCTAATCAACTGTCCCACTTATCCAGAGAGCCTGATCCAATTGGGGCTCCTCAGCTATTGGTTCATAGTTCATGTGTTTCCACTAGTTTGGCTATTTGTCCCTGTGCTTTTTCTAATCATGGATTTTTTTCAAAGAAACAACTCTTGTTTCATTGATTCTTTGTATTGTTCTCTTTGTTTCTATTTCATTGATTTCAGCCCTCATTTTGATTTTTTCATGGTGTCTATTCCTCCTGGGTGAGTTTGATTCCTTTTGTTCTAGAACTTTCAGGTGTGCTGTTAAGTCACTCTTGTGAGATTTCTCCATCTTCTTTATGTGGACATTTAGTGCTATGAATTTTCCTTTTAGCATTGCTTTCATTATATCCTGTAAGTTTGGGTATGTTGTACATTAATTTTCATTGAATTCTAGGAAATCTTAAATTTCTTCCTTGAACCATGTGTGATTCAGTTGGGCATTATTCAGTTTCCATGTGATTGTAGGCTTTTTGTAATTTTTGTTGCTGTTGAAATCTAACTTTAAGCCATGGGGGTCTGATAAAATATAGGATGCTTTTCCAATTTTTTTTTGTATCTGTTGAGATTTGCTTTGTGACTGAGCATGTGGTTGATTTTGGAGTATGGGGTGCTCAGAAGAAGGTCTATTCTTTTGTGTTAGGGTGGAATGTTCTGTAGCTATCTATTAAGTCCATTTGAGTCATAACTTGTGTTAGTTCCTTTATTTCTCTGTTTTGTTTCTGTCTGGCAGACCTGTCCATTGGTGAGAGTGGGGTGTTCAAGTAGCCCACTACTACTAGTGTATGGGGTTTGATGTGTGATTTAAGCTTTAGTAATGTTTCTTTTACAAATGTGGGTGCCCTTGTATTTGGGCATAAAACTCAGAATTGAGACTTCATCTTGGTGGATTTTCCCTTTGATAAATATGTAATGTCCCTCCCATTTTCTTTTGATTGATGTTAGTTTGAAGTCTATTTTATTAGACATTAGGATAGCTACAGCAGCTTGCTTCTTATGTCCATTTGATTGGAAAGTCTTTTCCCATCTTTTACTCTGAGGTAATGTCTGTTTTTGAAGTTGAGGTATGTTTCTTGTATGCAGCAGAAGCTTGGATCCTGTTTTCATATCCATTCTTTTAGCCTGTGTCTTTTTATAGACAATCTGAGACCATTGATATTAAGAAATAGTAATGACCAGTAATTATTAATTCCTATTTTTTTTTTGGTGGTAGTGTTGTGTGTTTTCCTTCTTCGTTATTTGTTGGTGTGGGATTACCTATTAACTGTGTTCTCATGGGTATATCTAACATCCTTAGGTTGGATTTTTCTTCTAGTGCTTTCTGTAAGGCTAGATTTGTGGATAGGTGTTGTTTAAATCTGGTTTGATCATGGAATATTTTGTTTACTCAGTCTTTGATGATTGAGAGTTTTGCTGGGTATAATAGTCTGGGTTGGCATCCATGGTCTCTTAGTGTCTGCATAATGTCTGTCCAGGACCTTCTGGCTTTTAGAGTCTCCATTGAGAAGTTAGGTGTTATTCTGATGGGTCTGCCTTTATGTGTTACTTGGCCTTTTTCCTTTGCAGCTCTTAACATCTTTTCTTTATTCTGTATGTTTAGTGGTTTGAATTATGTGGTGAGGAGTTTTTTTTTTTTTTTTTCATCCAGTTCTGTAAGCTTCTTGTATCTTCATAGGTATTTCCTTCTTTAGGTTGGGAAAGTTTTCTTCTATGATTTTGTTGAATATATTTTCTGTGCCTTCTTCTCCTTCTTCTACCTCTATTATTCTTATATTTTGTCTTTTCACGGTGTCCCAATTTTCCTGGACCTTTTATGTTATGACTTTGTTGGCTTTAGTGTTTTCTTTGACTGATGAATCTATTTCCCCTATTGTATCTTCAATGCCAGAGATCCTCTCTTCCATCTCTTGCATTGTTGGTTATGCTTGCATCTGTAGTTCCTGTTCATTTACTCAGATTTTCTATTTCCAGCATTCCCCCAGTTTGTGTCTTCTTTATTGTCTCTATTTCAGTTTTCAAATCTTGGACTTTTCCATTCACCTGTTCAATTGCTTTTTTTTTGGCTTTCTTTAAGGGATTTATTGATTTCTTTCAATTTTTTGTTTGTCTTTTCCTAGATTTCTTTAAGAGAAATTTTCATTTCCTCTTTAAAGGCCCCTATCATATTCTTAAGGTCATTTTTAAGGTCAATTTCTTCTGCTTCTTCTGTGTTGGGATGTTCAGGTCTTGCTGATGTAGAACCACTGGGTTCTGATGGTACCGTGTTGGTCTTTATGTTGTTGACTGTATTTTTGAACTGGCATCTACTCATCTCTTCTTCCACTCTAAGTGGTGTTTGTGTCTGAGGGAGCCTCTCTTGGTCCGATTGATACTCTTGGTCCAATGGAAGCTCTTGATCTAATCGGGGCTCTTGGTTCAATTGGTGCTGATGGACTCTGTGTCTCAAGGAACAGCTCTTAGTCCAATCTGCACTGGTGGATTCTGTCTCTTGGAGCAGCTGTAGTCTTGGAGGTTTGATGGATTTGGGACAGGTGGGGATTGTAGTTTACAGGGTCTGGTGGGGGATGGTGATAGTCCTGGGCCCAAATCAGAGGCTGGGGTGTTTGGATATGAGAACAAAGACTCACCTCTTAGTCCAATTGACACTGGTGGGCTCTTGGATTTAACTTTTTTTTTTTTTTTTTTGGTTTTTTTCGAGACAGGGTTTCTCTGCGTAGCTTTGCGCCTTTCCTGGAGCTCACTTGGTAGCCCAGGCTGGCCTCGAACTCACGGAGATCCGCCTGGCTCTGCCTCCCGAGTGCTGGGATTAAAGGCGTGCGCCACCACCGCCCGGCCTTGGATTTAACTTTTATGATTTCTTTTGATACTTTGAAGCTTATATGAGTTTGTATTTTATAAAAGGACATAAAAAGCAAGTAATGGTTATCTGTAAGTAGCAGTAGACTCATACCTGTAAGTTTATATTTGAAAGACAACAAAAGAAATTTCAAAATCCTGAGCTTGTGACACAAATAGCATCAGAACTCTATTAATGTTAAAATCTGAAATTTTAAAATCTTAAATGGAGAACTAGTGTGTGCTGAGCAGGAAGAAGCTATCTTTGTTGTAGCAAAATGCAATGCTGTTGGTGAGCAAGAAAGCAAATTTGTTATAAGAGGAAAAATTGGAAAGCAGACCTGGTATGTGTGGGAGGGGGCAGATCTGCCACAGGCGAGTGAGATTCTGGTGTGAAGTGGACAACCCCAATGGACTAAACAAACATGCCATGGGCAACAGAGTTAGTGCAAGAGGTTTGACAGTGGAAGAATAAAAGACCTTGGTCTGCAGCATGGAATGATGGAAAATTACTCACACCATGCAGACACAACATCCACATGGAAAGTTTATTATTAAAGGGAGAGGGAAGAGAAGAGAAAAAAAGAAAGATAGGAAGAGAAAGTGGATGTGCACTCCATATGGGAATAGTGAGAAAGAGAGGGAGCGGGGGATGATGAGTTTTCTCTTAAAGGAAACTTTATGTAAGATGACGTGAGGACACTGGGCAGGTCCTAACAGCCAGAACCATGGGATACCTGCCAAGAAAAGCTGCTAATAGGGAGTAGAATGAGCCCAAGAGAGAGAAGTATGTTGCAGTCAACAAAGCTAAAGAGAGTTAGAAGTCTGAAGAGCTTTTTGACATCAGATATGGAGATACAGAGTTTGGAGTTTTCCCAGCTTATTTTCAGTGTTGCTCTGGTCCAGTATTTCCTCACTATGCTCCCTTCCCTATGTTTTGGAATGGTAATGTACATTTTGTGCCATTATATGTTGGAAACATGTGATCTACTTTTTGATTTTGATTTTACAAGGATTATAGTTAAGAGATAGCATCAATCTCAGAAGAGACTTTGAACTTTGGATTTTAAAACATTGTTGAGACTGTTACAGATTATGGAGACTTTTGATGATGAAATTAATTTCCCAGTATGATATGGTTACAAGCTCATGGGGTCCAGGGTGTGGAATGTGGTAGTTTGAATGTAATGGCCCCCATAAGCTCATAGGGAGTGGCAGTATTAGGAGGTGTGGCCTTGTTTAAGTAGGCATGGCCTTGTTGGGAGAAGTGTGTTACTGTAGGGGCAGGTTTTGAGTTCTCCTATGCTCAAGCTACACCTAGTTCAGTTCACTTCCGGTTGCTTTTGGATCAAGATGTAGAACTCTCAGCTCCTTCTCCAGCACCATGTTTGCCTGCATGCTGCCATGTCCAACCATGATGTTAATGGATTAAACATTTGAACTCTAAGCAACCTCAATTAAATGTTTTCCTTTGTAAGAGTTCCCATGGCCATGGTGTCTCTTCACAGCAATAGAAACCCCAACTAAAACAAGGTTCTTCAGTTCCTTCATTAGGTTTGTTTCTAGGTCTTTAATTTTCTTTAAGGTTATTGTGAATGAGAGTGTGTCCATTTTGTCCTTCGCATGTTTGTTGTTGGTATGTAGAAGAGCCATTGATTTATACAAGTTGATTCTGTATCCTATCCCATTGCTGGAATTGTTTATAATTTCAAGGAATTTTCTGATTGAATTTGTGAGGTTGCTATAGCATCATATCATCTGAAAATATGGATAGTTTTACTCCTTTTGCTATTTGAATCCATTCTATTTCATTCTCTTGCCTTAATATACTCAATAATACTTCAAGAACAGCATTGAAATGAAGCAGGAATAGTGGACATCTCTGTCTTGTTCCTGACTTCAGATATAGCTTCTAGCTTTTCTCCATTTAGAATGATGTTGACAGTGGGTTTTTTCATACATAGTTTTTTTCTTTTTTCTTTTAATTTTTAAAATTCATTTTACATACCAACCACAGATCCTCCTCTCATCCCTCTTCCGGAAACCCCAGCATTCCCCATCTCTATCCCCTCTTTCAAAAGGGTAAGGACTCCCATGGGGAGTCAGCAAAGCCTGATCCATTCAGTTGAGGCAGGACCAAGCCCCTCCTCTCTGCATCAAGGCTGAGCAGGGTGTCCCACCATAGGCTCTGGTGCTCCAGAAAGCTGGCTCATGCACCAGGGATAGATCCTGATTACCCTGCCAGGGGCCTCTCAAACAGACCAAGCTACACAACAGTCTCCAGTATGCAGAGGGCCTAGTCTGGTCCCATACAGGTTCCACAGTTGTCAGTCTAAAGTCCATGAGTTCCTACAAGCTTGGCTTAGTTATCTCTGTAGATTTCCCAATAATGATCTTGACCCCCACTTGGTCATATAATCCCTCTTCCCTCTCTTCCACTGGATTCTTGGAGCTCAGCCTGGTGCTTGGCTATGGATCTCTGCACCTGCTTCCATCAGTTACTGGATGAAGGCTCTATGATGACAGTTAGGGTATTCACCATTCTGATTACCAGGGTAGGCCAGTTTAGGCACCCTCTACACTATTGTTGTAGTCTATTCTGGGGTCATCCTTGGGGATTCCTGGGAATTTCCCTAGAACCAGGTTTCTCCCTAACCCCATAATCTCTCCCTCTATCAAGATATCTCTTTCATTGCTCTTCCATACTGTCCTTCCTCCAGCTTGATCATCCCATTCCCTCATGTTCTCATGCCCCACACCCTCTCCTCTCTTTCCTCCCTCATCCCCAGTCTAATCATGGAGATATCATCTATTTTCCCTTTCCAAGGTGATCTATGAGTCCCTCTTAGGATACTCCTTGTTACCTAGCTTCTCTGGAGCTTGGGTTGTAGTCTGGATATCTTTTGCTTTACATCTAGTATCCACTTATGAGTGAGTATATATCATGTTTGTCTTTCTGAGTCTCTGTTACCTCACTAAAGATGATATTTTCTAGTTTCATCCATTTGCCTGCAAATTTTATGATGTCATTGTTTCTTACAGCTGAATAATACTCCATTGTGTATATGTACCACATTTTCTTTATCCATTCTTTGGTTGAGGGGCTTCTAGGTTGTTTTCAGGTTCTGGCTATTACAAATAATGCTGCTATGAAAACAATTGAGCAAGTGTCCTTGTGGTATGGTTGAACATCCCTTGGGTATATACCCAAGAGTGGAATCATTGGGTCTTGAGATAGATTGATTCCCAATTTTCAGAGAAGTCATCATACTGATTTCCAAAGTGGTTGTACAAGTTTGCACTCCCAGGTGGGAGGAGTGTTCCTCTTGCTTCACATCCTCACCTATATAAGCTGTCCTCAGTGTTTTTGATCATAGCCATTCTGACAGGTATAAGATGGCATCTCAGAGTCATTTTGATTTGTATTTCCCTGATGACTAAAGATGTTGAGCAATTCCTTAAATATCTTTCAGGCATTTAAGATTCTTCTGTTGAGAATTCTCTATTTAGATCTGTAGCCCATTTTTAATTGGATTGTTTGGTATTTTGATGTCTAGTTTTTTGAGTTCTTTATATATATTTGGAGATCAGCCCTCTGTCAGATGTGGGGTTGGTAAAGATCTTTTCCCATTCTGGAGGCTGTCATTTTGTCTTATTTACCATGTCCTTTGCCTTACTGAAACTTCTTAGTTTCAGGAGGTCCCATTTATTAATTGTTGTTCTCAGTGTGTATGCTCCTTGTGTTATATTTAGGAAGTGGTGTCTGGTGCCAATGCATTCAAGGCTATTTCCTATTTTCCTTTCTATCAGGTTCAGTGTAGCTAGATTTATGTTGAGATCTTTGATTCTCTTGGAGTTGAATTTCATGCATAACAATAGATATGGTTCTGTTTGCAATCTTCCATATGTTGACATCCAGTTATGCCAGTGCCATTTGTTCAAATGCTTTCTTTTTTCCATTGTACAGTTTTGGCTTCTTTGTCAAAAATTAGGTGTTGATAGGTCTGTAGGTTAATGTCAGGGTCCTCAAATCGATTCCATTGGTCCACATGTCAGTTTTTATGCCAATACCAAGCTATTTTTACTACAGCTCTATAGTAGAGCTTGAAGTCAGGGATGATGATGCCTCCAGAAGTTGCTTTATTGTAAAGGATTGTTTTAGCTATCTTGGGTTTTTTGTTTTTCCATATAAAGTTGAGTATTGTTTTTCAAGTATGAGGAAAAGTGTCCCATGACCAGGCAAAAGAGTCAGAGACATCCCTTCTCCCACTGTTAGGAACACCCCAAGCTAAACAGCAGCTACCTATTTGCAAAGGACTTAGTGCAGACCTATGTGATGGCTGCTTCAGTCTCTGTGAGCCCCTATGAGCCCTGCTTAGTTGATTCTCTGGGCCCTGTTCTCCTGGGGTCCTCAACCTCGCTGGCTCCTACAGTCCTTCTTCCCTCTCTCTGTGGGTTTCCCTAAACTCTGTGGAATGTTTGGCTGTGGGTCTCTTCATCGGCTCATATCAGCTGCTGGAGGAAGCCTCTCTGGTGACAGCTGGGCTAGGGACTGATCTATGAGTATAACAGAATAGATTAGGAATCATTTCATTGGCTTTTTTGACAGTCATGTTCTACCCAAGGTAGAATCATCCAGCTTCCAGGTCCTGGCCATCCGGGCAGTCTTGGGTGTGGGCTTCACTAGTCATTGCTTGATCACTTCCACAAGCTCTGAGCCACCATTGCTCCAGCAAGGGCCACACCTTCTAAGCCTCCCCAAATAACACCACTATTATTATTATTTATAGGAAACATATATTCAAATGCTGGAGCCTTTGGGGAACATTTCTCATCCAAACCACTATAATAAATAGTAATATTGTTGAAAAATGAAAGTTTATTTTAAGTATTTTAAGGTTACAAAACTTGTGGGGGAAAGGTTGGATTGAATTTCTTACATCATATTTAATATATGAAATAATATTTGAGGCCAAAATGTGTCAAAAGATAAAAGGCTATATATGCCTGCTTAGTTTGGGTGTCTAAAGGAATGTCTAAAATTCAAGAGATCATTTACAGTTACATATGATAAAAGTTTTTCAGAATCCACTTACACAAGTTGCAGTGTGAAATGGTCCTTCATTTCAGGGGCATTTACTAAACATCCAATAAAAAATTAGAAGGCCTCAGAGGAAGGGCGTGTGTGCAGCAGAGCACACAGCTGCACAGCTGTACAAGGTGTGCAGTTCTCAGGAGAACAGCGATGACAGCTGGGAAGCTGAAGCCTTCCAGAATGGAAGAGAAACAAGAGACCAAGCCAGAAGCTCAGAACGAGCGGTGGCATGCTACAGTCACAGCAGGCTCTTCAGTCACATGCTCGTCAGGGGCAGCACCACACGGTCCAGAAAGAAGGAACCGTGCTGAAGAGAGGGCAGCATGGGCACATGCAGCACCTGTGCTTTTGCGGCGGGGGATGCAGTCCCTGTGTCGGGAGGTCAATAGATTGTGTTTCGCTTCTACTCGAGGAGGAGGAAATGTCTACCTGTGACGTGACTGTACCTCTGTAAATGCTCACAATAGATACTTCTGAATGCATATACATCTGAAATGACACTGTGTAATAGATATACACTATAGTGTATACATGTATGTGTATAATGTATAATGATGATATTTATTGATTTGAAAAAATAGGATATTTTAGTTACCTGTTTCATATCTACAAACTTTATAGACCATAGTGCATTGTCTATATAATTATGTAATGTATGATAAATTATAGCATATAATGTTGTACTTTATAATTTTAATTTCCTCATAGATATTTTAAGAACTTAATGATTCACTTAATGTTTTAAGGTTTAGCATGAAGATAACTGTCAAGGTATTCTATTATGAAACCAGTCAAAATAGTTTTTTTAAACAACTATTTTAAAAAATGTAACAACTGTAGGTTAGATCAGTAAACTGGTTTCATTTTCAGTAGGAGTATAGGCTATGAATTGTTAAGATTTTATATGCATTTTGCTTTGTATTTCAATAGAGTAAAAAAGCCATAAAGAATATCCTTCAAAAATGCACCTACCTCCCAGCCCTCGAGCCGTTCCTGTATGACGCACCTCCCAATATCCTGAAACACGTTGTCGGGCAGTTCAGTAAGGTAAGAAATGCACCTGCAAGGAAGGGAGAAAACAGCCATCTGCTGACTTGTTGCTTTGCGTTTTCTTCTGTAAGATGGAGGGTGGGCTTCACTATCTATTCCTCAGCTCCTACCACTGTGTATTTACACATAGGTTAAAACCCACAGAGAACTGTGACACTTCCTCCTCCACATTTCCCGTATAGCCTCCACACTTTGTTTAAAACTATTCTCAGGAAGTACCTAGTATATCAGCGCATAAAACATCATGATGGGCTAGCAAGATGGCTCAGTAAGCTGAAGTACTTGGCATACAAGTCTGACAGCCTGAATTGGACTCCTGAACCCATGGTAGAAGGATAGAACTTGAAAAAATTGTTCTCTGACCTCCACATGTGCCATGGCCTGTACATGTTCATATTCACACACAGTAATGATGATGATGATGATGATGATGATAATGGTGGTGGTGGTGATGGTGATGATATGAGGCAACCTCCCCCCATTGCTATTTTGCATTGATAAGTATCTTTTCATCTTTCCCAGTGTCTTTAAAGCTCAGACATCTAGGAGCACAGCAAAGACTTTTATAAAAAAAAAAAAAAAGAAAAGAAAAGAAAAGAAAAAGAAAAAAGAAAAGAAAAGAAAAAGAAAAATTTGAGCCCCTGAATACTTTTCAGAAACTCTATGCACTTTACTGCAGATTCAGTCAGTCATTTGGTCGTACTCACTTGTTGTAAAATGTTTCTGTTTATTTTCTGTATGTGAGTGTTTGCTCACACATACGTCTGTGCACCATGTACTCGCCTCCTGCCTGAGGTCAGAAGAGGGCACAGCTTCCATGGACCTGGAGTGAACCATCGTGTGGGCTCTGGGAATCGAACCCAGGTTCTCTTCATGACCTGGTGTTCTTAATTCCTGGGATGTCTCTTTAGCCCTGCATATCAAAAATTTATGAAAAATTTAATGTGACTGTCATATTTCTTGGACGATTGCATGTTCAGTGTAAGTTAACGACAGTAAGATAGAAATGTTAAGCTGGACGCCAGCTGATAAAGAAGGACCACATGACGGACATAGTTGGTCAGATAAGGTGTTTGGCTCCTGAGAACTGCTGAGACTGTGCTCTACACATCCAACACAGAAAAAGAGCCCATGTCAATCACCAGCCACAGTGGCTCTGTGTGTGATTAGAAGTTATTGTTTTGTACTTGCCATGGTACCTAAGGTTTTACATATGTAGACATATGCTCTACCACTGAACTGTACCCCTGGCTGTTTTCCAGCTCTTCAGCAAAGTTGGACCCTCCAAAGCCTTAGTTTGCTTAGGTGTAAGGTGGGAATAGTAAGTGATTTTTTTATTGTAAATATTAAATGAGACAGTATATACTAAGAAATTGTTTTAGTTCAAGACACATATTAATAACTAAAAATGAAAACAAAAAATCCAAATATTGTTTTAAAAGTAATAAAATATTCAGATTTATCATGGCGGCACACACCTTTAATCCCAGCACTTGGGAGGCAGAGCCAGGAAGATCTCTGTGAGTTTAGGCCCAGCCTGGTCTACATAACAAGTTCCAGGCCAGCCAGGGCTACATAGTTGAAATCCTGTCTCAAACAAACAAAACATTAAAAAGTAAAAATAAAAAGAAACAAATCATTCAAGTGGTTAAGGCAATTGCCATTTTTGATTAATTAATAGGAAAGGACGTACTCGTATGAATAGTCTTATAGAACCACACAAATGAGACTCTTCTGTTTGCATGCTATATTTCTGCAAATAATTTGAACAAAGACAAGGTCTCACTGTGTAGCCCCAGCTGGACTGGAGCTCACTCATGGTCCTTCTGCCGCAGCCTCCTAAGTGCTGAGATTGCCAGTGTGTGCCACTGTGTGCAGCTTATCATATTAAGCCTTAAAGTGGACGATATAGTTAGTAGACTTCCTTCAAGGTATTCGTCTGAAAGCCAGATTACCAACAGCTTCCAGTTCTTGGCTTAGCTGATCATTAAGCGTCATTGTTACTGGAAACAAGGCTTCCCAGAGATGAAACTACCTCTGAGTAAGGTTCAGTATACAATCTGTGTTGCCTTCACCTTTTCAAGAAAACAATGAAACGTTCTTTTCCTCTTGGTTATATGACAATCCAACTAACCACATAATACAGATGAAACACTACGTTTTTACATGGAGAAAGCTGATCCATTTTTTTATTTTTTGTGTCTTTTGGGTGCTAAATAAAAACTGACTGGCTAATTTAGCCATTGAGAATGAGCAGTAAGAAAGGAGTGGGTCACCCACAGACAACAGCTCTGGAACAGTATGCCCCTTATAGTTTAATCTTTAGGCCAATGAGAAAGATGTGCTGGTCTTACTGAACTGGCCATAAAAATGAACACCAGCCTTCTATGTTGAAGGTTCATACTAAGCAATAAAAGTCATTGTTGTGGTGTGTGTGTGTGTGTGTGTGTGTGTGTGTGAGTGAGAGAGAGAGAGAGAGAGAGAGAGAGAGAGAGAGAGAGAGAGAGAGAGAGAGAGAGAGAGAGGTGAGGAGAGAGAGGACAACAAAGTTGGATGGGTAGAGAGGTGGGGAGGATCTCTTAGGAGGAAGGGAGAGGAAACATGATCAAAATATATTATATGATAAAATTAAAAAGAAAAGAGAAAAATCAGTAGAGTATGTGGGAGTTAGTCCATGAAAGTCAAGTGAACTGAAGAAACTCTCTTTATAGGCTTAAATCTCTTATAAATGTATCTTTGAGAATGTTTGCTGCCAGCAGATGGTATAGCTCCTTAAAGGCTCTTCCCTGTGCCTTTTTTCATCCCCTCTCCCAGGCTGGGGATCAAACCGAGGGACTTGCTCTGCCACTGACCTCTATCTCCTAGACCTTGGGCTTTTGAGTCACTGTTGAACCTTGATTGGCCTCTGTTCCCATCATCCTGTGCTCCTCTGGCCTGTGTGCTGAGGCTACACGTGGGCAACGACACCCAGCCAGTATTTTCTTAAAGTTACAGGCAGATGGGGGGGGGGGATTCTGTGTGGTGGGAAGCCATTCTGGAGAGAAGGAAGGGCACAGGCAAAGTCAAGCAGCGCCACAGCGCCCCCCTCCTTTCAGTGACTGAAACAGCTGCAGTTGAAGGCTGGTTGGTGAGGATCCTGGATAAGTATTAGGAGATGGGTGGGGGGGACCAATATTTTCACCTTGTCCAGGAGCCTGCCTTCTTTTAGGTAGAGGTGAGAGAGTTCAGAGTGTAAGCTTCACATATGAGTAGATCACATTGACTTTGCCCATGTTCATTGCCTTATTTCATTTCTACAGCATACAAAGCTGATATACTTTTCAAAGGAGTGTATTTTATTTCCAATTACCCACAGATTTGGATTGCCCTGGTATGGATACATTGAGTATACATTCTCTACTAAGTTATTTTTAGTAGTAGAACTCTAGCTTGGGAAGGAAGAGATGATGTTTTGTGTATTTTCCCTTCAAGGTGCTGCCGCATGACAGCAAAGCTCGGCGCCTTTTTGTAACTAGCGGAGGACTTAAAAAGGTCCAAGAGATAAAAGCGGAGCCCGGCTCTCTCTTGCAGGAATACATCAACAGCATTAACAACTGTTATCCAGAGGAAATAGTACGGTGAGGAGATGGACTGGGAAATATTACAATGTTTTCAGTTTTCAAATGCAGTCTTTATACCGAGTGTGTAAATATGTGGACTTTGAAATTCTACACAAGGCTCTTTTACCTCATGCAAATTAAATAATTAGATTATGTTCTTATTGACACATCCAATCAATCTGGAATGTCATTTATAGCATACCTATACTGTTTTAACGCATACTTTACTAAATACCCAAATGAAGAGTTCAAATTAAATTGCTTTGAAATTGAGAATATCTGCTATATGGGTCTATAGATTATGACTTTCATAGTTCCCTGCACATTACATTTATTAAGTTTATATCTATGTTAATGGAATTATAATAATTAGAAAAGGTATGCTGAGTAAAAAAAAGAAAGTTACTAACTAAACATGAAAAATTTTATAAATAATGTTTGTAACATGCAATAACTCAGAATAAAAGGCTATTTTTTATTGTTTGAGACAGGGTCTCACTAAATAGGCTAGGGTTGACTTGAACCCCTTCTGTTTCAGCCTCCCAAGTGTTGAGATTACAGCTGTGAGTTACCATGCCCTTGAACAGGGAGTTATTGCAAGATTGATACCATCTATGCTTTTTTGTGATTCAGAGAACTGAACCCAAGGCCCCATGCTTGCCAGGCAAGACCACTTCTGAGCTCCACCTGCAACCCAGATAAATAGTTAAAAAATAAATTTCATTTGCAGAGCAGTAAGCCTAAGCCTTAGATTTTATACACCAAAAAGAAAATTATACATTAATTGACTCTTAAATAAAAGAAAAAAAGCCAAGACAAATTAGAGTAACTTAAACAACTGAGTCTTGACCATGTGTTTGTATCTTCTAGAAATTGTTAGAAAAAACAAATTCCAGATTTCAAAACTTACATGTTATATAATTACTGTTTTTCTTTTTTTTAAATGTGGTAACCTTGACTTTAAAAGCACAAAACTTTAAAATTAAAATTTATTTTTATTCAGATAATAAACTCTAAAGTTACAAGCTTATGTTCTGATTTTATGTGTATGAGTGTAAATTTACCACCTGTGTGCCTCATGCCCACAGAGGCCAGAAGAGGGAGTGAGACTGACCGCTTAGCACTGGAGTTGTGAGCCACAATGTGCAAAATGAACCTGGGTCCTCTGAAAAAGCACCAAGTGATCCTAACCACTGAGCCATCTCTCCAGCTCCAAGTTTATACACATTTAAGATTTTATAAGAACTCCTGACTAAAACATAAATCACTTGAAAAGTATCAAAGAAGCTAAGGTTATAACATGCATAACTGCTATGTATAAAATACAACAAATATTAGATGATCCACAGTGCAACCCCTTCATGTGAGACTCAGGGAGCAGGGGGAGCGGGGGCAGAAAGGCTGTAAAGGCCAGAGGACCGTGTGTCTGCTCTGAGCCAGTGTCTCCTGTGTATGTATGACTGACATGAACTATACGTGAAACCACTAAGTGAAGGAACTGTGGAAATATCACTAAATTAGTCTTTATATACGGAATGTCTTTTAAGATGGATTCCATGTTACGGAAATTTAAAATAACTTTCAATTCAATTTTTTGAAAAATAAAATCAAAATTAAAGAAAAATGAAAAAAATAAATGTATACTAAAGGTACCTCAAATGGAATGGCCTATAAGAATCAACCAATGGTAAGGCACTTTCCTGAGGGTCTGTGTTTTACCCCTCTTAGGCATATTTTTTATTGAGTACAAGGAGAAATAAAAAACTGTTGACATTAGAATTTAATTTAGTGCTTTATCAAACTAATTTTCAGCAGACTAATTTTTTCAAAAATCTTTTTCCTCAACAAACTAAACTTTACCTTTTGAGAATTTTATATGTGAGTACTGCTTTCATATCATTTTTACCTCCTCCAACTCCTCCCCTGCTTCTTCCACTCCCTCTCAAATTCATGATCTCTTCTTTAATCACACACATACACACACACACACACACACACACACACACACACACACACACAGCCTACTGAGTACATTTAGTACTTGCACATTTTTTGGACTGACCTCTTGGGATTGGATAACTCACCATGTCAGGATTTGTTGAATAACAGTGAATTCAGAAGCTACAGTGGTTTCAACGGCAGCAATTTACCAGATACTTCTACTTTCTTTAACAGCCCCAACCAAAGCAAAAGTGGGCTCTTTTTTCTCAGTTTAATTACTAAATTACACACCACACAGCAAATGTATCCATTGGCTACAAACGTAAGTAGGTGACAGAGTGATCAAAAGGGTTAAGAGGTCAGGGCAGCAATTTCATAATATCTTGAAGAATTTAGAATTATTATAAACCTCAATAAAGGCAGTACAAGGCTATCAAGAAGTCATTGCTATTGAAGATTTCTGTATAAATGTCTCTTTGATGTGTAGTTAGTCACTAACAAATCAATTAGACACATTTATCAGCATGACAATGCTTAATTTTGTCCATTTGTGTATAAGTGGTGAAAGATAAATAAATGTAGGGATACAATGCTTATTTCTGTAAATATATCATAAAGAAAATGCTAGTATTTCTGCTTATGTCCAGATCTTAAGTATCTACATAATAATTAGGAATAAGAAGATCATAAGGCAAGAGATCAATCCAGTTACCACCAGTTTCAAGAGTAAATTTAGTTAAAGTCTCCTTTAAAGTTCTGTTTATCCTCTCTATTTTCCTGAGTTCTGACCATGAAGTTTTCAGTTTATGTTAAGATCCTTAGAGAACAATTGAGGTAACTTGGCTATGAAGGCTGGGCCATTGTCAGACCCCAGAGACATGGAGAGGCCAAACCTGGGAATAATTTCCATTATTAATTCTTAGCTACCACTTGGGCCATTTCTGCTGAGGATGGAAAGGCCTATACCCAGCTCTCCATGGTATCGACAAAGACCGGTGGATATTTGTATATCTACTGTAGCCATGCAGTCTTGACTTGACTTCAGCGAAGTCCAATTCCCAAAATTCACTGGGTATAGCACCTTGACTCTGTTGACCTAAAGGAAGCATGTCCTTCTTTGCATTTACCTGGGCACAGGTCAGGCAGTGGTATGAAATGCTCTGAAGTTTTTTTTTTTTTTCCTCAATGTTCAGGTAGCCAGAAATGAGGGGAGATGAGTTCTGAGATCTTCTTAGGTGATAAGTGCATGGAGGAGCATGAGGCAATTAGCCAGTTTTGGTACAGTATTTTTGGCATGCAGATTTTTCCACCAGGCAAGATTTACAATGTATGTGGCTCTCCTGAGCCCCCAAGTCAGAATATGACTTGATCTCTTCTGGATCATACTCAGGAACCTCATCATCAAGGCAGAGTGGGGCTCAGGAACAGCAGATAGTTCCAGGACAGTTGGATTTGGGCTCCCAAGAGCAGCTTCCTTAGTGACTTGATCTGCATAGTTGTTACCTTGAGTTTGGGGGCTTTTGTCTTTTTGCTGTTATATAAAAAGTGTCTGTTTACATCAGAAGCATTTATAGGGGACATAGGAGATTGAGGCAAGATTTAAAATTTGTACAAACTCAGACTAATAGAGAAATAATTGTGAAACCTTAAGTGTAAGACTGCTTGAAGAAACCCACTACTATGAACCTAGATGAGCATGTGTCCTTGTGGTATGATTGAGCATTTCTTGTGTATATGCCCAAGAGTGGTATAGCTGGGTCTTGAGGGAGATTGATTCTAAGAAATCGTCATATTGATTTCTAAAGTGGTTGTACAAGTTTGCATTCCCACCAACAGCTCCCCTAGCTCCACATCCTCTCCAGAATAAGCTGTCTTCAATGTTTTTGATCTTAGCCATTCTGACAGGTGTAAGATGATATCTCAGAGTTGTTTTGATTTGCATTTCCCTGATAATTAAGGATGTTAAGCAATTCCTTAAATGTCTTTCAGCCATTTGAGCTTCTTCTGTTGAGAATTCTCTGTTTAGCTCTATAGCCCATTTCTTAATTGGACTGTTGGGCATTTTGATGTCTAATTTCTTGAGTTCTTTGTATATTCTGGATATCAGCCCTCTGTCAGATGTGGGGTTGGTGAAGATCTTTTCCCATTCTGTAGGCTGTCATTTTGTCTTGTTGACTGTGTCCTTTGCTCTACAAAAGCTTCTCAGTTTCAAGAGGTCCCATTTATTAATTGTTTCTCTCAGTGCCTGTGCTACTGGTGTTATAATTAAGAAGTGATCTCCTATGCCAATGCATTCAAGACTACTTCCTACTTTCTCTTCTATCAGGTTCATAGTAACTGGATTTATGTTGAAGTCCTTGATTCACGTGGACTTAAGTTTTGTGCATGGTGACAGATATGGATCTATTTGCAGTCTTCTACATGTTGACATCCAGTTATGCCAGCACCATTTGTTAAAGATGCTTTCTTTTTTTCATTGTACAGTTTTGGCTTCTTTGTCAAAAATCATATGTTCATAGGTGTGCAGATTAATGTCAGGGTCTTCAGTTTGGTTCCATTGGTCCACATGTTGGTTTTTATGCCAGTACCAAGCTGTTTTTATTTCTGTAGCTCTATAGTAGAGCTTGAAGTCAGGGATCGTGATGCCTCCAGAGGTTGTTTTATTGTACAGGATTCTTTTTTGCTATCCTGGGTATTTTGTTTTTCCATATGAAGTTGAGTATTGTTTTTTCCAGGTCTATGCAGAATTGTGTTGGGATTTTGATGGAGATTGCATTGAATCTGTAGATTGCTTTTGATAAGATTGCCATTTTTACTATGTTGATCCTACCTATTCATGAGCATGGGAGATCTTTCCATTTTCTGACATCTTCTTCAATTTCTTTTTTCAGGGACTTAAGGTTCTTGTCATACAGGTCCTTTGCTTGCTTAGTTAGAGTTACCCTGAGGTATATTATATCATTTGTGGCTATTGTAAAGGGTGATGTATCGCTGATTTCCTTCTCAGCCTGTTTGTCATTTGTATATTGGAGGGCTACTGATTTTTTTTGAGTAAATCTTGTATCCTGCTACATTGCTGAAGGTGATTATAAGCTGTATGAGTTCCTTGGTCAAATTTTTGGGGTCACTTATGTATACTATCATATCATCTACAAATAGTGAAAGCTCAGCATTATTTGTAATAGCCAGAACCTAGAAACAACCTAGATGCCCTTCAACTGAAGAATGGATAAAGAAAATGTGGTACATATACACAATGGAGTACTACTCAGCAGAGAAAAACAATGACATCCTTAGGTTTGCAGGTAAATGGATGGGTCTAGAAAAAAAATCATCCTGAGTGAGGCAACCCAGACTCAGAAAGAAAGCATGGTATGTACTCACTCATAAGTGGATACTAGATGTAAAGCAAAGGATAACCAGACTGCAACTCACAGCTCCAGGGAGGCTACCTAGTAAAGAGGACCCTAAGAAAGACACAGGAATTCCCCCAACGATAGAGAAATGAATGAGATCTACATGAGCAACCTGGACATGGGGGGGTAATGGAGGGAAAGGGTCAGGGGAAAGAGAGCTTAGGGGAGCGGGAGGTACCAGCTGGATCAGGAACAGGGTGGGAGAACAAGGAAAGAAATACCATGATAAATGAAAACCCCATGGGAATAGGAAGAAGCAGAGTGCTAGAGAGGTCCCCAGAAATCCACAAAGATAATTCCACAATAGACTACTCGCAATGGTCAAGAGAAAGCCTGAACTGACCTACTCTGGTGATCGGATGGCTGAATACTCTGTCATCATTGAACTCTTATCCAGTGACTGATGGAAGCAGATGCAGAGATCCACGGCCAAGCCCCAGGTGGAGCTCCAGGAGTCCAGCTGGCGAGAGAGAGAGAGAGAGAGAGAGAGAGAGAGAGAGAGAGAGAGAGAGAGAGAGAGAGAGAGAGAGAGGAGAGAGGATTATATGAGCAAAAAATATTGAGACCATGATGGGAAAAAGCACAGGGACAAATAGCCAAACTAGTGGAAACACATGAACTGTGAACCAATAGCTGAGGAGCCCCCATGGAACTGGACCAGGCCCTCTGGTTAAGTGAGACAGCTGATTAGCTTGAACTTTTAGGAGGCCCTCAGGCAGTGGGACCGGGACCTGTCCTTAGTGCATAAGCTGGATTTTTGGAACCTAGGGCCTATGCTGAGACATTTTTCTCAGCCTTGGTGCAGGGAGGAGGGGACTGCACCTGCCTCAACTGAATCTACCAGGCTGAGCTGAATCCCCAGGAGAGACCTTGCCTTGGAAGAGGTAGTAATGGGGGGTGGATTAGGGGAGAAGGCTGGGAGGTTGGAGGAGGGAGGACAGGGGAATCTGTGGCTGATATGTAAAATTAAATTAATTGTAAAATAAAATAATAATTAAAAAAGAAACCCACTACTGAAGCCATTTTTCAAAATAGAAGGCTTTGTGGGAAACAGTCTCTCTCTTTCTTTTTTCCTTCACATAACAGCCTTGGCTGTCCTATAACTTGCTCTGTAGACCAGGCTGTCCTCAAACTCACAGAGATCTACCTCCCTCTGCCTCCCATCTGGAGTGCTGGAATTAAAGGCATGCACCATCACTGCCCATCAGGAAATAATTCTCTAATAGAGCTTTAGATATGTGTGTATGTTCTGTTTAACCCTTACTGGATATAAAGACATTATAGAAAAAAATATAGCTGTTGATTTTTCACATTTTAATTTAACAAATTATGGAGGAAATTGATATAATATAATTCATGATTTTTAAAAAAATTTTTCGAGATAGGGTTTCTCTGTGTAATTTTGGTGCCTGTTCTGGATCTCACACTGTAGACCAGGCTGGCCTTGAACAGAGATCTGCCTGGCTCTGCCTTCTGAGTGCTGGGATTAAAGGCATGCACCACCATCACCTTTAATTTGTATCAATATACAAAAATTCATATCAATGTAAAATATTTAAGACTATTAGTTGCTTTTTTGGTCTAAAAGTAGATTCAATAATCTACCCTTATCCTATCATATTTATATGTCCCTTTTTTCTTTTCAAATCAAGAATTCTGAATCTGCTTTGTTCAACTTTTTTCCTGACCATTACCAATAACAACTTGCAATCAACTCCCCTAAATGATGACAATATCCATAGAGCATTGAATGACCAAAAACCATTCACCCCACCTATTGGGACTGTGGGACTCATGTTCTTAAATTTACTTCCTGATGTCTGGGGGTAACAGCATTTTAGGGAATCCTGAAAAGAAATACTTGGGTTAATTGTCAAGTCCTAGGAGAAGTAACTATATCATTTGTTGTCCAGTCTCTGTGTGATAGGAAAGTGCAGGGCTTGTCTCAAGTCCTGGCTAGAGTAGTCTGTGAGGCTGAATCATTTCAGCTGGCCACTTCAAGATTGTCCTGAGCAGTTTTTAGTCCAAAGCTGATATTTAGTGGTGTTTTTCAGCTTAGTAGTGTTATCATAGCCCTGGTGGAATTGTCATTGTGGGACCCATCATCCTTTTGGAAACTTCAAAGGTCACTGTTAGGCATGGTTGCTGTGGATATCGCTCTGTATAAATAAACACTGATTGGCTGGTAGCCAGACAGGAAGTATAGGTGGGACTAACAGAGAGGAGAATTGAGGGAACAGGAAGGCAGAGAGAGACACTGCCTGGAGCCACCACCAGGACAAGCAAGATATAAGGTACCAATAAGCCACAAGCCACGTGACAAAGTATAGATTAATAGAAATGGGCCAAATATAAGAGTAAGAGCTAACCATTGATAGGCCTGAGCTAATGGCCAAGCAGTTTAAATAATATAAGTGTCTGTGTGTTTATTTTATAAGTGGGCTCCAGGACTGGCGAGACTTGGTGGGACCCAGAGAGAAAAGCTCTCCAGCTACACATGGTCATGGCTCACTGCTGAAAACTTAAACATTTTATTTTATTTTGCCAATTGATAATCTCTTTTTTTATTTATTTAAAAAATTTTCATTTATATACCAACCACAGTTCCCCATCTCATTCCTCTTTAGGCTCCTCCCTCATCTCCCCCCTCACAGGCCACCCCCCAACCATTCCTCCAAAAGGGTAAGGTTTCAGTGGGGAGTCAACAAAGCATTGATACATTCAGTTGAAGCAGGACCAAGCTCCACAGCTGTCAGTCTAAAGTCCCTGAGTTCCCATGAGCTTAGTTCAGTAGATTGTACAGAGCTTGTCTCTGTCGATTTCTCCATCATGATCTTGACCCCCCCCCATGTGCTCATATAATCCCTCTTCCCTCTCTTTGACTGCACTCATGGAGCTCAGCCTAGTGCTTAGCTGTGGATGTCTGTATGTGCTTCCATTAGTTACTGGATGAAGGCTCTATGATGACAGTCAGGGTATTCACCAATCTGATTACAGGGGAAGGCCAGTTCAGGCACCCTCACTACTGTTGCTAGTAGTCTTAGCTGGGGTCATCCTTGTGGATTCCTGAGACTTTCCCTAGCATTGGGTTTTTCCCCTACCCCATAATCTCTTCCTTTATCAAGATATCTCTTTCATTGCTCTCCTACTCCGTCTCTCCCCCAACTTGACCATCCCATTCCCTCATGTTCTCATCTCCTACCCTCTAACCTCTACTGCTCCCTGCCCCCAGTTTACCCAGGAGATCTCATATATTTCCCCTTCTCAGGGTGATCCATGTGTCCCTCTTAGTGTCCTCCTTGTTATCTAGCTTCTCTGGAGCTGTAGGTTGTAGTCTGGTTATCTTTGTTTTACATCTAGTATCCACTTATGAGTGAGTACATGCCATGATTATATTTTCTGAGTCTGGGTTACCTCATTAAGGATAAGATTTTCTAGTTCCATCCATTTTTCTGCAAATTTCATAATGTCATTGTTTTTTACAGCTGAGTAATACTCCATTGTGTATATGTACCACATTTTTAAAATCTATTCTTCCATTGAGAGGCATCTAGGTTGTCCCCAGGTTCTGATTATTATGAATAATGCTGCCATGAACATAGTTGAGCAAATTTCCTTGTAATATGATTGAGCATTTCTTGGGTGTATGCCCAAGACTGGTATAGCTGGGTATTGAGGTAGATTGATTCCCAATTTTCGGAGAAGTCACCATACTGATTTCCAAAGTGGTTGTACAAGTTTGCACTCCCACCAACAGTGGAGGAGTGTTCCCCAAGCTCCACATCCTCACCAACATAAGCTGTCCTCAGTGTTTTTGATCATAGCCATTCTGACAGGTGTAAGATGGTATCTCAGAGTCATTTCAATTTGCATTTCCCTGATGACTAAGGATGTTGAGCAGTTCCTTAAATATCTCTCAGCTTTTTGAGATTCTTCTGTTGAGAATTCTGTGTTTGGATCTGTACCCTGTTTTTAATTGGATCATTTGGTATTTTGATGTTTAGTTTCTTGAGTTCTTTATATATATTTGGAGATCAGCCCTCTGTCAGATGTGGGGTTGGTAAAGATCTTTTCCCAGTCTGTAGGCTGTCATTTTGTCTTATTTACCATGTTGTGTGGTAGTATTATGTTCCCCAAAATATTGTGCACTCTAATAAATTTATCTGGGGTCAGAGAACAAAACAGCCACTAGATACAGGGGCTAGAAAATGGTGTCACTCATACCTTTAAACCTAGCCTTCTGGAGGCATGGATCTCTGTGAGTTCAAAGTCACACTGGAAACAGCCAAGCATGGTGACTCATGCCTTTAATCCCAGGAAGTGATGGCAGAAAGGTACATAAGGTGTGAAAACCAGAAACTAGAAGTTTTTAGCTGGTTAAGCTTTTAGGCTTTTGAGCAGCACAGTACAGCTGAGATCTATTTGGATGGGGACTCAGAGGCTTCCAGTCTGAGGAAACAGGATCAGCTGAGGAATTGGCAAGGTGAGGAAGCTGTGGCTTGTTCTGCTTCTCTGATCTTCCAGTGTTCACCCCAATAACTGGCTTCAGGTTTGTTTTTTTATTAATAAGACCCTTTAGGATTCATGCTGCAATGTTGTTTGCTTTAGAGAAGATTTTCAGTTTCAGGAGGTTCAATTTATTGATTGTTGCTCTTAGTGTCTGTGCTAATGGTGCTATATTTAGGAAATGGTCTCCTGTGACAATGAGTTTAAGGCTACTTTCTGCTTTCTCTTCTATCATGTTCACTGTAGCTAAATTTATGTTGAGGTCTTTGATCCACTTGGACTTGAATTTTGTGCATGGTGATATATATGGATCTATTTTCAGTCTTCTACATGTTGACATCCAGTTATGCCAGCACCATTTGTTGAAAATGCTTTCTTTTTTCCATTGTATAGTTTTGGCTTCTTTGTCAAAAATCATATGTTCATAGGTGTGGATTAATGTCAGGGTGTTCAATTTGATTCCATTGGTCCATGTGTCTGTTTTTGTGCCAATACCAAGCTGTTTTTATTACTGTGGCTCTATAGTAGAGCTTAAAATCAGGGATGGTGATGCCTCCAGAGGTTCATTTATTGTACAGGATTGTTTTGGCTATCCTGGATTATAGCTGGAAGTTTTCCTGTGTCCTGGCTGGCTGGCAGTCAGGACAAATCTCTCCCACTCACTTCCCCCCAAGTAAACACACAGAGGCTTATATTAATTATAACTGCTTGACCATTAGCTCAGGCTTATTACTGGCTAGCTCTTGCACTTAAACTAATCCATAATTCTTATATGTATTTAGCCACATGGTTTGGTACCTTTTCTCAGTTCTGCCTTGTCATCTTGCTCCCTCTGTGTCTGGCTGGTGACTCCTGACTCAGCCCCCCTTTTCCCAGAATTTTCCTTGTCTGCTTATTCCACCTATACTTCCTGACTGGCTACTGGCCAATCAGCATTTTATTTATCAACCAATCAGAGCAACACATATTCACAGCATACAGAACAACATTCCACAGCACTGACTTTTTTGTTTTTCTATATGAAGTTGAGTATTATTCTTTCACGGTCTGTGAAGAATTGTGTTGGGATTTGATGGGGATTGCATTGAATCAGTAGATTGCTTTTTGTTTGTTTGCCATGTTTACTATGTTGATCCTACCTTTCCATGAGCATGGGAGATCTTTCCATTTTCTTATATCTTCTTCAATTTCTTTCTTCAAGGACTTAAAGTTCTTGTCATCTAGGACTTTCACTTGTTTGATTAGAGTTACCCCAAGGTATTTTATGTTATTTGTGGTTACTGTAAAGGGTGATGTTTTTTTGTTTTCATTCTTGGCCCATTTATCATTTGTATATAAGAGGGCTAATGATTTTTTTGAGTTAATCTTGTATCCTACCACATTACTGAAGGTGTTTATCAGCTGTAGGAGTTCCCTGGTAGAGTTTTTTTGGGTCACTTTTATATACTATCATATCATTTGCAAATAGTGAAAGTTTGACTTCTTCCTTTCCAATTTGTATCCCCTTGATCTCCTTTTGTTATCTTACTGCTCTAACTAGAACTTTGAGTACTATATTGAATAGATATGGGGGTAGTGGACAGCCTTGTCTTGTTCCTGATTTTAGTGGAATTGCTTTGAGTGTCTCTCCATTCAAATTGATGTTGGTGGTTGGCCTGTTGTAAATTTCCTTTATTATTTTAAATTATGTTCCTTGTATTCTTAATCTCTTCAAGACCTTTATCATGAAGGAGTGTTGGATTTTGTCAAAGGCTTTTTCGCATCCAATGGGATGATCATGTGATTTTTTTTCTTTCAGTTTGTTTATATGGTGGATTACATTGACAGATTTACATATGTTGAACCATCCCTGCATCTCTGGGATGAAGCCTATTTGATCATGGTGGATGATTTTTTTGTATGTGTTCTTGGTTTCGATTTGCCAGTATTTATTGAGTACTTTTGCATAAATGTTCATGAGGGAGATTGTTCCGTAATTCTCTTTCTTTGTTGCATCCTTGTGTGGATTGGGATTCAGAGTAACTGTAACCTCATAAAAGGAATTTGTCAATATTCCTTCTGTTTCTATTTTGTGGAACAATTTGAGAAGTGTTGCTATTAGCTCTTCTTTGAAGTTTTGGTAGAATACTGTGCATCTGGCCCATTTTTTGTTTGGGAGACTTTTAATGACTGCTTATATTTTCTTGGGGGTTAAAGGTCTAGTTAAATTGTTTATCTGGTCTTGATTTAATTTTGGTATGTGATACTTATCAATAAAATTGCCCATTTCTTTAATATTTTCCAATTTTGTGAAGTTCAGGTTTTTTAAGTATGACCTGATGATTCTCTGGATTTCCTCAGTGTCTGTTGTTATGTCATCCTTTTTGTTTCTTATTTTGCTAATTCTCTCTCTGCTTTTGGTTAGTTTGGATAAGGGTTTGTCTATCTGGTTGCTTTTATCAAATATTCATTGATCCTTTGTATCATTCTATTTGTTTCTATTTTATTGATTTCAGCCCTCAAGTTGATTATTTCCTATTGTCTATTCCTCCTGGGTGAGGTTCCTTTTTTTTTGTTCTAGAGCTTTCAGATGTGCTATTGAGTTGCTAGTGTGAGATTTCTCCTGCTTCTTTATGTAGGCATTTAGTGTTATGAACTTTACTCTTAGTACTGCTTTGGTAGTGTCCTATAAGTTTGAATATGTTGTACATTCATTTTCATTGAATTTTAGGAAGTCTTTAATTTCTTTATTTCTTCCTTAACCCAGTGGTGATTCACCTGAGCATTAGTTAGTTTCCATGAGCTTGTAGCCTTTCTGTACCTTGTATTGTTGTTGAATTCTAACTTTAAGCCCTGGTGATCTGATAAGATACAGGAGGTTATTTCAATATCTTTGTGTCTGTTGAATTTGTTTTGTGACTGAGTATGTGGTCAATTTTAGAGAAAGTACCATGAGATGCTGAAAACAAGTTATATTCTTTTGTGTTTGGGTGGGATGTTCTATCTATTTCTGTTAAGTCCACTTGAGTCATAACATTTCTTAGTTCCCTTATTTCTTTGTTGTTAAGTTTCTTTCTCACAGACAAATCCATTGGTGAGAGTGGGGTGTTAAAGTCTCCCACTATTAGTGTGTGGGGTTTGATGTACAATTTAAGTTTTAGTAATGTTTCTTTTACATGTGTGGATTCCATTGTATTGGGGGGCATATTCAGAATTGAAACTTCATCTTGATGATTTTTTTCTTGTGATCAATATGAAATGTCCTTCACAATCTCTTTTGATTAATTTTAGTTTGAAGTCTATTTTGTTAGACATTAGAATAGCTACACCAGCTTGCTTCTTAAGTCCATTTGATTGGAAAGTCTTTTCCCAACCCTTTATTCTGAGATAGTGTCTGTCTTTGAAGTTGAGGTGCGTTTCTTGTATGCAGCAGAAGGATTGATCCTGTTTTCATATCCATTCTTTTAGCCTGTGTCTTTTTTTATAGGTGAATTGAGTTCATTGATATTAAGAGATATTAATGACCAGTGATTGTTAATTCCTCCTATTTTTTGGTTTTGGTGGTGGTGGTAGTGTGTGTTTACTTTCTTTGGGATTTGCTGAAGTGGGATTATCTGTTGCCTGTATTTTTGTGGGTGCACATAACTTCCTTAGGTTGGATTTTTCCTTCTAGTGCTTTCTGTAGGGCTGGATTTGTGGATAGGTGTTGTTTAAATCTGGTTTTATCATGGGATATCTTGTTTACTCCATCTATGGTGATTGAGAGCTTTGCTGGGTATAGTAGTCTGGGCTGGCATACATGGTCTCTAAGTGTCTATGTAATGTCTGTCCAGGACCTTCTGGCTTTTAGAGTCTCCATTGAGAAGTCAGATGCTATTCGGATGGGTCTGCCTTTATATATTACTTGGCCTTTTCCTTTGCAGGTCTTAATATTCTTTCCTTATTCTGCATGTTTAGTGGTTTGATTATTATGTCACAAAGGGACTTTTTTTTTGGGGGGGGGGTCCAGTCTATTTGGTGTTCTGTAAGCTTCTTGTATCTTCATAGGCATTTTCTTCTTTAGGTTGGGAAAGTTTTCTTCTATGATTTTGTCGAATTTTTTTTCTGCCTTTGAGTTGGTATTCTTCTCCTTCTTTTATCCCTATTATTTTTAGGTTTGGTCTTTTCATGGTGTCCCAGATTTCCTGGACATTTTGTGTTATGCCTTTGTTGGCTTTAATATTTTATTTCACTGATGAATCTATTTCCTCTATTATATCTTCAATGCCAGAGATTCTCCCTTCCATCTCTTTCATTCTGTTTGTTATGCTTGTAATTCCTCTTCTTTACCCAGATTTTCCAGTTCCATAATTCCTTCAGTTTTTATTTATTTTTTATTGCTGAGGTTGTGGGGGATGGGTTGGTTTGGGAGGCTGATTGTGACTTGTAGATCACAGGGTCCATGGGGGTGGGGGTGGTTGGAAGGCCTGCTTGCAGGAAGGAGCCTTCCCTTCTGGCCAGTTGGGCTGTAAGGGGTGGGGTTGGGGACACAGGGTTTGGCCTAGGGCCTAGAAACTGAGCTGTACAGCTGGGAGAGCAGTTACTCACCTCTTGGTCCAATCGATGCTAGAGGTGTCTGTGTCTCAGGGAGCCACTGAGGTCATGGGGGGTGGAGTGGGACTTGTAGATTACAGGGTCTGATGAGGGGTGGTGGTGGAAAGGCCTGCCTATGAGAGCCTTGCCTGATGGCTGGCTACTGGGCTACTTAAACATTTTAAGTATCATATGCAGCAGATCTCAAAGAGGTTAAAGGATCAATATTTGTTATGTACATCCAGAGTACAAAACTTCATTCCTAGGTACCCGATAGAGACTCAGTGTGAAATCATATGCAGGAAGTTAGATGAAGCCTTTTTCTAGAATTAGTTAGTATGCAAATGACCATTAATATCATGACAGAAAGTTTATATATATATATATTGGTCTTATAAATTACTTATCCTCTCATTTAATTGTTCCATTTTCAAACCATCCAGCGTATTATCATACAGAGACCTAACTCTCTCCATTTTGACAGTGTTTCCCATTTTTAACACGGGAAAAAACTCTCTTTTTAAACTAATTCCTTCCTTTAGGAATTCCCAATTGTCTCACCAAATCTGCCCACGATGACGATTCAGTTGATGGTGAAGTGTGAGGCTAACGGCTGCTACGTAGAACTGTAGAAGCCTGAGCTGGTGTCAAGACAGCCAGCTAGTGTGGCAGCAGCCTGAGGAGAGAGTCCAGGGAAATCCCACAACCCACTGGGAGAGGGAACCTGCTACTGAAAAATTCACACAGGGTCATGAGAAGAAACACACGTAGCAGGAACTGACTAAAGCAGAGCTGGCCGGTGGTGAGGGGCCACTCTGGCAGCATATTGAGCCCATGCACCTCTGCAGTTTGTTACAGAGAGGCTGCAGCGAAAACTTAGCCAGTGGGGTAGCAACTCTGGCTGCATGCAGCTCCATCCTGTGCCGGTAGCCGCAAAGCCACAGGCATGCAGCTTTTTGGGGGTGGGGGCATTTTTTGTGCCCCAAAAGTTGGATGCCAGATGTAGCATGAATTCTAATTGGTCTTAATAATAAAAACTCAGAGTCAAATATCAGAGTGAAAGCTGAAAGATCAGAGAAGCAGAGCAGTCAGCCACTAGAGAGATTTTTACCTCTACCAAATCCTCAGAATCACCTGAAAGGGGTGAGCTCCTGCCTCCTGCTTTTTATTCCTCTCTCTGCCCAGCCATGTCACTTCCTGTCCCCACCTCCACAGTGCTGGAAGAAGTAGGCCTCCCCAGTGCTGGGATCAAAGGTCTGTGCCACCACTGCCTGGCCTCTACGGTTAACTAGTGGCAAGCTGTGTACTCTGATCTCCAGGCAAGCTTTATTTGTCAGAGCACAAACAAAATATCACCACACTTTTGAAAATTTAATTATTTTGAATGAATGTTTAGAAAATTTTAAATTATATTTTTCAGATTTTTAAAACTCCATTTATTATATACTATAATACCTGGCAAATATTATTTGATATGGTTTTATGTTTATTTCCATGATATATCAAATGATCCTACAATGTATTTTTAACATTTTATACTAATCTTTTATGAAATGTTCAATTTAAAAATATACATTCACATTACTATGCATGTATATATATATGTGTGTATGCATCTATGTATGGGTATATATATGGATATATATATATATATATATATATATATATATATATGTATACCCAAGAATCAATGAAGGCAACCAGTATTCTAATTCATTTTATAATAATTTTTAAAAGTAATTTGTTAAATAGTTATTCAATGTAAATTATGATGAGGTATAATTAAAATATATAAGACAACTGGAATACAGAAGTTGATTAGTAATGAGAAATTTTATAGTCTAACATGAAAAAATCTGTTAGCTATGGTCCTTTTAAAGTAAAATTATGGAGCTGCAGAGATGGCTCACCAGTTGAGAGTACTGACTACTCTTCAAGAGGATCCAGGTTCAATTCTCAACACTGACATGGTGGCTCACAAACGTTTGTCACTCCAGGGCCAGGAAATTTTACATCCTCTTCAGGCCTCCAGGCATGAGACACAAAAGTGGTATGCATACATACACATATACAGATAAAACACGGTGTGCATACATACACATATACAGATAAAACACGGTGTGCATACATACACATATACAGATAAAACACACATACACATATGGTCAAAAGGAAAAGTAACATTACTCATTTGATTAAAACAGTGTCGGAAATGAAATTTTGCCCATGGACTGAAGATAACATCTCAGTTATCATTATGTATATTTCTTATGTGTTTCATTCTTTCTCAAGTACAGTGCTGTGAGCTGGTATTCTTCATAGTCTCTAACCATATGCATAAAGCATTATTAGAAGAATGTAATTATTAAGAACATATATGAGATTTCACATATTATTTTAGTAAGTTCTTATGTAGAATCTTTTGAGTCCACCTTTGAAAAATCTCCCTATCTAATAGCAAATTTATTTTTCAGATACTATTCACCTGGATACTCAGATACACTTCTGCAGAGGGTGGACAGCTACCAGCCACTTACCAACTGAAGAAAGCATATTTTTGTACTCCTCAGTGTCCCAGGAGAGTATGAATAATGATTGTTAAAATTCTTTGAAAGTACATTCTAGCTTTATTCAATGTGAGATACCTTTAGATAATGTTTTCTAAGTGTGTGTGTAATAGTTTAAGAATAAGTAACTGGAATATATGAAGGACTAGTCATAGTCATTTGCATGCATAGGAATTTCTCTAACAATAGACTTAAAAAGACATTATTAAAAGGTTTAAAACATTTGTTATTGTTCTGCTGGAAACCACACACAAACACACGCTCCAACGAGCTGAGAAATGCTGTTCAGCAGTGCTTAGGCGATTTTAGCCATTTTCTAATACCCACAGCTAAGGAAAACTTGCCCTTCAAGTTACACAGAAGCATCTAGAGGGAAAAGACCTGAAAGGTGAACCTGATGACAGAGGCCAATAACCTGGAAAGAGGCTCCGATGCTGGTCACTTGAACACACGGGACTAACGCAGAAGCTGGAGAGCCTGTTAGGTTTCACAAGAACTTAGGCACATTCTTCTCATTCCCACCAGTTATGAAGCTCTTTTCCTTCACTCTGGGGTTCCTCACTGAAGGGTTCCTGGCATTACATTCTGGTATCTGTGCTCTTCATTCCTCTTGAAAAGTTTCTTATTCGTGAGCCATACTCAAGGATAAGACATGGAAGATTTGCCTCCATTACTCCCTTGTCCTGGGTTCACTTCACCCAACTTCAGAAGTCATGTTTTCAGGGATTTAAGTAATTTGAGCAGAATACATCAGACTCAGACTTTATAGACATTTTATGTTAGATTCAGTAATGGGGTCAAAGAAGATTTTAATAAAATGTTAAAAACAGCATTAGAATTGTCCTTCTTGTTTTTATATCTGATTTTCTGACATTGGGAGTCTGTATTTGGAGTTAGGAATGTTTGATTGTTGATGTTGATTTGTATCTTTGGGCCTAAGGAGGTTTCATTCGAGGACCTGGAGAGGAGGTGCAGGCAAGCCTAGACAGCCTTTAGGACAGTGGGGCCTGTCCTAAAAACCTAGTTTCAGATTTCCTTCTTGGACTCCCCTAGCCTTTGATTTTTCATCAAAAGGAAACCTGGTTTGGACATTTTTCTGGACCCATCTCTGCCTTCATTATTTTTCAACAACACACATCTTTGTTGAAACTTTTAAAACTTCTTTATAACCAACATTCTTCAACCTATTTTTTATTTATGTCAAACTAGAATTGCTAGTCATTGCTCAGTAAATGTAACATCTCTTTGCTTTTCCCAACAATGAATGATCTCTTTAGGGACCCAAGGATTTCTTTGCCCTATTTTGAGACTCTTACTCCTGAGTTGATTAGGCACTTTTATTTTTATAAGGCTTCATGTCTATGGATAGTGGTGAAGGCTGTTTAGAGTCTATTTCTATATTGACCTCTGTCCCTGCTGTTGGTTGGAAGGTGTGGTCAGCACAATGAGTTCTGCCTTTTGTGCTGAGCTTCACTTTGGCAGAGATTTCAACTCAGTGATTCAATTCATCATGAAGTACCCTCAAAAGGCATTCTCCTTCACAAAGCTACTATCATGGGTAAAATACTCATATCAGAGTCTTCGAGGGGCTGGTCTGTTAAATCTGGTCATCAGGAAAATAAACCTTATGCATAACTTCAGTGTAGTAATGACCTGGCTTACCTGGTCCAACAGGTAGTAGGGTCTCTAGGGTTTGTGTCCACGCTACTTTAGATGACTGTAGGTTTCTTACATAGCATTCATTCCCTGACATCTGACCATCTGGGCATTAGTCAGCCAGTGCTTCCCCTTAATCCACTAGTGTCAATAATCCGTGTGACATATGGACTTCTAGTTCTTATCCCCAAATCATTTTGTCAGCCTCTGACACTAAAGGGACCATGCCCATGCGTGGACCAAGGCAGGGTGACCAGCCTTGGGAAATGAAATCAAGTTTCTAGGAGAGGTGTGTCATTGGATAAGAACTGTCAAGATCATGGTGTCTCTTCACAGCAATAGAAACCTTAACTAAGAGAGTTAGTTTAACTGATTTTGTAAACTTTAGTATGTAATTTTAAAAGCTTTCATGTGAATGGAGAAGAAAAACTTTAAATCATCACTTCAGATATCACAACACAGAAAAGAATTGTCTTTAACAAGCTGGCATATTCTACAGCTAGAAAACACCATAAAGGTGTGCTCGTGGCATATGTGATTTCATTTAAAATCCCTAGTCACAGGGGTCTTGTTGTTTTGTAGAACACAGAGTTTTCACTTTTCCTTTTGTTTATCTCAGTGGACTTAGGAAAAAGTATTTTCTCAGTGGATAATTTAAAATTCAGTGTAAAATATGGATTACCCAGAGTCCAGGGATAATGCTATGTCTGGCGTGGGATATCTGAGGGGGAAAAAACTATATACACTATGCTATTATGTCTGTTAACTTTATTCCTCTAAGACAAAATTCTATCTTTATGGCTGTAGCTTTGTCAGGCATTCAGGGCAGGAATAAATCTAGATACACCAAGGTCTTTATCCATCTCCTTTATTTCTCTGGGATGAAATCCTGTCTACATAGCTTCAGTTCTGTCCTGAAACTCAGATTTCTTATAGTCATGCTAACAAATAAGCTCATATGCGTCCAGCCTCATCCTTGTCCTCTGTTTCTTCTCCCTCCATCTCTACTTGCTCTCTACTCCTGGCTCTGATGAATTCTACAAGAATTCTGCCTTACTGTCTACAAAACCTCTGTGTTCTTCCCTTCTCCCTGGTCATGCTGTTCTGTCCATCCACCTCTACAGAAAATGCCTGTTCCTTCTTCTGATCACAGGGTACTCTGCCTCCTCAGGAATGTTGCTCCACCCTACCTTCCACCTTGATATGTAAAAACCTCTTTTGTTCTCAGTCAATTGCTCTGGAGAGCCACTAGGCCTCAAGGTAAGGGGATGGTCCAAGCTTCGTTAGCACAAGAAACAAAGCTATGGGTCTCTGCCAGCTTGTCTTTGCCTATGTGACTTTATCCAAGTACTGGCTGGAACAGGGAAGTTCACACACACATTCTATGGGAATTGTGAGCACAAGAAATTCATAACAAGGCACAGCTGAATATTAAGCTGTGTAACACCAAATAGTTCATGCTAGATGGCTTCCCACTTGACTGACCTTGGCCTGGTCAAGGTATAGCTTTGATATACAGCTGGACTCCTTATAACATATTCTTGTATCTCACCACAATAAAATGTTGCTGTGTTCCTTCCATTCATGACTGGTGTACTTTCTGCAGTAGATTTTCAGATGAATGTCAGATTGAGAACATTAAGAGCAAAAGGGGGTTTGACATGATATCTACCCAATAAGAAAGCCTCTAATTTTTCCATGCATACAATTTATAGTAACCCATTCTTGAGTAAAATTTATACTAAAACAGATGTTCTCAACCTGTGGGTCATGTGATTAGATCTCTGGCTTATCAGATATTTACATTACAATTAACAGTAGCAAAATTACAGTTATAAAGTAGCAATGAAATAATTTTATGGTTAGGGGGTCACCACAACATGAGGAACTATTAAAGGGTGGCAGCATTAGGAAGGTTGAGAGCAACTCTACTAAAATATGAAAAGTATATATTACTAATTATAAGTGTTCATTCCAAATGTTTTGAATATAAAGAAGTTCAAGTGTTTGTAACTTACATTGAGTTCCCAATTTTCCAAACTTCTGTGTGATGCACAGTATAATTTAAATAATTCAAATGGCATTGTTCTATTCCATGTGCTCCTAGTGCTAACCAAGACTGCAGCAAGCACATTTTAGTTAGAAGTAGTAGCAGGTTGGTCTGAAAGTTAGTACTTCTGGGCACCTGGATGAATTAGACTGATTCAACTTTCAGATCATGGTCAAATCTCCTCATTACTTTTCTGAAATATCACAGTGTAATGTGGAAGGAAACAGACTAGAATTCAAGAGACTCAAAAACACATGAGGATCTCAAAATTACTCCATTGAGTCAGTATATCAGGCGAGTTACTAAAACCCTCTCTAATTAGATCCTAAAGATTAATTAAATGGGGTTTAAAGAGTCCAGGACTTGGTAGGTAATTAAGTGGTGCCACCACAAATCTCTCTCTCTATTTTTTTATTGAAAAGGTCTCCATTCCTCAAGACACTTTATTTTTATTTATCTATCTATTTATTTATTTATTAATTTTTCATTCATTTTACATATCGACCACAGTTTTCCCTCCCTCTTCTCCTCCCATTCCCTCCCTCCACCACTGTTATACCCCCTCCCCATTTGCTCTTCCTCCATCTCCATTCAGAAAGGGGCAGGCCTCCCACGGGAGTCAACAAAGCATGGCACATCAAGTTGAGGCAAGACCAAGCTCCTCCTCCTGCATCAAGGTTTGGTGAGGCAACCCTGAATGGGGAATGGGTTCCCCCTAGCTCAAGCACCAGGGACAGGTCCTGATCCTACTGCTAGGAGCCCCACAAACAGAGCAAACTACACAACTGTAACACACATTCCGAAGCTTAGGTCAGTCCATGCAGGCTCCCTAGCTGTTGGTCCAGCATTGGTGAGCTCCCAAGAGCTTAGGTCAGCTGTCTCTGTGGGTTCCCCTGTCATGACCTTGACCACCTTGTCTTGTACAATCCTTCCTCTCTCTCTTAAACAGGACTCTTGGATCTGGGCCCAGTGTCTGGCTGTGGATCTCTGCATCTGCTTACATCAGATACTGGATGAATGTTCTCTGATGACAATTAGGATAGTCACAAATATGATTACAGGAGAAGGCCAGTTCACCCTCTCCACTATTGCTAGGAATCTTAGCTGGAGTCATCCTTGGGGACTCCTGGGAGTTTCCCTGGCACCAGGTTTCACCCTAACCCTCAAATGCCCCCCATCTAGATATCTCTTTCATTATTCACTCATCTGTCCCATCCCTAACCCACCCAAACCAATCACTCATGTTCCCATACGTCCATTTCCCTCCCCCCACCCCTAGTTTACCCAGGAGATCTCTTCTATTTCCCCTTCCCATGGAATACATCTCTTTGGGCCTTCCTTGTTACCTACCTTCTCTGGGGTTGTGGATTGTAGCCCTCTTATTCTTTACTTTATAGCTAATATCCACTTATGAGTGAGTACATGCCACGTTTGTTTTTCTGGGTCTGAATTACCTCACTCAAGATGATTCTTTTCTAGTTCCATTCATTTGCCTGCAAATTTCATGAGGTCATTGGCTTTTTTTTTTTTTTACTGCTGAGTAATACTCCATTGTGTAAATGTACCACTTTTTCTTTATCCATTCTTCAATAGAAGAGCATTTAGGTTGTTTCCAGGTTCTGGCTATTATGAATAACACTGCTATGAACATAGTTGAGCAAGTAAGTGTCTTTGTTGAGCATCATTTGGGTATATGCCCAATATTGGCATGGCTGTGTGTTGAGGTAGATTGATTCCCAACTTTCTGAGAAACTGCCATAATGATTTCCTAAGTGGCTGTACAAAATTTTGCCCCCACCAACAGTAGAGGAGTGTTCCCCTTGATCCACATCCTCTCCAACGTAGGTTATCATTAGTGTTTTTGATCTTAGCTATTCATTCTGACAGGTGTAAGATGGTGTCTTAGAGTCATTTTGATTTTCATTTCCCTGAAGACTAAGGATGTTGAGCAAGTCCTTAAATGTCTTTCAGCCATTTCTTCTGTTGAGAATTCTGTTTAGAATTCTGTACCCCATTTTTAAAATGGATTATTTGGTATTTGTTGTCTAGTTTCTTGAGTTCTTTATATATTTTGGAGATCAGCCCTCTGTCAGATGTGGAGTTGGTAAAGATCTTTACTCATTCTGTAGGCTGTTGTTTTATCTTATTTATCATATCCTTTGCCTTAAAGAAGCTCTTCAGTTTCAGGAGGTCCCATTTGTTAACAGTCCATCTCAATGTCTATAGTACAGGTGTTAAATTCAGGAAGTGATCTCCTGTGACAGTGTGTTCAAGGCCCCTTCCCACTACCAGCTACAGTGTAACTGGATTTTTTCATTTGTCTTTATTAAGAATTTTACTACTCACTCTATATACCACTGACAGATCCCATCTCCTCCCTCTTGTCACCCCAGACCTCCCTCCCAAGACACCCCACATCCCCACATCCCCCAAATCAAGGTCTCCCATGGGGAGTCAGCAGAGCCTGGCACCCTGAGCCTAGGCAGGTCCAAGCCACTTCCCACTGCACCAAGGAGGTGCAAGGTGTCACACCACAGGCACTGGGCTCCCAAAAGCCTGCTCATGCACCAGGGATGGGTCCTGATCCCCCAGTCTGGGTGCTCCCCAAACAGTTTGAGCCAAACAATCATCTTCCATATCCAGAGGGCCTAGTCCAGTCCCATGGGGACTCCATAGCCACTAGTCTACAATTCGTGGGCTTCCACCAGTGTGGCCAGTCATCTCTTCACGTCTTCCCATCATGATCTCGACGTTTCCCCCTCCTCTCTCTCATCGATTGGATTCCCCAGAGCTCAGCCTGGTCCCTGGCCATGGATCTCTGCATCTGTCTCCATCAGTCACTGGACAAAGGCTCTATGATGATGGTTAGCGTATTACACTGGTCCCCAGAGTAGACCAGTCCAGGCACCCTCTGGACCACTGCCAGCATACCCAGGTGGGGTCATCCTTGTGGATTCATGAGAGCCTCCCTGGCACCCTGCCTCTTCCTATTCCCATGATGTCCCCATCTATCATGGGATCTTGCCCCCCTGCCCTCTCACTCTGTCCCTGTTCTGGCTCGATCCTCCCATTTCCCTATATTCCCATCCCCCCTTTGCCCTCTACCACCCCCAATCCCAGTCCACTCATGTAGATCTCATCCACTTCTCCTTTGCTGGGTCATCCATGTGTACCTCCTAGGGTCTTCCCCTGTTAGCTAGCCTCTCTGAAGCTGTGGGTTACAGTCTGGCTATCCCTCCCCTCACATTTAGTATCTACTCATGAGTGAGTATATACTATGTTTGTCCTTCTGAGTCTGGGTTACCTCACTCAGGGTGATATTCTTTAGTTCCATCTATTTACCTGCAAATTTCACGATATCATTGTTTTTACTGCTGAATAGTACTCCATTGTATAT
This sequence comes from Peromyscus maniculatus bairdii, assembly GCF_049852395.1. Taxonomy (NCBI): domain Eukaryota; kingdom Metazoa; phylum Chordata; class Mammalia; order Rodentia; family Cricetidae; genus Peromyscus; species Peromyscus maniculatus. The sequence goes on along the minus strand of NC_134863.1, from coordinate 3,246,964 downwards.
ATGTGCCACATTTTCTTTAACCATTCTTCAGTTGAGGGGCATCTAAGTTGTTTCCAGGTTCTGGCTATTATGAATAATGCTGATATGTACATAATTGAGCATGTGTCCTTGTGGTAAGATTGAGCATTCCTTGAGTATATGCCCAAGAGTGGTATAGCTGGGTCTTGAGGAAGACATTCTCAATTTTCTGAGAAACCCCATATTGATTTCCAAAGTGGCTGTACAAGTTTGCATTCCCACCAACAGTGGAGGAGTGTTCCCCTTGCTCCACATCCTCTCCAGAATAAGCTGTCTTCAGTGTTTTTGATCTTAGCCATTCTGACAGGTATAAGATGGTATCTCAGAGTCATTTTGATTTGTATTTCCCTGATGATTAAGGATGTTGAGCAATTCCTTAAATGTCTTTCAGCCATTTGAAATTTTTCTATTGAGAATTCTCTGTTAAGCTCTGTAGCCCATTTTTAAATTAGATTGTTCAGTATTTTGAAGTCTAGCTTTTTGAGTTCTTTATATATTTTGGAGATCAGCCCTCTGTCAGATGTGGGGTTGGTGAAGGTCTTTTCCCATTCTGTAGGCTGTCGTTTTTGTCTTGTTGACCATGTCCTTTGCTCTACAAAAGCTTCTCAATTTCAGGAGCTCCCATTTATTAATTGTTGCTTTCAGTGTCTGTGCTACTGGTGTTATATTTAGGAAGTGGTCTCCTGTGTCAATGCCTTCAAGACTACTTCCTACTTTCTCTTCTATCAAGTTCAGTGTAACTGAATTTATGCTGAGGTCTTTGATCCACTTGGACTTGAGTTTTGTGCATGACTCTATTTGTAGTCTTCTACATGTTGATACCCAGTTATGCCTGCACCATTTGTTGAAGATGCTTTCTTTTTTCCATTGTACAGTTTTGGATTCTTTGTCAAAAATTATATGTTCATAGGTGTGCAGATTAATGTCAGGGTCTTCAAGTTGTTTGCATTGGTCCACATGTCAGTTTTTATGCCAGTACCAAGCTGTTTACATTACTATAGCTCTATAGTAGAGCTTCAGGTCAGGGATCATGATGCCTCCAGAGGTTGCTTTATTATACAGGATTCATTTAGCTATCCTAGGGTTTTTTCCATATAAAGTTAAGTATTGTTCTTTCCAAGTTTGTGAAGAATTGTGTTGGGATTTTGATGGAGATTGCATTCAATCTGTATATTGCTTTTGGTAAGATTGCCATTTTTACTATGTTAATTCTACCTATCCATGAGCATGGGAGATCTTTCCATTTTCTGATATCTTCTTTAATTTCTTTCTTCAAAGACTTAAAGTTCTTATACAGGTCTTTCGATTGCTTAGTTAGGGTGTTTTGTGTTATTTGTGGCTATTGTAAAGGGTGATGTTTCTCCGATTTCTTTCTCAGCCCATTTATCATTTGTATATAGGAGGGCTACTATTTTTTTGAGTTAATCTTGTTTCCTGCCACCTTACTGAAGGAGTTTATCAGCTGTAGCAGTTCCCTGGTAGAATTTTTGGGGTCATTTATGTACACTGTCGTATTGTCTGCAAATAGTGAAAGTTTGACTTCTTCCTTTTCAATTTGTATCCCCTGATCTCCTTTTGTTGTCTTATTGCTCTAGCTAGAACTTCAAGTACTATGTTGAATAAGTATGGGGTGAATAGACAGCCTTGTTTTGTTCCTGATTTTAGTGGAATCGCTTTGAATTTCTCTCCATTTAATTTGATGTATGCTGTCAGCTTGCTGTAAATTGCCTTTATTATGTTTAGGTATGTTCCTTGTATTCCTTATCTTTCTATAACCTTTATCATGAAGGTGTGTTGGATTTTGTCAAAGGCTTTTTGAGGATCTCATTTGATGATCATGTGGTTTTTTTTTCTTTCAGTTTGTTTATATGGCATATTACATTGACAGATTTTCATATGTTGAACCATCCTTTTATCCCTGGGATGAAGCCTACTTGGTCATAGTAGATAAGTTTTTTTGATATGTTCCTGGATTCAGTTAGCCAGTATTTTATTGAGTATTTTTGCATCAATGTTCATGAGAGACTTTGGTCTGTAATTCTCTTTCTTTGTTGCATCTTTTTTTTTTTTTTTTTTTTTCTTTTTTTTTTTTTTTTTTGGCTTTTTGAGATGGGGTTTCTTTGCTGGGATTAAAGGAGTGTGCCACCACTTCCCAGCTCTTTGTTGCACCTTTGTGTGGTTTGGGTATCAGGGTAACTGTAGCCTCATAGAAAGAGTTTGGCAATGTTTCTTCTGCTTCTAGTGTGTGGAACAATTTGAAGAGTATTGGAATTAGCTCTTCTTTGAAAATCTGGTAGAATTCTGTGCTGAAATCATCTGGTCCTGGGCTTTTTTTGGTTGGGAGACTTTTAATGACCATTTCTATTTCCTTAGGGGTTATTGGTCTATTTAAATAGTTTATCTGGTCTTGATTAAACTTTGTTATGTGGTACCTATCCAGAAAATTGTGCATTTCTTTCAGATTTTCCAACTTTGTGGAGTACAGGTTTTTGAAGAATGACATGATGATTCTCTGGATTTTCTCATTGTCTGTTGTTATGTCTCCCTTTTCACTTCTGATGTTGTTAATTTGGATGATCTCTCTCTGCTTTTTGATTAATTTGGATAAGGGTTTGTTTTTATTGTTGATTTTCTCAAAGAACCAACTCTTTGTTTCATTGGTTCTTCGTATTATCTTTGTTTCTATTTTATTGATTTCAGCCTTCAATTTGATTATTTCCTGGTGTCTATTCCTCCTGGGTGAGTTTGCTTCTTCTTGTTCTAGAGCTTTCAGGTATGCTGTTAAGTCACTAGTGTGAGATTTTTTCCAACTTCTTTATGTGGACATTTAGTGCCATGAGTTTTTTTCTTAGCACTGCTTTCATAGTGCTTTTATACCTGTATAAATTTGGGTATGTTGTACATTTGTTTTCATTGAATTCTAGGAATCTTTTAATTTCTTTATTTCTTTCTTGACCCATTGGTGATTCAGTTGAGCATTACTAAGTCCATGAGATTATAGACTTTCTGTAATTTTTTTTGTTGTTGAAATCTAACTTTAAGCCATGGGGGTCCAATAAAATGTAGGAGGTTATTTCAATTTTTTTTGTATCTTTTGAGATTTGCTTTGTGACCAACCATGTGGTTGATTTTGGAGAAGGTTCCAAGGGGTGCTGAGAAGAAGGTATATTCTTTTGTGTTATGGTGGAATGTTCTGTAGATATCTATTAAGTCCATTTGAGTCATAATGTCTGTTAGTTCCCTTATTTCTCTGTTAAGTTTCTGTCTGGCAGACCTGTCTATTGGTGAGAGTAGGGTGTTGAAGTCTTCCACTACTAGTGTATGGGGTTTGATGTGTGATTTAAGCTTTAGTAATGTTTCTTTCACAAATGTGGGCACCCTTGTACTTGGCCATAAATGTTCAGAATTGAGACTTCATCTTGGTGGATTTTTTCCTTTGATAAATATGTAATGTCCCTCCCATTTTCTTTTGATTGATTTTATTTTGAAGTCTATTTTATTAGACATTAGGATAGTTATACCAGCTTGCTTCTTAAATCCATTTGATTGGAACGTCTTTTCCTAGCCTTTTATTCTGAGATTGTATCTGTCTTTGAAGTTGAGATGTGTTTCCTGTATGCAGCAAAAAGATGGATCTTGTTTTCATATTCATTCTGTTACCCTGTGCCTTTTTATAGGCGAATCACTGATATTAATGATTGTTAATTCCTGTTATTTTTTGGTGGTAGTGTTGTATGCTTTCCTTCTTTGAAATTTACTGGTGTGGGAGTAACTATTGCCTGAGTTTTCATCAGTGTATATAATTTCCTTAGGTTGGATTTTTCCTTCTAGTGCTTTCTGTAAGGCTGGATTTGTGGAAAGATATTGTTTATATCTGATTGTCATAGAATATTTTGTTTTCTCTATCTATGGTGATTGAAAGTTTTGCTGGATATAGTAGTCTGGGCTGGCATCTGTGGTCTCCTATTAGCCTCTGCAAAACATCTGTCCAGACCTGGGTGGTAGTGGCACATGCCTTTAATCCTAGCACTCGGGAGGCAGAGACAGGCAAATCTCTGTGAGTTCTAGGCCAGCCTGGCCTATAGAGTGAGACTGAGGACAGGCACCAAATCTACACAGAGAAACCCTGTCTATTCTTTCTTTATTCTGTATGTTTAGTGGTTTGATTATTGTGTGATGAGGGAACTTTTTTTTGGTTCAGTCTTTTTGGTGTTCTGTAAGCTTCTTGTACCTTCATAGACATGTCCTTCTGTAGACTGGGAAAGTTTTCTTCTATGATTTTGTTGAATATGTTTTTTGTGTCTTTAAGCTGAAATTCTTCTCCTTCTTCTATCCCTATTATTCTTAGGTTTGGTCTTTTCCTGGTTTCTCAGATTTCATGGATGTTTTGTGTTAGGAATTTATTGGATTTATCATTTTCTTTGAACAATTAATTTATTTTCTCTATTGTATCTTCAATGCCTGAGATTCTTTCTTCCATCTTTTGTACTCTGTTGGTGATGCTTACATCTGTAGTTCCTGTTTACTTACCCAGCTTTTCCATTTGCTGAATTCCCTCAGTTTGTGTTTTCTTTATTGCTTCAATTTCAATTTCCAAGTATTGAATGATTTCCTTTACCTGTCTGTGTTTTTCTTTACTTTCTTGGCTTTCTTTTAAGGGATTTATTGATTTCTGTGGGCCTCTCTAGCACTTTGCTTCTTCCTATTCTCATGTGGTCTTCATTTACCATGGTCTCCTATTTCTTGTTCTCCCTCACTGTTCTTGATCCAGCTGGGATCTCCTGCTCCCCCAAGTTCTCTTTTCCTTGACCCTCACCCTTCATTACCCCCACTCAAGTCCAGGCTGTCATTGGGTGATCCCCGTGTCTTTCTTGGGGTCCTATTTTCCAGGTAGCCTCCCTGGTGTTGTGAGTAGCAGTCCAGTCATCCTTGTTCCACATCTAGTATCCTCCTGTGAGTGAGTACATACCATGTTTGTCTTTCTGAGTCTGGGTTACCTCACTCAGGATGATTTTTTCTAGATCCATCCATTTGCCTACAAACCTCATGATGTCATTGTTTTTCTCTGCTGAATAGTATTCCATTGTGTATATGTATCACATTTTATTTATCCATTCTTCAGTTGAAGGGCATCTAGGTTGTTTCCAGGTTTTGGCTATTACAAACAATGCTGATATGAACATAGCTGAGCAAGTGCTCTTGTGGTATGATTTTGCATTCCTTGGGTATATGTCCAAGAGTGGCATAGCTGGATCTTGGGGGAGATTGATTTCCAATTTTCTAAAAAATTGCCATATTGATTTCCAAAGTGGTTGTACAAGCTTGCACTCCCACCAACAGTGGAGGAGAGTTCCCCTAGTTCCACATCCTCTCCAGCATAAGGTGTTGTCAGTGTTTTTGATCTTAGCCATTTTGACAGGTGTAAGGTGGTATCTCAGACAATAGACTGCTGGCAATGGTCAAGAGACAGCCCAAACTGACCTACTCTGGTGATGGGATGGCCAAACACCCTAATAGTTGTGCCAGAAACCCCATCCAAGGACTGAGGAATCTGGATGCAGACATCCATGGCCAGGCCCCGGGTGGAGCTCCGGGAGTCCAATTGGCGAGAAAGAGGAGGATTTATATGAGCAAGAATTGTTGAAACCAAGGTTGGAAAAAGCACAGGGACAAATAGCCAAACAAATGGAAACACATGAACTATAAACCAATGGCTGAGGGCCCCCCAACTGGATTAGGCCCTCTGAAAGGGTGAGGCAGTTGATTGGCTTGATCTGTTTGGGAGGCATCCAGGCAGTGGTACCAGGTCCTGTGCTTATTGCATGAGTTGGCTGTTTGAAACCTGGGGCTTATGCAGGGTCACTAGGCCCGGCCTGGGAGGAGGGGACTGGATTTGCCTGGACTGAGTCTACCAGGTTGATCTCAGTCCTTGGGGGAGGCTTTGCCCTGGAGGAGGTGGGAATGGGGGGTTGGCTGGGGGTAAGGAGAGGGTGTGGGAGGGGGGAGAACAAAGGAATCCATGGATGATATGTAGAACTGAATTGTATTGTGAAATAAAAAAAGGGAAATTTATTGATTTCTTAGAATTTTTTATTTGTCTTTTCCTCAATTTCTTTAAGGGAATTTTTCATTTCCTCTTTAAAGGCCTCTATTATCTTCATAAAGTTATTTTTAAGGTCATTTTCTTATGCTTCAGTTGCATTGGAATGTTCAGGTCTTGTTGTTGTAGGATCACTGGATTCTTGTGGTGCCACATTGCCCTTTCTGTTGTTGAATGTATTCTTACATTGTCATTTACTCTTTTGTTTTCCCAACTGGTGTGCATTGTACCTGTGCCAATGTCGTCTGCTGGGGTTGTGGGGGAGGCATGGCCATGGGGAGGATGACAAGGTTTGTGGGCAGCAGAGTAGGTCTTGGGGAAACAGAATCCAGTGGTGGTACAGCTTCAAGATAGGTCTCTCACCTGCTTGCCAGCCTCTGCAGACTGCACCCAGAGCAGAGGAGTTCCTCCAGAAGTCCCAGCTGCCTTGGCGGTGTTGAGATGGGAAGGAGATGGGTACAGGATATGCCGTGGGGTTAGAGTCTGCTCATTGGGGCAAGTCAGCTGGGAGCCAGGTACTCACCTGTTCTGCCAACTGGTGTGGGTTAGGCCTGTGCCTCTGTAGTCTGCTGGGGTTTGGGGAGGGCTGGCCATGGGGAGGATGACCAGGTACATGGTGTTGGGTGGCAGAGTGGGTCTTGGGGGAACAGAGTCCATTGGGTTGTGGCAGTGGTGGTGCAGTCTGGAGTCACATCTCTTACCTGCTTGCTGGCTGCTGGGGACTACCAAGACACTTCGTTTATTTCTTAAGAAATTATTATAATAGTCTTATTTTGTTATGTCAGAACACTTTGCTGCCATCTACTGGAAAATTACCTTTGTAAATATGCAAACAAATTATGTCTAATATATACACCATGTCACTACAGAAGTGTTTGTGACCTTGTGCATACACACACACACACACACACACACACACACACACTCACGTGCTATTCTCCTCTTCACTTTTGTAAATGGTATTTGGGTAAGCATTTCAGATTATGCTATTGTATGGAGAAATTCATTTTCAAAAATCAGAGTTAATCTCTATAGAAAAGAGCCAGCATTTTCTTCCAAAGCTTTTGAAACATTTGTGCTCACCCTTTCCCTCACTTTTCCACCAAAAAAGTATATTTTATAACAAACATACAAGTTAAATTTGCAGAAAAATAAATTAAACCAGTATTTTTTATTCATAAACAGTCAATATAAGGCCAAATTAGGGGGCACATTTTTTATTTAATTTTTTTTTCATTTTACATACCAACCACAGTTCCCCCTCCCTTCCTTCTCCCACTTGCCCCACTTCCCCCTGACCATCTACTCCTCAGAGGGGGTAAGGCTTCCCTTGGGGAGTCAACACAGTCTGGCATACCAAATTGGTGTAAGACCAAGCCCCTCCTAGGGGGCACATTTTATGTATTAAAAACAAAAACATGATTTATAAGAACATATATAGTCTTTTCATTATTATTTTAAAAATTGGGCCCAAATAATACACTGATAATGCATAATTATTGCAAGATGACAGGTCTCTACTAGGGAGCAACTCTGCTGTTCTATTTACCTGTATCTCAGAACATGGATTGAGATGTAACAGTTAGTTGACGCTCCATTCTAACCAAGTCATTTTATTGTAATGGTGATTGTAGTAACCTTTTATAAACAAAAGGAAAATTTTGGCTCATTTTCATACCTTGCACTATAAGGCAGTTTATTGACAATGGAAACTCTTTCAGGACATAGGCTTTACCACTTAGGCAAGGACCTTAGGCTCTATGATGGTATGTATGGTAAATTGAATTTAATTGGTTCCCATAAATTCATAGGGAGTGGCACTTTTACAAGCTGTGGCCTTGTTGAAATAGGTGTGGCCTTGTTGGAGGAAGTGTGTCATTGTGGAGGAGGGCTCTGAGTTCTCCTGTGTTCAAGATACTGCTCCATGTTTCAGACCACTTCCTGTTGCCTGTTGGGTCAAGATGTAGCTCTTTCTTCACTCTCAGCTTTCTCCTGAACCATGTATGCCTGCATGCTACCATGTCCCACCATGAGTATAATGGACTAAACCTCTGAAACTGTAAGCCACCCAATTAATTTTTTTCCTTTATAAGAGTTGCCCTGGTCATGGTGTGTCTTCACAACAATAGAAACCCTAACCAAGACAGATGGTTTCTTGAAACATGTAAGAAACAGCACCATACAGTGACAAAAGCAGAATTATCACAGTTACCAAAGGGGACACAGGAGGCATCAAAAGGTTGATGAGGTGGACGTGTTGATGTGTGTATACTGTAGGGATGAAAAACCTGAGGATACCCATGAGAACATGGTGATAATTGATACATTAAGAAGATAGTAGTCACTAATGCTGTAAGTGGAGGGGACATAAGAGAGTTCCTTGTCAGACAAAAAGATTACAGGGTCCCAAAGTAAGAGGCCTAGTATTTAACTACTGGAAGAAAGGTGGGTGAAATTGCTGCAATGAAGTGACAAAGCTGGCATGGTGTTCAATGTATTAATCCACATAAACATAAGAAGACAATTAACAGAGCACAATATTTTTAGAGGCAAATAAGGCCAGTCTACAAGAGTATCAAATAAAGCCAGTCTATAAGAATATAACTTGAAATAACTCAAGAATGAATGGTACCTGCCCTAACAGAAAAATCACTCACTAGTCCAGGTTTCAGGGTAGAGTCATTTCTCAATATGTACTCTGTAGTGTTTTCCCAAGTACATTGGAATATTGTTCTAAACATTTCATCAGACAGTAGAGCTCTGCAGCAGATCTAGGCACTAGTGCCAGAAGCCCTGTGTACCACTTAGCATAACTATGGCATGAGAGAGACCTGCAGTGGAAAGGAAGCCAGGGAAGGTTATAGAACTTGTTAGGAGAAGAATCACAGCAGACTCCTGGGATCTTGGAGCAAGATCAATGACACCTGCAGAAAACAAATATTCAGAAAGAAGTTCTTTCAGACTAATGTGACCTGGCTGGGATAGAACTAATTAATCAGTTGTTCCCAGGAATTTTGGACTTACATAGTGAGGCAGTGACTTGGTTTTGAAATGGCAGATGGCAGTCCATTGGAGAAGTCAGTGGACTCCTTTCTCTGAGGACTGGCCATTGCCCAGTACTTGTTTACCAAGTGATTTGGTTTTTTTCTTTGGATTCCATTAGAACCTCTAGTATAACTTTTTAAATGTATAGTGCCACTTAATTTCTTCTCAGCTGTCTTCTGTTTCCAAACAGAAGAAAGGCATTTTGGCAGAGATGGGGTAGATCTGGGTTGGGTTCTGGAATTGTGGTGTTGCTGAGGGAGGTGGTGGGACAGAGGAGGGAGAGCTGAGGAGACAGGCCCAGAAGACAGTGATGGGCAGAGCACACTAAGGGGTCTTCATTTAAAATATTCATTTTAATGAGCAATTTGGTATTTTTTTTGAATCATGAACCTAATTAGTCTTATTAATGAAAACCAGGAGTCAAATATCAGGGTAATAACCTGAAAGATCAGAGAACCAGAGGAGCAGTGATCAGAGACTTCTTCCCTCTCCAGGTTCTCAGACCCAAAGGGGCAGAGATCCTCTCTCCATCACTTCCTTTCTCTGCCTCCTGAGTTCTGAGATTAAAGGCATGAGCCTCCCAAGTGCTGGGATTAAAGGTGTAAACCTCCCAAACGCTGAGATTAAAGGTGTACACCACCACCTATTATGGTCTTTGAAAAGCCTGCTCCAAGACCACACCCAGGGTATGCAAAAAAAAATCCAAAATGTCAGTAAAAACTAAACCTTTTCTATCCGAGGGGTAAGGGGGTAAGGAAGGAACACAAGCATTCTAGTGGTAACTTACTTTTTTACTGCATCTTGAAATCTCTTCTCTTTTGTCTTTACACAGTTATATCTTCCCAACAGACAGTTCTGGACAATATATATGAGTTTCATTTTGAGGGCCACATTACTTTCTTGAATAAACAATAAGAAGCAGAGTCAAGCCAGGTGGTGGTGGCACATACTTTTAATCCCAGCACAGTGGAGGCAGAGCCAGGTGGATCTTTGTGAGTTTAAGACCAGCCTGGTCTACAGAGCAAGATCCAGGACAGGCACCAAAACTACACAGAGAAACCCTGTCTTGGAAAATCAAAAACAAACAAACAAACAAAAAAGAAGCAGAGTCATTCTGATAACACATGTGAAATCATATGGTTTCTCTCAGACTTGGAATGTTACACTGATCATACCAATGCTTGGCTCTCTGGTGAGCAGATGGGAGGCATGTAGTACTCGAGTGCTTCAGACTTTCTTGAGGGACAGTGACCTTAAAAGCATCCCAGGACCTAAATATAAACAGTTAGCTCGCTGAACCTTGAATCTCATATCATAAAATTGAAATTAGGAGTTCATGCAGAGAGTTAGAATTTGTGTAGGGAGTTATATCTTTAATGTTACCAGCCAGATTTTTGCAAGCAAAGAACTGGCACTAAAGTTGCTTTATGATCTTGGTTCAACACACAACTGGGAACCTGTCCTTGTGCATTTTCTATGAAGGTTTATCTTATGAATTCATTTGCAGGGCCAACTAGTCTACTTTGAATTTGCTCTGAGGTCTTAAATCAACTAATTGTATGTAATTGTCTTGAAGCCATAGAATAAAGGTCTGGCTATGAAAGTATATTTCATTCATCAAAATTAACACAGTGTAAGAAGAAGTCATCCTTCTGTTAAATCACAGTCATAATTGTGCCCAAAAAGTGTAATACACACTACCAATAGACTGTGGGAAAAACCTCAAAGCTGTTCTCTTTAGGGAAGAATTGTAGCAGCACATAAGAATATTAGAGACAGAAGCAAAAGAACATTCATAGTCAGTAGCCCCATAAGCTTTGCTTGACAAGTTTCCTCCATCAAAGAGTTATTCATCCGGTGGGTTGACTTTATGAATATCAGTTGTCATCTTCTGTATAGTCTTATGGCCTCTGGCAACCACTGCCTGGCTTCCATGGTTAACTAGTGGCTAGCTCTACCTTCTGATCTCCAGGCAAGCTTTGTCAGAACACAAACAAAATATCAGACAACATTTTTTTCTGATTAGGGAAGTTTTTTGTAGTTGTTACTCCTCTAACCACATGAACTCTGTTGTTTTATGTCTCCTAATTTAGCCTCCAAAGGTGTAAACCAAAGCCAGAGTCTTCCCTTTGTATTGTGTCCAAAGAAGGAACTCAAATAGTGATTTAATCCTTGCACTTTTCTCCTGTTTCCCAAATTATCCCATTGTGAGAATCTTGGAGATACTTCTTGCCTTTTTACCTCAATCTATCTGTTAAACGAGTTTACAGGACACTGCTAGAAGGAAAAGCTATGGAAGGAAAGCGAAGAGAGATGTGGCTTTAAGAAAAATAACAAATAGATATTGAAGGAGGGGAAAAGGGAAAATTGGGTCATTAGTTTGAAGCATGTTACTGTTCAGCTTTCCTGCCAACCACGGCCATGTGCTCCATAGTAGGGGACTCTAACCAGGTCACATCTAACATAATTGCTTCTCTGTCAGTGAGATAGAAATCCAGGACTGGCTTGGCCCTGGTGACAGCTCTTCTGACTCATGATGCCCCCTGTCCTCCCCTATTTAGATAAGCACAAGGTGCTAGGCCCCTTCTTCCACTAACTGGCACCTCCTGCTTGTCTGTAACTCTCATGAACTCTAAGTACACCTTATATTGAAAATGGACTGAAAATCTACTTCTTATACCTCCCCTTCTTTTTCTTTTACTCTTATTGGTCTTGCTTTCAGATTTGTTTTAATTTGAAGATGTCTTTGTATCTATACATATCTTAGATGCCAGAAGTTGGACCAATCAGAGATCTCCATTAAGAATTGGGTAGTTTGGCCGGGCAGTGGTGGCGCACGCCTTTAATCCCAGCACTCGGGAGGCAGAGGCAGGAGGATCTCTGTGAGTTCGAGGCCAGCCTGGGCTACCAAGTGAGTTCCAGGAAAGGCGCAAAGCTACACAAGAGAAACCCTGTCTCAAAAAAACCAAAAAAACAAAACAAAACAAAACAAAAAAAAGAATTGGGTAGTTTGAAGGTTATATTTATTCAATAGGTTTTCCTTCTGAATTCTGGACTAGAAATATTCTTTCAGTCAGAGGCTTTGTCTCACAATAATGTAAGCAAATCATATGAAACATATTTAACAAAAATCAAAACATTTCCTTCTACAACATCTAGGCCTATGAGTCTTTCTGAGCATCCCATTGATGACTGATCCCCAACTTGTTGTATCTAGCCCAGATCCCATATCCAAAGCCTTGGCCTAGTCCAACCATTCACTCCTGAACTAAGACTAATCTCTAGGTTCCTATCAGGACCCACCCTACCTGCCACCACCTACAGGTCCCTTCTGTATGCAATCCAACTTATCTCCCCAGTCAGACCTCCTATCTCCCCTTGTGAGTCTCCCTGACCATTCCTGCCTGCTTCCCCACCCACCAGATCTGGCCTGGGTCCCATAGCCTAGTCTAGGTCCTGTACTGCAGTCTCCAGGCTTCCTTCAGGACCCTCTCACACCCGAGGCTCAGAGAATATGACAGATGAGCAGGAAAACAGATTTTAAGAGCTTGAGGATGAGATGACTACTGCAAGACAGTGTCTTCCAGGCAGAATAGGGATGCTGTGCCCATGAAGTCTCAACAAGACCTGCAAAGGCCACACTAGTTTGCTATGGGATGTCTTTCTGTATACTGTGAATATGCGTTGTTCTTATTGGTTGATAAATAAAGCTGCATTGGCCTGTGGCAAGGCAGCATAAGGTTAGGCAGTACATTCAAACTGAAGATGAGAGAAAGGAGGGTGGAGTCTAGAAGACACCAGCCCACCACCCAAGGAGCAACAAGATGCCAGCAGACCAGGAACATCACAGCCACATGACACAATATAGATTAATAGAAATGGGTTGAGTTAAGTTAAAAGGGTTAGCCAGCCAGAAGCCTGACCCATAGGCCATACGGTTTATAAATAATATAAGCCTCTGTGTGTTTACTTGGTACCAAACAGCTGTGAAACCTGGGTGGAAAGATTCATCCTGACCCATGGGACCAGGCAGGATCAGAGAAACTTCTGGCTACACAGTTAGCATGCCAACGTGGATGAATTAAATTTCACAAGGCCCACCCCTAGATGAAAAATAAAATGCACATGAAAGGAGAACAAATTGTCTTCAGCAAAAAGCTCCCAATCCTAAGTAGTCAATCCTAAATAAATGCTTATGCATGCAACACTAATTACACAACACACACACACACACACACACACACACACACACTCACACACACACAATTATTACAAAAGGGACCATGAATTTGAGAGGAAGTGAGTGGGGACATAAGAGGACCTGAAGAAGGGGGAGGAATAGAAACAATTCAATACTGGGTAGTCATATATCAAATTATTAACTCCAATAAACTACTGGGTAAACAAAGACAGAGGTAAAAGGAAGATGTACTAGACAGTTTTATGTCAGCTTGACACAAGCTAAAGTCATCTGAGGGGAAGGAATCCCAATTAAGAGAATGCCTTAATAAGATCAGGCTGTAGGCAGGCCTGTAAGGCATTTTTTTTAATTAGTTGTTTTTGGGGGAAGGACCAGCTCATTGTAGGTGATGTCACCTGGGCTGGTGGTGCTGAGTTCTATAAGAAAGCAGACTGAGCAGGACATGGGGAGCAAGCCAGTAAGCAGCACTCTTCTGTAGCTTCTGCATCAGCTCCTGGCTCCAGGTGCCTGCCATGCTTGATTTCCTGTCCTAATTTCTTTTGATTATGAACTGTGATGTTAACACTAAGATAAATAAGCCCTGGTGTTTGATCACAGTAATAGAAACACTAATGAAGACAGAGGACTAGTTGGGAAAAGGGAAAGAATTAGTGGAAGGCAAATCAGAGAGAGTAATTGTGCCTGGGGGTAGGGGAGGAGGGTAAGTAAGCTCAAAGTACAGTATATATGTATATATATATATGCCTATTGTTGCATATCATTAGCATATTATGCTAGTTTATAAAAAGAAAAGCACTGCCTAATGTCTCAATGGTACTAAACAAGGCTTACATGAACCTACTTAGGAAACCAAACTCTAGATACTATGAAATGAATTTTAATACATTCATTTTGAATCCTTTTAAGCATGACAATAATATTTTTTCTTAACTTAATTTTCTTTTGTTCTGTTTCTTTTATGTCTATAACGGTGCCACTAGTTTTATGGGTTGTTGTCAGTATTGTCAGGAAGTAGATAGGTAACATGGACTTGGCAGCCAGATTTAAACCCAAATTCTGGTGCTACCATTCACATAACTTCAGGCATTCTCTCTAAGTTACACTGTTTAGTAGGGACATAAGCACCTAAATAAGGTAGCTGCAATGAAAAGGAGACAAAGGTATCTGAAATGCAAGGCACAGAATCAGGCTTATAACTACTCAGAACACAGTAGCTGCTATTTTATACAAAAACACAATGAAGAAAATCTGGAAGTTTTGAAAAAGCATTCAGATTCTATGAAGTGTAATACAACATTTAATTCTTTATAATGTATATCCATATTAAAAGTTACACATATTGTTACTATATGTATATTTTGCATTATGTAATTTTATCATTTTAAACATTACTTTTAACAAAGACCCAATGAATTCTCATGGGATGAGAAACCAAGATATATTCATTAACAAACAAGTTTCAAGGATAATTTTATTTGATTAGTTTATTTGGAATATTTATTTTGATTGTTTTTGCTTATTTCGGTTTTAAGATATGACCTTTCTGAGTAATTCAAGTTGGTCCTGGACTTATAATCTTTCTGCCTCAACTTCCTGAATGCTGGGATTACAAGCATGCAAGATTATGACTGGCTTCCAAAGCCTTTGAGGACCAATCCCATTCCTCCACACCTCCCTTTTCCTTCAATTTTTTCTTCTTGTAAGAATATATATAGGTATGTTGTGGGTTTGTGATCCAAATAGCTGGACTGTCATACAAACCTGATTTCTCATCATACATACTGTTGTGGTACTTACTCTGCCCATGACACTGAGCTATAAGGCCTGAAGGAGGTGGTGCTTCTTTACAAATTTTAGGTCTCTCTCACACAATGGCAGATAATATAACTATTGAGGAATTTAAAAACTTCTTTGTTTATACTATGGATGAAATTTTGCAAGATTTATACAACCTTCCTGGGATGTATACAATTTTCATCATATTGGCAATTAGTATGGTAATTCATATCACATAATTGAAAGACTGGTTTAATAACAACACCAAAAATGAGACATTAATGGGACTGATACAGACTTTGCAAAATAGTAATGAGAACTTGAATAATTTGATAAGTTGAATAATTTAATATCTTGAATAATTTAAGAACTTTAATAATTTAATAACTTTAAGAATTTAATAATAATAAGATTTCTTTGGAATCTACTAATTTACCACAAGAACTTCAGTCCACTAATAATAACTGGACAGCCAGATCTAATTCTGTTGATAATAAATGTGAATACCTAATGGACAGAACAGTAAATCTTCAGAGCAGTCTTAATACCATAGAGATAATTTCTAAGAAAGAATGATCACCATTAATTGATAGAATAAAGTCTTTGGAATCATATGTTTCTGATGAACACAAAAAATTGTTTGACTCCATGAAGTCACTGGAATCATTTACAGTACAAGAGGTACAGACTCTTGAAAAGGCTGTGATTAATCAATTTCAGGCTTTGGAGGAGTTTGCTAGAACTGAGAATAAGGATGATAACAAGCAGAAGGTCAAGGCTATAGAAGTCATAACATCGCCAGTAACTTGCAGAGTTAAAGATGACTTACCAAAGGTAATAGGTGGTTCTTATACAATGGCATAAAGTGGCACCGTTTGTGAAAAGCCAGTAAATGATAAACATACTGAAGGATATGTAGAATATATCTGGCAACCTATTCATACAAGAGATTTTTTAAAGCATATCAAGGAAGCTGTACTTATCTCCAGTATACATTCAACATATGTGAAACAGATGTTAAATACGTGGTCTTCTAGAAACAGGATCACACCTAATTGTAGATGTAACCAACCATCTTATTAAATAAGAAACACAGAATCAATGTAAAAGAGAAAGCCAAGAGGTCAGAGCTCAGAGCTAAAATCTCACTCTTCCTCCTGCAGTGGTCCTAGCTCTCCAAAAGAGAGTTATTTCCTGTGTGTATGTCTTTAAATAATCTTTCTGTTCTGCTTTTTCATTGGTTGTAAACCCAAACACATGACTGCCTCATCACTGTCTGAATGTACAGCCCCCTAGGTCTTAAAGGCATATGTCTCCAATGCTGGCTGTATCCCTGAACACACAGAGATCTATGGGATTAAAGGCATGCGCCACCGCCGCCGCTGCCGCCGCTGCCGCCGCCGCCACCACCACCACCACCACCACCACCACACTCTTTCTATGGCTCTAATAGCTCTGACCCCTGGGCAACTTTATTTATTAACATACAATTAAAATCACATTTCAGTACAAGTAGAATACCACCATACCTAATGATTGGAATCAGTTAATATCCATTGTGTTAGAATATAGTTCAGCAGTTACAATGGAGTAGCTGGTTGAAAGAAGAAGCTAAGGCGCTTGAGCAGCAAGGTAAGATCAGAGGTTTTGAGATGTCCCAAGATCAAATTCTTGGTGAGGACTATTTCACTGATATAAATGCATAATCTACCTTTGATGAGCATACATTATCCATAGGCCATACAGCAGCCTCTAATGCTTGGGAATAGATTCCAGAACCAGGGAAACCAACTGAGTTATATATGAAGGTCTTCCAGGGGTCAAAAGAATCATTTGTTGATTTTTTACAAAGACTGATCAAGACTATAAATAAGACAATATCATACCAAGAATTAAGACAAGTATTAACTCAATCTTTGGCTTTTGATAATGCTAATATAGAATGCAAAAGGATACTTGCACCTTTAAAAATCAGGTCAGAACCCATAGAAGAATGGATCCAAAACATAAACAATATTGAGTCTTTTAACTATTGTGATGAGGCTTGGATAGGAAAGGCAATTTCCAAAGGTAGAAGAAGGCATCAAAGTACTAAATGTTTTGACTGTGGTACACAAGGCCATACAAGAAGAAATTGTACACAGGGTCCTTCTAGAAACAATGCTTCTTCTAGAAATAACCTAAACAGGAGACCTCAAACTTCTGGATTATGTAGAAGATGTGGCAAAGGCCAACATTGGACCAATGAATGCAGATCAACAAAAGACATATGAAGCAACCCTTTACCAGCAGGAAACACCTCAGGGGGCCTCTCATAGGCCCCCAAATTGAATGTAGTTTAGTTATTTCCAGTCACTGTGAAGGAATTTCCTCCCCAGGACAATAAAATAACCCAGTGCCTAATGTAAAGTACAATACGGCACTGGATGATAGAATAGCCTTGATAGGTGGATCAAAACTCCAAAAAACACCATAAAATTAATATTTTGGCAGACTTCCATAAATGAACAAAGACCAAAGCTTAGAGTATGAATTAATAACATTATTTTAGAAGGCTTAGTGGACACAGGTGTGGATGTGACTATCATTACGCCAAAATCATGGCATTAGAATTGGCCTCTTCAAGAGGTAGATGTCCAGTTTCTAGGGATTGGAACCCTATCTCCAGTAAAACAAAGTACAAGGTGAGTTGAATGCATAGGGTCAGAAGGACAGAGAGGAAGGCTGAAGCCATATGTGGCAAATGTAGCAGCAAACCTTTGGGGCTGTGATCTGTTACAGCAGTGGAATACCCAGATTCAAATTCCTCCAATCACAGAAGTTGAATATAGACCAAGTCATGTATCTGCAAACAATATTATAAGACACTATAAGAAACAGCCACCAACCATCCAAGCTATACATAAACAGAGTACAACCACCATTGAACTCTCAGAGGTACCAATGGCCCTACCTTTAAAATGGCTGACTGATAAACCTGTCTGGGTTGGACAATGGCCTTTGACACAAGATTAACTACAAGTCTTAGAACAGCAGATTCAGGAGCAGTAAGTGTTCAACATATTGAAGAATCTACCAACCCTTGGAATTCACCTGTATTTGTTATTTAAAAGAAATCTGGTATACAGAGAATGCTGACAGATATGAGAGCCATTACTAAAGTAATTCAGCCTATGGACTCCATACAGAATGGGATGCCCCTACCCTCCTTGTTACCTAAAGAATGGCCTATTATAGTTATTGATTTAAAAGATTCCATTTTAACCATACCTCTATAACAAAAGGATAGAGAAAAATTTGCCTTCACAGTACCTACTTATAATAATCCCCAGCCAGTCAAAAGTTATCAATGGAAGGTTCTCCCACAGGGAATGTTAAATATCTCTACCCTGAGCCAATATTTCATACAAAAACCATGTACAATTTCAACAATCTATAATTTACAATTATATGGATGATATCTTATTAGCTGATCTGAAGTCAGCTAGGTTAGAAAGCATGTTTGAAGAAGTAAAGAAAGTTTTGCCTCTCTGGGGATTACAAATTGCTCCCAAAAAGGTACAAAAAGGAGATTCTATTAACTACTTAGGATATAAGATAGATCTACAAAAAAATTAGATCCCAAAAGGTACAACTCAGGAGAGATCCAATGTTGACTCTTAATTTTTTTCAAAAACTGTTAGGAAGCATTTCCAACTTACAGACTATCATCACAATATCTAAAGATGGACTAATAATAAATTTGGCAATACCCTAAAAGGAGACAAGGACTTAAATAGTCCAAGAGAATTATCAGCTGAAGCTGAGAAGAAATTAGTTGTAGTAGAAATAAAAATGAGAGGCATATGTGGATCATGTATATCCAGAACTTAACTGCATTCTGGTCATAATTTCCTCCAGATACTCCCCACAGGGATTTTGATGCATAGGGAAGATATAATACTGGAATGACTATTTCTACCATGTAAACCAAGTAAGAAATTAAAGACCTATATGGAAAAGATCTCTGATTTGATTCTAAAAGGAAAATTAAGACTTCATCAATTGACAGGAATAGACCCAGCAGAAATTGTAGTACCTTTAACTGATGAGGAAATTTCATCACTATGGAAATATAATGAATACTGGCAACGAACCTGTAGCAATTATTTTTTGGAGAGATTAACAACTGTTATCCCAAAAGCAAGAGAGTAGTATTCATAAAAAGAACTGAATGGGTCCTTTCTCACATTGTACATCAGAAACCAATCTCTGGAGTCCCCACATTCTATACTGATGCAAATAAATCAGGAGATTTGAGTACAGTGACTCAAAGCCCTTATAATTTTGTACAAAAACCATAACTATATGCCATTCTTATGGTACTAATGGACTTCATGGAACCTATCAATATAGTTATTGACTCTCAATATGCAGGGAGAGTTGTTTCACATATTGAAACTGCTTAATTTATTCTTGATAATACAGAATAAATTCACTATTTATACAATTATAGGAAATCATTAGAAATAGGGAATATATATAAAACACATGTCAGCTCCCATACTGATCTTCCAGGTCCTCTAACACAAGGTAACAATGAGACTGATTATTTATTAATAAGTAATATGCTTGAAGCTGCTGGGATGTCTTTCTGTATGCTGTGAAAGTGTTGCTCTGATTGGCTGAGGTAGCTGTGGCTTGTTCTGCTTCTATGATCTTCCAGAATTCACCCTAATACCTGGCTCCAGGTTTGATTTTATTAATAAGAACTTTCAAGATTCATGCTACATCTGGCACCCAACGTTCATGGTACAAATTCATGAAAAAGCTGCATGCCTGTGGCCTTGTGGGCCCCAGCTCCAGCCCTACTTACTCCCAGCTGGTTGTGGTGGAATACACTGGTAGGATTTACTGAAGGAGACAGAGGCAGGAGGAGGCCAAGTTTGAGACTGGCCTAGGAGGCTTACTAAGGAGAAGCTGCAGCTGGGACCCAGTGACAAATGGTGGTGGGACCATTGAGGCAGTGACTGCTGTTCCAAGTTGCTGGCTGCTTCTCATCATGTTGGTGATGCTGCTACCTGGGACAAAGGGTTTACTGATGCATGTTCAGAGAAGAATTACCAGGACCATTGTGTTACCAGAAAGCATCCACAAAGGTCAGTTTGGAAAAGTTTGGCAAGACAAATGGTGGGGAGAAATTGCTGTGAAGATTTTCTCTTCTAGGCAAGAACATTCGTGGTTCCAAGAGACAGACATTTATCAGACTGTGATTGCTCCAAACCACAGAGGAAGCACGCACGCGCACACACACACACACACACACACACACACACACACACACACACTGCAGGGAACCATGACTATGCTTAACAGCAACTTTGAAATCTTCAAAAGGATGAAAAGACCCCACAAAGATGATTCCACATGGACTATGGTAAAGCCATTAAGCTGATTAACACCATGGAAAGATCGACCTTGGACTACAAACTGCTCAGGACAATTTTGAGATGGTAAAATGAGATAATCCAGCCTGACAGACTACTTGAACAAGGACTTGAAAAAAGCCCTGCACTTTCTCATTATGCAGTGACTGGACAAATGATACAGGACTTGACAACCCCCAATTTTTTTTTCAAGATTCCCTAAAGATGTCTTCACCCCTAGAAAGCAAGAAGTAATTTTAAGAAAAAGACGCCCACATTCCCAAGAAGTGGTTGTTTAATGAGTTTTGGATATGGTCATTGTTTACAATGGTTGGTTACAAGTTGTTAATTGTTAATGGTTAGGAAAAAAGCTAAATAAGGAGATTAGATTCAGAGTTTTTGTTTTAAAAAAAGGAAAATAAAAAGGAAAAAAAGATAGATATGAGGTAGATCACTGAGTCTACTCTGAGAAAAAAGATAAAGAAATAATAAGATAAATGGGTAGATAATTGAAACTACTCTAAAAAGAAAAAGGGGAAGATATAAAAATGGCAAAAGGTAGATTATTGAATCTATTATGAAAAGAAAAACGAGAGAATATGGATATGGTAAGATAAAAAGGGAGATTATAGAATCTACTTTTAAAAAGGAACTGCTTGTTTTAATTAGGATAAGTAATGAAATTTTTTTGAGTTTATCAAATGTTACTGGACTGGACATTGTTATATATTAATGGGTTTTTTGTCTGAATCTGTCAAATGTTAATGGACTAGACATTGTTAATGTAATCTTGACTGTGTATATTGTATATACTTATTGGATATAATTTTTCTTGTATTAGTTATAAGCTTTTTAAAATTTTAGACAAAAAGGGGAAATGTGGTGGTATTGTGTTCCCCAAAATATTGTACACCCTAATAAACTTATCTGGGGTTAGAGAACAGGGCAGCCACAATATTAAACATAGAGGATAGGCAGTGGTAGCACTCACCTTTAATCCCAGCATTACAGAGGCAGAAATCCCTCTGGATCTCTGTGAGTTCAAGGCCACATTGGAAACAGCCAGGCATGGTGACTCACACCTTTAATCCCAAGAAGTGAGCCTTTAATCCCAGAGAGTGATGGCAAAAACAGAAAGATATATAAGGCATGGAGACCAGAAACTAGAAGCATTTGGTTGGTTAAGCTTTCAGGCTTTTGATCAGCAGTTCAGCTGAGATTCATTCTGGATGAGGACTCAGAGGCATCCAGTTTGAGGAAACAAGACCAGCTGAGGAACTGGCAAGGTGAGATAGCTGTGGCTTGTTCTGCTTCTCTGATCTTCCAGCATTCACCCCAATAACTGGCCTCAGGTTTGATTTTATTAATAAGAACTTTTAAGATTCCTGCTACAATTGGTTAATAAATAAAATGCTGTTTGGCCAGTAGCCACGCAGGAAGTATAGTATAGGCAGGATTAGCAGAGAATTCTGGAAACAGGAAGGTGGAGTCAGGAGCTGCCAGACAGACACAGAGGAAGCAAGATGTAAAAGTACTGGTAAACCACAAGCCATGTGGCAACTTATAGATCAATAGAAATGGGTTAATTTAAGATATAAGAACTAGAATAGCAAGAAGCCTGCCACAGCCATACAGTTTATAAGTAATATAAGTCTCTGTATGTTTACTTGGGTCTGAGTGGCTGCAGGAGCTGGGTGGACACAGGAAAACTTCACCTACAAATGGTGCCCAACAGCTTGAGTTTCCACCTGAAACCTGAGAATACTTAATAATCAATTCTAAACGGAGCAAAAAACAGGTTCCTGCTTCATGTTTCATGCAGGCAGCAAGACTCCAACATGAGGGCTTGAGCTACGGTACAGTGGGACCGTGGCATGTGGGTTTGACCTATGCCATGTTACACAGAGGTGTCTCCAAGCTGTTCACTATGCTGCATGGTGGATATAGTTCTTGCTAGTTAAAAAAAAAAAAGAGAAAGAAAAAAAAAAAGGTTTCTGGGCTACATGCTGCCTTGATAGAGGCACAGAACCACTGCCTCCCAGAGTCCAGCAGTGAGCATGCTTCCTCTGAAGCTGGCAGTAAACATAGTTCCACCATGTTCAGAAGCTGAATTGAGTAGAGCCAGCAGCCAAGGCTTCTGCTTCAGTACTAGCCTCTGCAGTTTAAAGCAATAGTTACACAATAAGACAGATTCAGATGGAATAGTTTACAATGTGTGTAAAAATGTATGTAAGCTTGGAATAGAGACAAAAATGAATGTATGCAGTTATATAGAGAAATAGTTTTTAAAAAATAACATCTTTAAAGAAACAATAAAGGTAATATAAAAATAAGTCATGTAAAGATGGATATTACACAGAGAGTCTAGATTCTATTGTCTTTGGGATTTTTAACTACAGAAAGACATTTGACTGTAAAGGATGCTCAGTTAAACCAGTATGTATATTTGAAAGGTACCTTGACTTCCACATTTGGATCTAAGGATATATTGCTTTGGAAAGGAGGCTCTCCTTTTGTTTCCACAGAAAGCAAGAGGCTATTGGTTTGTTCCAGATTAAGATACATCAGATATGACCAGCCAAGACCCCCTGAAAGGTCTCTAATGACACCATGGCCCAGATGATCCAATATCCAAAATAGTTTCAAGGCAACTGGCTCAGAGAATACAACCTCAGAGACTACTCCATAATCCTTCAATTTTCTTTGTGTTCCCATAAGAATACAGCACCCTCAACCAGCAGGAAGTAGTATGAGAAACTACACCCAAATTCCCAAATATACAAAGCTGGCTTTGGAGATAGAATTGGCTCACTCCTTCTCTAAACCTAAGCATATTGCTAAAAGAAAAGGTTGAGATATTCTTATGTCCCACATCAGAAGAGCCCTCTGATGTGGGACAGAGGAAAACCAATATTTTAATTTAAAGCAGGTTGATTATAAATACAATCTCTTTCTAAGAAAGAAAAATGGATAGTATAGATATAATAGGATGAAAGAGTAGACTAATGGACCTACTTTTAAAGAGCAACAACTTGTTTAGAAATGTTTTACATTGCTATGGATTTTAGTTTATTGATACAAGTTTAAACTTGTATTTTGTTATACTATATATATAATTCTACTCTCGTTTGAGATATGTTTATGTAACTCATTTAGATTGTAATGAATAATTAAAACAGATTAATAATTAGTCTTCTATGATAATCAAACTTATAGTCATGTTAAGTTTTCTAGGTATACATAGATATAATTCAATTAGGTAGGTAATCTTCAAACACTTCAAAGACCTACAGAATATGGCATTTAAAATGTTTTAAAAATTTGGACTTTCTGTACAGTGAGACATGTCTGTTTCTGGCAGCACCGATTTACTTCAGAGAGGAAGATGGGCATTGAAGACACTCTATATGGAGTTTATCTTCTTCTTGGCAAAAATAGCCATTTGGGCAAGAAACTGTTCTTGCCTGGACTGCTTGATCAACTGGACATGCAAGACCTATAGGAAGGTGACCACTGAACTTTGCTTGGAGAAATGGCTCCTCAGGTTCCTGTTTCACGAAGGAAACTGACAGACATTCTACAGGACACAGAGAGAAGTGACTGAGAGATTCTAGGCCTGTGGGCTGAAGACGATGCCCCAACTTTACAGAAGAACTTTCGATAGCTGTCCAGGCAGCCAGCTGTCTCTGTCATTCTAGATTTTTGAAAGTTGCTTATAATGCACTTCCTGTTTACTTAGGTAACACTATATCCTTCTGAGGTCTTTGATGTAGTTAAGACTAGATAGTTATAATTTCCTTAGTTATGATAAAAGAAAAGTTAGATATGAAACCTTAGACTCACAAATACAGGATAGATAGGATGCATTCTTTAATTTTGCCAAATACAAATAGACTAGATATAACTATAATTCTTGCTCAATAATTGTTTTGTTATATGTAATTTTACTATGTTAAATTTGAAACCTTCCTTTTTGAAAAAAAGAAAAGGGAAAGTGCTGTGAATGTCTGTGTGCTGTGAATGTGTTGCTCTGATTGATTGATAAATAAAATGCTGATTTGCCAGTAGCCAGGCAGAAAGTATAGTATAGGCAGGATAAGCAAAGAATTCTGGGAAGAGGAAGGTAGAGTCAGGAGTCACAAGCCAGACACAGAGGAAGCAAGATGTGAAGGCAGAATTGAGAAAAGGTACCAAGCTATGTGGCTAAATATAGATAAGGTTTATGTGTTAGTTTAAGTGTAAGAGCTAGTCAATAGTTAGCCTGAGCTCATGGCCAAGCAGTTTTAATTAATATAAGCCTCTGTGTGTTTACTTGGGTCCAAATAGCTGCAGAACCAGCAGGTGAGAGATATTTGTCCTGACCATGGGCCAGGTGGGACACAGAAAAACTTCAGCTACAAGAAGCCTCAGAATTTCATAAGAAACACCATGTAAATAGCAAAGGTTTAAAAAGGGACTTTTCCATCACTTGGCAACAAGCCAAGGAAATCATAAAAAAATCCTACTTGTTCCTTCTATAACCAAAGTCCATTATTTGGAGGAAGTAATCCTAAATGTGCACAAAGAAATGAAATTTGGCAGATAAATGTGTTTCATTCACAGAATTTGGGATATTAAAATATGTACACCATACCATTGACAATGGGCAACTCTTATGAGTTCTCAAAAGGCTGATTCTATAATTATATACATATTAGAAGTTATGGCAATCACAGAAATACCTGTATAAATTAAGACTGACAATACTCCAGCATATGTCTCAAATAAAATGAAACAGTTTTTGCTTATTACAATATAAAGCATGTTATAGGTATGCCACACAATCTCATAGGCCAAACAGTCATAGAAAGATCTTATCAAATTTTAAAGAATATGCTAAGTAAATAGAAAGCAGTAACACTGACCCCTAGAAATGATTTCATAATGCTTTATTAACCTTGAATTTTCTCAATGCTGATAAGAAAGGGACAACAGCCGCAGAGAGACATTGGACAACAGAAAAAATTTCTGAGATAAACCAACCTGTTTACTTCAAAGATGTGTTGACCTCAGAATGGAAATCATGATATGTCCTTCATTGGGTTTTGCTTTTGTTTCCGCAGGAGAAGAAAAGTTGTGGATACCAACAAAGTTAATAAAAATTTGATTTGAACAGGAGAAAACCCTTGATGAGGAGAAGTGATAGCTCATCCACTGATGTGACAATTCTACAAGTTGTAAGGAAAACTCAACAAACAAAGATCATTTTATTGGACCACCATGGTTTAAAATTGGATTTCAACAACAAAAATTACAGAAAGGCTACAATCTTATGGAAACTAAATAATGCTCAACTGAATCACCAATGGGTCAAGAAAAGAAATAAAGAAAGAAATTAAAGTCAATGAAAATGCATGTACAACACACTCAAATTTATGGGACACTATGAAAGCAGTGCCAAGAGGAAAATTAAAACCATAAAATGCCCACATAAAGATGTTGGCGAAATCTCACACTAGTGACTTAACAGCACACCTGAAAGCTCTAGAACAGGAAGAAGCAAACTCACCCAGGAGGAATAGACACCAGGAAATAATCAAATTGAAGGCTGAAATCAATAAAATAGAAACAAACAGAACAATACAAAGAATCAATGAAACAAAGAGTTGCTTCTTTGAGAAAATCAACAAGAGAGACAAGCCCTTGTCCAAATTAACTAAAAGGCAGAAAGAGAACATCCAAATTAACAAAAACAGAAAAGAAAGGGGAGACATAACATACAATGAAGAAATACAGGGAATCATCAGGTCATACTTCAAAAACCTGTACTTCACAAAATTGGAAAATCTGAAAGAAATGGACAATTTCCTGGATAGGTACCACATACCAAAATTAAATCAAGACCAGATAAACTATTTAACTAGACCTATAACCCCCAAGGAAGTATAAACAGTCATTAAAAGTCTCCCAAGCAAAAAAAGCCAAGAAGAAGATGGGTCCAGTGCAGAATTTAACCAGAATTTCAAATAAGATCTAATACCAATCCTCTTCAAATTGTTCCAAACAATATAAACAGAAGGAACATTGCCAAATTTCTTTTATGAGTCCACAATTACCCTGATACCCAAACCTCACAAAGATGCAACAAAGAGAATTACAGACCAATCTCCATCATAAACATTGATGCAAAAATACTCAATAAAATACTGGCAAATCAAATCCAAGAACACATCAAAAAAATCATCCAACATGGTCAAGTTGGCTTCATCCCAGAGATGCAGGGATGGTTCAACATATCAAAATATGTCAATGTCATTGACCATATAAACAACCTGAAAGAAAAGAACCACATGATCATCTCATTAGATTCTGAAAATGTCTTTGACAAAATCCAAGACCCCTTCATGATAAAGGTCTTGGAGAGATCAGGAATATATGGAACATACCTAAATATAATAAAGGCAATTTATAGCAAGCCAACAGCTAACATCACATCAAATGGAGAGAAACTCAAAGCATTTCCACTAAAATTAGTAACAAGACAAGGCAGTCCACTCTCTCAATATCTATTCAATATTGTACTCCAAGTTCTAGCTAGAGTAATAAGATAACAAAAGGAGATCAAGGAGATACAAATTGGAAGGGAAGAAGACAAACTTTCACTATTTGCAGATGCTATGATAGTATGCATAAGTGACCCCAAAAATTCTACCGAGGAACTCCTTACAGCTGATAGACACCTTCAGTAATGTGGTAGGATACAACTAAAAAAAATCAGGAGCTTTCCTATATTCAAGTGATATACAGGCTGAGAGAGAAATCAGAAAAACATCACTCTTTACAATAGCCACAAATGACATAAAATATCTCAGGATCTATGAACCAAAGGCTGAGGGGCCCCCAACTGGATCAGGCCCCCTGAACGGGTGAGACAGTCATTTGGCTTGATCTGTTTCGGAGGCAGCTGTGCATTGGTGCCAGGTCCTGGGCTCGTTGCATGAGTTGGCTGTTTGAATCCTGGGACTTATGCAGGGACACTTGGCTCGGTCTGGGAGGGGGGAATGGACCGGCCTGGACTGAATCTACCAGGTCAACCCCGGTCCTCGGGGGAGACCTTGATCTGGAGGAGGTGGGAATGGGGGGTGGGCTGGGGGGAGGGGTGGGCGAGAGGGGGAGAACAGGGGATTCTGTGGCTATTATGTTGAACTGAATGGTGTTGTAAAATAATAATAATAATAATAATAATAATAATGATAATAAAAAATATCTCAGGGTAACTCTAACTAAGCAAGTGAAAGACCTGTATGACAAGAAATTTAAGTCTCTGAAGAAAGAAACTGAAGAAGATATCAGAAAATGGAAAGATCTCTGATGCTCATGCATAGATAGGATTAACATAGTAAAAATGGCAATCTTGCCAAAAGCAATCTGCAGATTCAATGCAATCCACATCAAAATACCAACACAATTCACCACAGATCTCAAAAGAACAATACTCAACTTCATATGGAAAAACAAAAAAATCCACAATAGCTAAACGATTCTTGTACAATAAAGCAACTTCTGGAGATATCATCATCCTTGACCTCAAGCTCTATTATAAAACTTGATATTAGCATAAAAACCTACACATGGACCAATGGAATGGAACTGAAAACCCTGACATTAATCCACACACCAACAAACACATGATTTTTAACAAAGAAGCCAAAACTGTACAATGGAAAAAAGAAAGCATCTTCAATATAAGTGCTGGCATAACTGAATGTCAACATGTAGAAGATTGCAAATAGATCCATATCTATCACCATGCTCAAAACTCAAGTCTGCATAGTTCAAAGACTTCAACATAAATCCAGGTACACTGAACCTGATAGAAGAAAAAGGAGGAAGTAGCCTTGAAAGCATTTTCACAGGAAACCATTTCATAAATATAATACCAGTAGCACAGACACTGAGAGAAACAATAAATGGGACCTCCTGAAAGTGAGAAGCTTCTGTAAAACAAAGGACACAGTAAATAAGACAAAATGACAGCCTACAGAATGGGAAAAGATCACCACCCCCACACCTGACAGAGGACTGATCTCCAAAATATATAAAGAACTCAAGAAACTAGACATTAAAATACTGAACAATCCCATTAAAAATGGGCTACAGATATAAACAGAATTATCAACAGAAGAATCTCAAATGGTCGAAGGCATTAAAGGAATTGCTCAACATCCTTAATCATCAGGGAAATGCAAATCAAAACGACTCTGAGATATCACCTTACACCTGTCAGAATGGCTAAGATCAAAAGCACTGATGACAACAGCTTATGTTGGAGAGGATGTGGATCAAGAAGAACACTCCTTCACTGTTGGTGGGAGTGCAAACTTGTACAGCTACTTTGGAAATCAGTATGGTGGTTTCTTAGAAAACTGGGAATCAATCTACCTCAATACCCAATGATACCACTGTTTGGTGTATACCCAAGTGACGCTCAATCATACCACAAGGACACATGCTCAACTATGATCATAGCAGCATTATTCGTAATAGCCAGAACCTGGAAACAAAATAGATGCCACTGAACTGAAAAATGGATAAATAAAATGTGGTACGTGTTATGATATATTATGTCGGGACCCCAAGGAAATCTCATGCATGTAGGGAAACATGCTGGCATGTTGGGCAGATGCAGTGGCAGGAAGCTAGGAGACCCACTTCATGCAGGCATGGCAGTGGGGCAGTGAGTGGACATTCACAACCCAGAAGCTACATCCATGCAGAAATGGTTTATTATAATAGAGAGATGGAGAGAAGTTAGGAAAGATGGAGAGAAGAAAGAGAGGGAAAGAGAGAGATAGCTCAAGGGGTGCACACCTCATGAGAGTCAAGGGGGAAAGGAGAGAGCTTTTCATCAGAATAACACCCGATTTCTCAGTGGAGACCTTGAAAGCCAGAAGGACATGGACAGATGTAATGCAGACACTAAGAGACCATGGATCCCAGCCTAGACTAATATACCCAGAAAAACTTTAAATCATCATAGATGGAGTGAACAAGACATTCCAAGACAAAGCCAGATTTAAACAATATTTATCCACAAACCCAGCCCTACAGAAAGCACTAGAAGGATAATTCCAACCTAAGGAGGTCAAATACACACTTGAAAACACAGGCAATAGATAACGCCACAGCAGTAAACCTCAAAGAAGAGAAGTACACAAACACACACACTACCACCAAAAAATAACAGGAATGAACAATCACTGGTCATTATTATCCCTTAATCAATGGACTTAATTCACCTATAAAAAGACACAGGCTTACAGAATGGATATGAAAGCAGGGCCCATCTTTCTGCTGCATACAAGAAACACACCTCAAATTCAAAGATAGGACACTACCTAAGAATAAAAGGCTGAGAAAGAGTTTCCAAGCAAATGGTCATAAAAAACAAGCGGGGGTAGCCATCCTGATATCCAACAAAATAGACTTCAAACTAAAATCAATCAAAAGAGATCAAGAAGGGCATTCCATACTCATCACAGGAAAAGATCTACCAAGATGAAGTTTCAATTCTGAACATTAATGCCCCAAACACAAGGACACCTACATATATATAAAAAAACATTACTAAAGCTTAACTCACACACAAAACCCCACACATTAATAGTGGGAGACTTCAACACCCCTCTTTCACCACTGGACAGATCAGCCAAATCGAAACTTAACAGAGAAACAAAGGACTTAACTGATGTTATGACTCAAATTTACTTAATCGATATCTACAGAACATTCCATCCTAACAAAAAATATACCTTCTTCTCAGCACCCCATGGAATCTTCTCTAAAATTGACCACATACTTGGCCACAAAGCAAATCTCAACAGATACAAAACAATCAGAATAACCTCCTGTGTTCTATCAGACCACCATGGTTTAAAGGTATATTTCAACAACAACAACAAAAACTACAGAAAACCTACAACCTCAAGGAAACTTAATAATGCTCAACTAAATTACCAATGGGTTAAGGAAGAAATAAAGAAAGAAATTAAAGACTTCCTAGAAATAAATGAAAATGAAGACACCACATACCCAAACTTATGGGACACTATGAAAGCAGTGCTAAGAGGGAAATTCATATCACTAAATGCCCACATAAAGAAGTGGGAGAAATCTCACACTAGTGACTTAACAGCACACCTGAAAGCTCTAGAACAAGAAGAAGCAATGTCTCCCAGGAAGAATATATGCCAGGAAATTATCAAAGTGAGAGCTGAAATCAATAAAATAGAAACAAAGAGAACAATACAAAAAATTAATGAAACAAAGAGTTTGTTCTTTGAGAAAATCAATAAGATAGACAAGCCCTTATCCAAACTAACCAAAAGACAGTGAGACAGAGAGAGTTAATCCAAATTAACAAAATCAGAAGTGAAAGGGAGACAAAACAACAGACAATGAGGAAATCCAGAGAATCATCAGGTCATACTTCAAAACCTCTACTCCACAAAACTGGAAAATCTAAAAGAAATGGATAATTTTCTGGATAGGTACCACATAGCTAGGTTAAATCAAGACCAGATAAAGTATTTAAATAGTCCAATAACCCCTAAGGAAATAGAAACAGTCATTGAAAGTCTGCCAACAAAAAAAAAAAAGCCCAGGACCAGATGGTTTCAGTGCAGAATTCTACCATCTCTCCAAAGAAGAGTTAATACCAATACTCTTTAAAGTGTTCCACACAATAGAAACATAACTCCTTCTATGAGGCTACAGTTACCCTGATTCCCAAACCAAACAAAGATGCAACAAAGAGAACTACAGACCGATCTCCCTCATGAACATTGAGGCAAAAATACTCAATAAAATACTGGCAAACAGACTCCAAGAACACATCAAAACAATTATCTACCATGGTCAAGTAGGCTTCATCCCAGGGATGCAAGGGTGGTTCAACATATGAAAGTCCATCAATGTAATACATCATATAAATAAACTCAAAGAAAAAAAACCACATGATCATCTCATTAGATGCAGAAAAGGCATTTGACAAAATCCAACACCCCTTAATGATAAAGGTTCTATAGAGATCAGGAATATAGGGAACATACCTAAACATAATAAAGGCAATTTACACCAAGCCAATAGCCAACATCAAATTAAATGGAGAGAAACTCAAAGTGATTCCACTAAAATCAGGAACAAGGCAAGGCTGTCCACTCTCCCCATACTTATTCAATATAGTACTTGAAGTTCTAGCCAGAGCAATAAGACAACATAAGGAGATTAAGGGGATACAAATTGGAAAGGAAGAAGTCAAGCTTTCACTATTTGCAGATGGCATGGTAGTATACTTGAGTGACCCCAAAGATTCAACCAAGGAACTTATACAGTTTATAAACACCTTCAGCAACATAGCACGATACAAGATCAACTCAAAAAAATCAATAGCCCTCCTATATACAATTGACAAAAAGGTTGAGAAAGAAATCAGAGATACATCACCCTTTACAATAGCCACAAACGATATAAAATACCTTTGGGTAACACTAACCAAGCAAGTGAAGGACCTGTATGACAGGAACTTTAAGTCCCTGAAAGAAAGAAATTGAAGAAGATGTCAGAAAATGGAAAGATCTCCCATGCTCATGGATAGGCAGGATTAACACATAGTAAAAATGGCAGTCTTACCAAAAGAAATTTACAGATTCAATGCAATCCCCATCAAAATACCAACACAATTCTTCACAGACCTGGAAAGAATAATACTCAACTTCATATGGAAAAACAAAAAAACCAGGATAGCCAAAAGAATCCTGTACAATAAAACAACCTCTGGAGGCATCAGGATCCCTGACCTAGAGCTCTACTATAGAGCTACAGTAATAAAAACAGCTTGGTCCTGGCATAAAAACTAACATGTGGACCAATGGAATTGAAGACCCTGACATTAATCCGCACACCTATGAACATATAATTTTTGACAAAGAAGCCAAAACTATACATTGGAAAAAAGAAAGCATCTTCAACAAAGAGTGCTGGCATAACTGGATATCAACATGTAGAAGGCTGCAAATAGATCCACATCTGTCACCATGCACAAAACTTAAGTCCAAGTAGATCAAAGACCTCAACATAGATCCAGTTACTCTGAACCTGATAGAAGAGAAAGTAGGAAGTAGTCTTAAATGCATTGGCATAGGAGATCACTTCCTAAATATA
The DNA here is from genome assembly GCF_049852395.1 of Peromyscus maniculatus bairdii. Lineage (NCBI taxonomy): Eukaryota > Metazoa > Chordata > Mammalia > Rodentia > Cricetidae > Peromyscus > Peromyscus maniculatus. The sequence continues at coordinate 3,214,218 of NC_134863.1, read as the reverse complement.
ACACCAGTAGCCCAGACACTGAGAGAAACAATCAGTCAATAGGACCTCTTGAAACTGAGAAGCTATTGTAGAGCAAAGGACATGGTCAACAAGGCAAAGCGACAGCCTACAGAATGGGAAAAGGTCTTCACCAACCCCACATCTGACAGAGGGCTGATATCCAGAATGTATAAAGAACTCAAGAAATTAGACATCAAAACGACCAACAGTCTAATTGAGAAATGGGCTTTAGAACTAAACAGAGAATTCTCAACAGAGGAAGCTCAAATGGCTGAAGGAAATTTAAGAAATACCTCAACATCCCTAATCATCAGGGAAATGCAAATCAAAACGACTCTGAGATACCACCTTACACCTGTCAGAATGGCTAATATCAAAAACACTGAAGACAGCTTATACTGGAGAGGATGTGGAGCTAGGGGAACTCTCCTCCACTGCTAGAGGGAATGCAAACTTGTACAATCACTTTGAAAATCAATATGGCACTTTCTTAGAAAACTGGGAATCAATATTCTTCAAGACCCAGCTATACCACTCCTTGGAATATTCCCAAGGATGCTCAATCATACCACAAGGGCATGTGCTCAGCTAGCAGCAATATTTGTAACAGCCAGAACCTGAAAACAATCTAGATGCCCTTCAACTGAAGAATGGATAAATAAAATGTGGTACATATATACAATGGAATACTACTCAGTAGAGAAAAACAATGACATCATGAGGTTTGCAGGCAAATGGATGGATCTAGAAAAAAATCATCCTGAGTGAGGTAAACCAGACTCAGAAAGACAAACATGGTATGTACTCACTAATAGGAGGATACTAGATGTAAAACAAAGATGACTAGACTGCTACTCACAACTCTGTTGCTGTAGAGCTTCTCTCCAGGTTCCACTAAGCCCCACAGTCCCACAATCCACGTATAAAATAATCACTCAGGGGTAGACAGGCCCGCCGGCGGAGACAAGCAGACACAGGTAGGCCCGTGGAGGCAGCCCGCCGAGGTAGATGGGCCCAGCGGTGGCCCGCAGAGGTAGACGGGCCTGGTGGCAGCAGCCGACAGGGACATTCAGGCCCGACAGCAGCCGGCAGAGACATACAGGCCTGGTGGCGGCCCGCAGAGGTAGACGGGCCCAGCGGCAGTGACAAGCAGAGGTAGGAAGCCCCGCAGTGGCAGCCGGCAGTGGACCGCAGAGGCAGACAGGCCCAGTGATGGAAACAAGCAGACACAGCTTGGAACAGGGACACCTCTAACCACAACACCTGGGGAAGAAGCTATCTCCGTGGGACGGAACCAGAAGGAATCTGAACACTCCGTCTGAGGACAACCCAGGGCCCAGCTGCTGATCCTGTGAAACGCAACAACTTGGAGGTATTGGTGAGACTACCCCGCTCAGCTGAAACCCATCTGGGAGAGGATTCAGATGCCTACAGTTGGAAGTCTGAAGAAACAAGATCAGCTGAGGAGTTGACGAATGAACAAAATGTGACCTGGGAACACAGAAGAAGGCGCTGCCCAGCCAACAAACCAGATCACCAGAATCATAAGTATATACTTAACCAACTGAGATCAGCTGCCCCTGAAGAAATAGCCCAATAGCACCAATTTAACCAAGAACTCCTACTAAACCAAGACTAAAAATTAGAACAAGAGAGGCACTCTCAGACACAGACACCACCTGCACTGCACAGAGGAAGAGATGAGTAGACACCAGTGCAAAAATACAGGCAACTGAATGAAGACCTATATGGCAACATCAGAACTTAGTGATTCTACACCTACAAGACCTGAACATACCAAGACAGAAGAAACAGAAGAAATCAACCGTAAAAATGCATTTAAGAAGATGGCAGAGGCCCTTAAAGAAGAAATAAAACATTCCCTCAAAGAGGAAATAAAAACTTTCCTTAATGAGGAAATAAAAACTTTCCTTAAAGAGGAAATAAAAACTTCCCTTAAAGAGGAAATGAAAAACTCCATTAAAGAGGAAATAAAAAACTCCCTTAAAGAAATGGAAGAAAAAACGAACAAAAAATGGGAAGAAATCAAATCAAGCCTAGAAAAAGCAATTAAACAGATGAAAGAAACATTCCAAGATCTGAAAAATGAATTTGAGACAATAAAGAAAACACATGCTGAGGGAATGCTGGAAATAGAAATCCTGACTAAATGAACAGGAACTACAGAAACAAGCATAAACAACTGATTGCAAGAGATGGAACAGAGAATCTCTGACACTGAAGACACAATAGAGAAAATAGATTCATCAGTCAAAGAAAACACTAAAGACAAAAATGTCGTAACACAAAACGTCCAGGAAATTTGGGACACCATGAAAAGACCAAACCTAAGAATAATAGGGATAGAAGAAGGAGAAGAATACCAACTCAAAGGCACAGAAAATATATTCAACAAAATCACAGAAGAAAACTTTCCTAAGCTAAAGAAAGAAATACCTATGAAGATACAAGAAGCATACAGAACACCGAATAGGCTGGATCCAAAAAAAAAAAAAAAAAAAAGTCCCCTCGCCACATAATAATCAAAACACTAAACACACAGAACAAAAAAAAAAATATTAAGAGCCACAAAGGAAAAAGAACAAGTAACATATAAAGGCAAACCCATCAGAATAACACCAGACTACTCAATAGAGACTATGAAAGCTAGAAGATCATGGACAAATCTCATGCAGACACTAAGAGACCACGGATGCCAACCCAGACTATTATACCCAGCAAAACTCTCAATCACCATAGGTGGAGTAAACAAAATATTCAAGGATAAAACCAGATTTAATCAAGACTTGTCCACAAACTCAACCCTACAGAAAGCACTAGAAGGGAAAATACAACCCAAAGAAGCTAAACACATCCATGAAAAATCAAGCAATAGAAAATCCCACACCAACATACACCACAGAAGGACAACACAACACAACCACAAAAAAATAACAGAACTTAACATTCACTGGTCATTAATATCCATCAATATCAATGGTCTCAACTCACCTATAAAAAGACACAGGCTAACAGAATGGGTAAGAAAACAGGACCCATCCATCTGCTGCATACAAGAAATACACTTTAACTTCAAAGACAGACACTACCTCCGAGTAAAGGGCTGGGAAAAGGCTTTCCAAGCAAATGGACCTAAGAAACAAGCTGGTGTAGCTATCCTAATATCTAATAAAATAGACTTCAAACTAAAATCAAAAGAGATCAGGATGGACATTACATATTTATCACAGGAAAAATCCACCAAGATGAAGTCTCGATTCTAAACATTAAAGGTCCAAATACAAAAGCACCCACATTCATAAAAGAAACACTACTAAAGTTTAAAACGCACATCAAACCCCACACATTAGTAGTGGGAGATTTTAACACACCACTCTCACCAAAAGATAGATCTACCAGACTGAAACTTAACAAAAAAATAAAGGACCTAACAGATGTTATGACTCAAATGGACCTAATAGATATCTACAGAACATTCCATCCTAACACAAAAGAATATACCTTCTTCTCAGCACCCCATGGAACCTTCTCAAAAATTGACCACATGCTTGGTCACAAAACAAATCTCAACAGATATAAAAAAATTGGAATAACCTCCTGTATCTTATCAGACCACCATGCCTTAAAGTTAGACCTCAACAACAACAAAAATTATAGAAACCCACAAACTCATGGAAACTGAATAATGCCCACCTGAAACATCAATGGGTCAAGGAAGAAATAAAGAAAGAAATTAAAGATTTCCTAGAATTTAATGAAAATGAAAGTACAACATACCCAAACTTATGGGACACTATGAAAGCAGTGCTAAGAGGAAAATTCATAGCTCTAAATGCACACATAAAGAAGATGGAGCAATCCAATACCAATGAATTAACAGCACAACTGAAAGCTTTAGAACAAAAAGAAACAAACTCACCCAGGAGAAATAGACGCCAGGAAATAATCAAATTGAGGGCTGAAATCAACGAAATAGAAAACAAGAGAACAATACAAAAAATCAATGAAACAAAATTTTTTCTTTGAAAAAATCAACAAGATAGACAAACCCCTAGCCAAATTAACCAAAAGGCAAAGAGAAAGTACCCAAATTAACAAAATCAGAAATGAAAAGGGAGACATAACAACAGACAACGAGGAAATCCAGAGAATCATCAGATCATACTTCAAAAACCTGTACTCTACAAAAATGGAAAACCAGGAAGAAATGGACAATTTTCTGGATAAATAGAACATACCAAAATTAAATCAAGACCAGATAAACCATTTAAATAGACCAATAACCCCTAAAGAAATAGAAACAGTCATCAAAAGTCTCCCAACCAAAAAAAGCCCAGGACCAGATAGTTTCAGTGCAGAATTCTACCAGACTTTCAAAGAAGAACTAATACCAATACTCTTCAAAGTGTTCCACACAATAGAAACAGAAGGAACACTGCCAAACTCTTTTCATGAGGCTACAATTACCCTGATACCCAAACCACAAAAAGATGCAACAAAAAAAGAGAACTATAGACCAATCTCCCTCATGAACATTGATGCAAAAATATTCAACAAAATATTGGCAAACCGAATCCAAGAATACATCAAAACAATCATCCATCACGACCAAGTAGGATTCATCCCAGGGATGCAAGGATGGTTCAACATATGAAAATCAGTCCATGTAATACACCATATAAACAAACTGAAAGAAAAAACCACATGATCATCTCCTTAGATGCTGAAAAAGCCTTTGACAAAATCCAACACCCCTTCATGGTACAGGTCTTAGAAAGATCAGGAATACAAGGAACATTTCTAAACATAATAAAAGCAATTTATAGCAAGCCAACAGCGAACATCAAATTAAATGGAGAGAAACTCAAAGCGATACCACTAAATTCAAGAACAAGAAAAGGCTGTCCACTCTCCCCATACTTATTCAATATAGTACTAGAAGTTCTAGCTAGAGCAATAAGACAACAAAAGGAGATCAAAGGGATACAAATTGGCAAGGAAGAAGTCAAACTTTCACTATTTGCAGATGATATGATAGTATACATAAGTGAACATAAGTGACCCCAAAAACTCTACCAGGGAACTGCTACAGCTGATAAACTCCTTCAGTAAAGTGGCAGGATACAAGATCAACTCAAAAAAATCAGTAGCCCTCCTATACACAAATGATAAAAGGGCTGAGAAAGAAGTCAGAGAAACATCACCCTTTACAATAGCCACAAATAATATAAAATACCTTGGGATAACACTAACTAAACAAGTGAACGACCTTTTTGATAAGAACTTTAAATCTCTAGCCAGGCGTTGGTGGCGCATGCCTTTAATCCCAGCACTCAGGAGGCAGAGCCAGGCGGATCTCTGTGAGTTCAAGGCTTCCCTGGGCTACCAAGTGAGTTCCAGGAAAGGCGCAAAGCTACACAGAGAACCCTGTCTCAAAAAAAAAAAAAAAACAAAAAAAAAATCTCTAAAGAAAGAAATTGAAGAAGATATCAGAAAATGGAAGGATCTCCCATGCTCATGGATAGGCAGGATTAACATAGTAAAAATGGCAATCTTACCAAAAGCAATCTAAAGATTCAATGCAATCCCCATCAAAATCCCAACACAATTCTTCACAGACTTGGAAAGAAAAATACTCAACTTCATATGGAAAAACAAAAGTCCCAGGATAGCTAAAAGAATCCTATATGATAAAGCAACCTTTGGAGGCATCACCATTCCTGACCTCAAACTCTACTATAGAGCTATAGTAATGAAAACAGCTTGATACTGGTATAAAAACCGACATACGATCCAATGGAATCGAATTGAAGACCCTGACATTAATCCATGCACATATGAACATCTGGTTTTTGACAAAGGAGCCAAAACTATACAATGGAAAAAAGAAAGTATCTTCAACAAATGGTGCTGGCATAACTGGATGTCAATATGTAAAAGATTACAAATAGATCCATATCTGTCACCATGCACAAAACTCAAGTCCAAGTGAATCAAAGATCTGAACATAAATCCAGTTACACTAAACTTAATAGAAAAGAAAATAGGAAGCACTCTTGAATACATTGGCACCAGAGAACATTTCCTAAATAAAACACCAACAGCACAGACCCTGAGAACAACAATTAATAAATGGGACCTCTCGAAATTGAGAAGCTTTTGCAGGGCAAAAGACACAGTCAATAAGACAAAAAGACAGCCAACAGAATGGGAAAAGATCTTCACCAACCCCACATCTGACAGAGGATTGATCTCCTCAGTATATAAAGAACTCAAGAAACTAGACATCAAAATACTGAACAGTCCAATTAAAAAATGGGCTAAAGAGCTAAACAGAGAATTCACAAAACAAGAACTACAAATGGCTGAAAGACATTTCAAGAAATGCTCAACATCCTTAATCATCAGAGAAATGCAAATCAAAACGACTCTGAGATACCACCTTACACCTGTCAGAATGGCTATGATCAAAAACACCAATGACAGCCAATGTTGGAGAGGATGTGGAGCAAAGGGAACACTCCTCCACTGTTGGTGGGAATGTAAACTTGTACAACCACTGTGGAAATCAGTATGGCGGTTTCTCAGAAAATTAGGAATCGAACTACCTCAAGACCCAGCCATCCCACTCTTGGGCATCTACCCAAGGAATGCTGATTCATACCATAAAGATACATGCTCAGCTATGTTCATAGCAACACTATTTGTAATAGCCAGAACCTGGAAACAACCTAGATGCCTGTCAATGGAAGGGTGGATGAAAAAAATGTGGTACATATACACAATGGAGTACTACTCAGCAGAGAAAAACAATGAAAGCATGAAATTTGCAGGCAAATGGATGGAACTAGAAAAAATCATCCTGAGTGAGGTAACCCAAACCCAAAAAGACAATCATGGTATGTAGTCACTCATAAGTGGATTCTAGATATAAAATAAAGAACAATCAGACCACAACCCATAGAACCATGGAGGCTATATATATAGCATGGAGGTCTCTAGGACGACTGTGGCTTATAATAAATTTCGGTTTTACTCAATTATTGAAAAAAATAGCCAAATGAATGGAAACACATGAACTATGAACCAAAGGCTGAGGGGCCCCCAGCTGGATCAGGCCCTCTGAATAGGTGAGACAGTTGATTGGCTTGATCAGTTTGGGAGGCAACTAGGCAGTGGGACCAAGTCCTGTGCTCATTGCATGAGCTGGCTGTTTGAAACCTGGAGCTTATGCAGGGACACTTGGCTCAGTTTGGGAGGAAGGGACTGGACCTGCCTGGACTGAGTCTACCAGGTTGATCACAGTCCTGGGGGAGGATTTGCCCTGGAGGAGGTGGGAATGGGGGATGGGCTGGGGGTAAGGGAAGGGGGTGGGAGGGGGGAGAATAGGGGAATCCGTGGCTGATATGTAGAACTGAATGGTATTGTAAAATAAAATAAATAAATAAAAAAAGAAGACACAAACGGAGGGAATACTGGAAATGGAAAATCTACATAAATGAACAGGAACTACAGATGTAAGTATAACCAAAAGAATGCAAGAGATAGAAGAGAGGATCTCTGGTGTTGAAGACACGATACAGAAAATAGATTTATCAGTCAAAGAAAAAATTACAGCCAACAAAGTTATAACACAAAATATGCAGGAAATCTGAGACATCATGAAAAGACCAAACCTAAGAGTAATAGAGATAGAAGAAGGAGAAGGAGAAGGAGGAGTAGGAGGAGGAGGAGGAGGATACCAGCTCAAAAGCACAGAAAATATATTCAACAAAATCATAGAAGAAAACTTTCCCAACCTAAAGAAAGAAATGCCTATGAAGATATAAGAAATTTACAGAACACCAAATAGACCGGAACCCCCCAAAATTCCCCTCTCCACATAATAATCAAAGCACTAAACATACAGAATAAAGAAAGAATATTAAGACCTGCAAAGGAAAAAGGCTAAGCAACATATGAAGACAGACCCACCAGAACAACACCTGACTTCTCAATGGAGACTCTGAAAGCCCGAAGGTCCTGGACAGATGTTATGCAGACACTAAGAGACCACAGATGCCAGCCCAGGCTGCAATACCTAGCAAAACTGTCAATCATCATAGATGGAGTAAACAAGATATTCCATGACAAAAACAGATTTAAACAATACCTATCCACAAGTACAGCCCTACAGAAAGCACTAGCAGGAAAAATTCAACCTAATGAAGTTAGATGCACCCAGGAAAACACAGGCAATAGATAACCCCACACCAAAAAATCTCAAAGAAGGGGAACACACATATACTACCACCACCACCACCACCACCACCACCACAACCACAACCACCACCAATATCAAAAAATAACAGGAATTAAAAACCACTGTTCATTAATATCCCTTAATATCAATGGACTCAATTTGCCTATAAAAAGACACAGACTAAGAGAATGATATGAAAACAGGGTCCATCCTTCTGCTGTATACAAAAAACACACATTCAACTTTAAAGACAGACACTATTTTAGAGTAAATGGTTGGGAAAAGACTTTCCACTCAAATGGACTCAAGAAGCAAGCTGGTGTAGCTATCCTAATATCTAACAAAATGGACTTCAAACAAAAATTAATCAAAAGCGATCAAGAAGGACATTATATCACAGGAAAAATTCATAAAAATAAAGTCTCAATTCTGAACATTTATGCCCCAAGTACAAGGGTACCCACATATGTAAAAGAAACATTACTAAAGCTGAAATTGCACATCAAATCTCACACACTGATAGGGGGAGACTTTAACACCCTACTCTCAACAATGGACATATCTGCCAGACAGAAACTTTACAGAGAAATAAGAGAACTAAACGATGTTATGACTCAAATGACTTAATAGGCATCTGTGGAACCAACACAAAAGAATATGCCTTCTTTAGCACCCCATGGAACCTCTCTAAAACTGATGACATACTCAGTCATAAAGCAAATCTCAACAGATAGAAAAAAATTGAATAACCTCCCCTTTTTATCAGATCATCATGGCTTAAAGTTAGAATTCAACAACAACACAAATTATAGAAAGCCTACAAACTCAGAAAAATTGAATAATGTTCAACTGAATGACCAATGGACCGAAGAAGAACTAAAGAAATTAAAGACTTTCTAGAATTCAATGAAAAAATGGATGTACAACATACCCAAACTTATGAGACACAATGAAAGCAGTACTAAGAGGAAAGTTTGTAGCACTAACTGCCTACATAAAGAAGTTGAAGAAATCTTACACAAGCAACTTAACAGTACATCTGCAAGCTCTAGAACAAAAAGAAGAAAATTCACTCAGCAGGAGTAGATGGCAGGAAATAATCAACTTGCTGGATAAAACCAATAAAATAGAAACAAAGAACAATATGGATAATGAATGAAACAAAGAGTTAGTTCTTTGAGAAAATCAACAAAACAGACAAGCCCTTATCCAAACTAACCAAAGAGCAGAGAGAGAGCATCCAAATTAGCAAAATCAGAAATGAAAAGGGGGACATAACAGACATTGAGGAAATCCAGAGAATTATCAGGTCATACTTCAAAAACTTGTACTCCACAAAATTGGAATACCTAAAAGAAATGGACAATTTTCTGAATAGGTACCACATACCAAAATTAAATCAAGACCAGATAAACAATCTAAATTGACCTATAACTCCTAAGTAAATAGAAACAGTCATTAAAAGTCTCCCAACTAAAAAAAGCCCAGGACCAGATAGTTTCAGTGCAGAATTCTACCAGAATTTCAAAGGAGAGTCAATATCAACATTCCTCAAATTGTTCCATACAACAGAAACAGAAGGAACATTGACAAATGCTTTCTATGATACTACAGTTATCCTGAGACCCAAACCACACAAAGATGTAACAAAGAAAGAGAATTACAGACCAGTCTTCCTCATGAACATTTATGTAAAAATATTCAATAAAATACTGGCAAACCTGTAGCTGGAGAGTTTTCTCTCTGGGTCCCGCCAAGACCCGGCAGTTCGACAGCCCACTTATAAAATAAACACACAGATGCTTATATTATTTTAACAGTTTGGCCTAATGGCTCAGGCTTCTAGCTATCTAGTTCTTACATCTTAAATTAATCCATTTCTATAAATCTATACCTTGCCACGTGGCTCATGACTTAGCGGCATCTTCACATGTTGCTTGTCATGGCAGTGGCTGGCAGTGTCTCCCTCCACCTTCCTGTTCTCTCAATTCTCCTCTCTGTTAGTCCCGTCTATACTTCCTGCCTGGCCACTGGCCAATCAGTGTTTTATTTATTGACCAATCAGAGCAACACATTTGACATACAGACCATCCCACAGCACAAACCAATTCAAGAACACATTAAAAAAATCATCCACCATGACCATCCTAGAGATGCGGAGATGGTTCAACATATCAAAAGATGTCAATAAAATCCATAATATAAACAAATTGAAAGAAAAAAACCCACATGATCATCTCATTGGATGCTGAAAAAGCTTTTTGACAAAATCCAACACCCCTTTATGATGAAGGTCTTGGAGAGATCAGGAATACAAGGAACATTCCTAAACATAATAAAGGCAATGTACAGCAAGCCAACAGCCAGCATCACATTAAGTTGAGAAAAACTCAAGGAGATTCTACTAAAATCAGGAACAAGACAAGGCTGTCCACTCTCCCCATATCTGTTCAATATAGTACTTGAAGTTCTAGCTAGAGCAATAAGACAACAAAAGGAGATCAAGGGGATACAAATTGGAAAGGAAGAAGCCAAACTTTCACTATTTGCAGATGATATAGTATACATAAGTGACCCCAAAAATTCTACCAGGGAACTCCTACAACTGATAAACTCCTTCAGGAATGTGATGGGATACAAGATTAACTCAAAAAAATCAGTAGCCCTCCTTTATACACATGGTAAATAGGCTGAGAAAGAAATCAGAGAAACATCACCTTTTACAAGCATCATCTTCCTTGAACATCTCCAGCCTTCCCATTTAGGGTTAATGTGTTTGCCATCTTGTGTAGTTTTATGTGTCTGCATGTTTCTTGTATGCACTGCCTTGTGCATTTCAGTGTGTCTGTGGGTTGTTGTGTTTATTGCTTTAGTGTTTCTGTATGAAAAGTTTTAAAACTCTCTTCAGACTTTTGGAATTTTTAGGATATTATTCACATCTATTGAATATTATATCTGAACAAATATGAGAATAATAAGATATTGTGAACTCCAGTGAAATAGTAAGAAGTTGCACAGGAGCAGGCTTGTTGGATACATACCAGGTACAGGGAAGAAAAAAAAAAATGAGACTTGGTCCTTTCCCCAACATCTACCCAACTCAGCCCCAGTTGCGGCCAGCAAGCAGGGCTCCTGTGGGGAGGCTCCCTCTTCACCAAGACCCCTCAGCAGCAGAACCTGCAATCTACATGCCCTGCCCCCATTCCCATCTGCCTGAGACCCCAGCCACTTCCTGAGGCTTGGAAACCAACCCTCAGCACTATTCCGACCTAGAGAGCTCTCATCAGGCCTAGAGAGAGAGAGCTCTCGTTGGATAAAGGGCTGTCATTGGACCAAGAATAACCTCAGCAGACAGGGAATCTGCCAGCCCTCATTAGACCAAGAGTGGCTTTCAGAGAAGTAGAACCTGCCACCTCTCATTAGACCAAGAGAGGCTTCCTGAAACACAGAACCAGTTTAGCTCTGACTGACCCAAGAGTCCTGAGAAGACCAAGAATGCATCTATGACTCACAGAATCAACTAACTTGTGTTGACCCTAGAGCAGTTCCTTGAGACACAGAAACTACCTGCTCCAATTAGACCAATAGCTAAGATTAGACTCAGAAGGGCCCCTGAGACAAAGATACAATGAGCACAGAGTGAGCCAACAGCAACTCACTCAGACACAGGTACCTCTTACACCCATTAGAGGAGGAGATGGGCAGATATCAAGGCAGAAGTACATACAGCAACATAAAGAGCAATACAGCATCACCAGAACCTAGCCCTCCTCCAACAACAAGACCTGAACATCACAAGGTAGTAGAAGCAGAAGAAAGCAACCTTAAGAATAGCATCATAAAGATGCTAGAGGTCTTTCAATAAAAAATGAAAAATAAAATAGAGGAAAAGATAAAAAAAAGTGGAAGAAATCAATAAAGAAATTGAGAAAAACACAAACAAAATTGGAAGAAAAAGAGAAAAAGACAAATAAATTGGAAGAAAGAAATAAATCCCTTAAAGAAACCCATTAAAAAGAAATTAAACAGGTGAGGGAAACAGTTCAAGACCTGAAAAGGGAAATAGAAGCAATGAAGAAGACACAAACAGAGGGAATGCTGGAAATAGAAAATCTGAGTAAACAAACAGGAAACACAGATGCAAGCATAATCAACAGAATACAAGAGATGGAAGAGAGGATCTCTGGTGTAGAGGATACAATACAGGAAATGGATTCCTTAGTAAAAGAAAATACCAAAGCCAAAAAAGTCAACACAAAATGTCTAAGAACTCTGGGACACCATGAAAAGACCAAACCTAAGAATAATAGGGATAGAGGAAGGAGAAGAATACCAACTCAAAGGCAAAGAAAATATATACAACAAGATCATAGACTAGACCCCCCCCCCGAAAAAGTCACCTCGCCACATAATAATTAAACAACTAAATGTACAGAATAAAGAAAGAATATTAAGAGCAGCAAAGGAAAAAGGCCAAGTGACCTATAAAGGCAAACCCATCAGAATAACACCCAATTTCTCATTGGAGACATTGAAAGCCAGAAGGACTGGACAGATATAATGCAGACACTAAGAGACCATGGATGCCAGCCTAGACTAATATATCCAGCAAAACTTTCAATCATCATAGACGGGGTGAACAAGACATCCAAGACAAAACCAGATTTAAACAATACCTATCCACAATCCAGCCCTACAGAAAGCACTGGAAGGAAAATTCCAACCTAAGGAAGTTAGATACACCCTCGAAAACACAGGCAATAGATAATGCCACAGCAGTAAACCCCAAAGAAGAGTTGTACACACACTACCACCAAGAGATAACAGGAATGAACAATCACTGGTCACTAATATCCCTTAATATCAATGGACTTAATTCACCTATAAAAAGAGACAGGCTAACAGAATGGATATGAAAGCAAGACTCATCTTTCTGCTGCATACAAGAAACACACCTCAAATTCAAAGACAGACACTACCTAAGAATAAAAGGCTGGGAAAAGTCTTTCCAATCAAATGGTCTTAAGAAGCACCCTGGTGTAGCTGTCCTAATATCCAACAAAATAGACTTCAAACTAAAATCAATCAAAACAGATGAAGAAGGACATTACATACTCATCACAGAAGTTTCAATTCTGAACATTTATGCCCCAAACACAAGGGCACCCACATATGTAAAAGAAACATTACTGAAGCTTAAATCACACACAAAACCCCACACATTAATAGTGGGAGACTTCAACACTCCAACACTCCACTCTCACCACTGGACAGATCTACAAAATTGAAACTTAATAGAGAAATAAAGGACTTAACTGATGTTATGACTCAAATGGACTTAATTGATATCTACAGAACATTCGATCCTAACAAAAAATAATATACCTTCTTCTCAGCACCCCATGGAACTGTCTCTAAAATTGACCACATACTTGGCCACAAAGCAAATCCCAACAGATACAAAAAAATTGGAATAACCTCCTATGTTCCACCAGACCACCATAGTACAAAGTTAGGTTTAAACAACAACAAAAATTACAGAAAGCCTACAATCTCATGGAAACTTAATAATGCTCAACTGAATCACCAATGGATCAAGGAAAAAATAATAAGAAAGAAATTAAAGACTTCGTAGAAATCAATGAAAATGAAGACACCACATACCCAAACTTATAGTATGCTGTGAAAGCAGTGCTAAGAGGAAAATTCATAGCACTAAATGCCCACATAAAGAAATTGAAGAAATCTCACACTAGTGACTTAACAGCACACTTAAAAGCCCTAGAACAAGAAGAAGCAAAGTCACCCAGGAGGAAAAGACACCAGGAAATAATCAAATTGAAGGCTGAAACCAATAAAATAGAAACAAAGAGAACAATACAAAGAATCAATGAAACAAAGAGTTGGTTCTTTGAGAAAATGAACAATATAGACAAGCCCTTATCCAAACTAACCAAAAGGCAGAGAAAGAGCATCCAAACTAGCAAAATCAGAAATAAAAAGGGAGACATAACAACTAACATTGAGGAAATCCAGAGAATCATGAGGTCATTCTTCAAAAACCTGTGCTCCCCAAAACTGGAAAATCTAAAAGAAATGGATATTTTTTGCATAGGTACCACATACCTAAGTTAAATCAAGTCCAGATAAACAATTTAAATTGACCTATAACCCCTAAAGAAATAGAAACAGTCATTGAAAGTCTCCCAACAACAACAACAACAAAAGCCCAGGACCAGATGGTTTCAGTTAAAATTCTACCAGATCTTCAAAGAAGAGGTAATACCAAACTCTTTAAATTGTCCCACACAATAGAAACAGAAAGAACATTACCAAATTCCTCCTATGAGGCTACAATTACCCTGATTGCCAAGCCAAACAAAGATACAACAAAGAAAGAGAACTACAGACCAATCTCCCTCATGAACATTGATGCAAAAATACTCAACAAAATATTGGCAAACAGACTCCAAGAACACATCAAAACAATTATCCACCATGATCAAGTAGGCTTCATCCCAAGGATGCAAGGGTGATTCAACATACAGAAAGTCCATCAATATAATACACCATATAAATAAACTCAAAGAAAAAACCACATGATCATCTCACTAGATGCAGAAAAGGCATTTGACAAAATCCAATACCCCTTCATGATAAAGGTCTTGGAGAGATCAAGAATACAGGGAACATACCTAAACATAACAAAGGCAATAAGACAACATAAGGAGATTAAGGGCATACAAATTGGAAAGGAAGAAGTCAAACTTTCACTATTTGTGGATGACATGATAGCATACATAAGTGACACCAAAAATTTGATGAAGGAACTGATACACCTTATAAACACCTTCAGCAATGTACCTGGACACAAGATTAACTGAAAAAAATCAGTAGCCCTCCTATATACAAATGACAAACTGGCTGAGAAAGAGATCAGAGATACATCACCCTTTACAATAGCCACAAATAATATAAAATACTAACTCTAACTAAACAAGCGAAGGACCTATATGACAAGAACTTTAAGTCCCTGAAGAAAGAAATTGAAGATGTCTGAAAAGGGAAAGATCTCCCATGCTCATGGGTAGGCAGGATTAACATAATAAAAATGACAATCTTACCAAAAGCAATCTACAGATTCAATGCAATCTCCATCAAAATACCAACACAATTCTTCACAGACCTGGAAAGAAGAATACTCAACTTCATATGGAAAAACAAAATACCCAGGATTGCCAAAAGAATCCTGTACAATAAAACAATCTCTGGAGGCATCATGATCCCTGACCTCAAGCTCTACTATAGAGCTATACTAATAAAAACAGCTTGGTATTGGAATAAAAACCAACATGTGGACCAATGGAACAGAATTGAAGACCTCGACATTAATCCACACGCTTATGAACATATGATTTTCAACAAAGAAGCCAAAACTGTACAGTGGAAAAAAGAAAGCATCTTCATCAAATGGTGATGGCATAACTGGATGTCAATAGGTAGAAGATTGCAAATAGATCCCTATCTGTCACTGTGCACAAAACTTAAGTCCAAGTGGATCAAAGATCTCAACATAGATCCAGTTACTCTGAACCTGCTAGAAGAGAAAGTAGGAAGTAGTCTTGAACACATTGGCACCGAGATCACTTCTGAGAGAAACAATTAATAAATGGGACCTCTTGAAACTGAGAAGCTTTTGTATGGCAAAGGACCCGGTTAATAAGACAAAATGACAACCTACAGAATGAGAAAAGATTTTTACCAACCCCACATCTGACAGAGGGCTGATATCCAGAATATATAAAGAACTCAAGAAATTAGACATCAAAATACCCAACAGCCCAATTAAGAAATGGGCTACAGAGCTAAACAGAGAATTCTCAACAGAAGAATCTCAAATGGCTGAAAGACATCTAAGAAATTGATCAGCATTCTTAATCATCAGGGAAATGCAAATCAAAACGACTCTGAGATACCATCTTACACCTGTCAGAATGGCTAAGATCAAAAACACTGAAGACACCTTATGCTGGAGAGGATGTGGAACAAGGAGAACACTTCTACACTGTTGGTGTGAATGCAAACTTGCACAGACACTTTGCAAATCAATATGGTGTTTTCTTAGAAAATTGGAAATCAACCTCCCTCAAGACCCAGCTATACCACTCTTGGGCATACACCCAAGGAATGCTCAATCATACCACAAGAGCACATGCTCAACTATGTACACATCAGCACTATTTGTAATTGCCAGAACCTGGAAACAGCCTAGATGCCCTTCAACTGAAGAATGGATAAATAAAATGTGGTACATATACACAATGGAGTACTACTCAGCAGAGAAAAACAATGACATCATGAGGTTTGCAGTCAATGGATGGAACTAGAAAAAATCATCCTGAGTTTGGTAACCCAGACTCAGAAAGATAAACATGGAGGATACTAGATATAAAGCAAACAATAGGAGGATACTAGATATAAAGCAAACAATGACCAGACTTCAGCTTACAACTCCAGGGAGGCTACCAAGTAAAGAAGACCCTGAGAAAGACACAGGGATAGCCCAATGACAGAGAAATGGATGAGATCTACCTGAGCAAACTGCCAGTGTGTGTGTGTGTGTGGGGGGGGTAATGGAGGGTAAGGGTCGGGGGAAAGAGAACTAAAGGGAGCAGGAGGTCCCAGCTGGATCAGGAGCAGAGTGGGAGAATGGGAGGGAGATACCATGATAAATGAAGACCCCAGGGGAATAGGAAGAACCAGAGTGCTAGAGAGGTCCCCAAAAATCCACAAAGATACCTCCACTGTAGACTACTGGCAGTGGTCGAGAGAGTGCCTGAGCTGACCTGCTCTGGTGATTGGATGGCCAAACACCCTGGCTGTCATGATAGAACTCTCATCCAGTGTCTGATGGAAGCAGATGCAGAGATCCACAGTTGAGCCCCAGGTAGAGCTCCGGGAGTCCAGTCAGTGAGAGAGAGAAGGGATTATATGAGCAAGAAATATTGAGACAATGATTGAAAAAAGCACAGGGACAAATAGCAAAACTAGTGGAAACACATGAACTATGAACCAATGGCTGAGGAGCTCCCATGGAACTTGATCGGGCCCTCTGGATAAGTGGGACAGTTGATTAGCTTGAACTGTTTGGGAGGCCCCCAGGCAGTGGAGCTGGGACCTGTCCTTGGTGCATGGGCTGGTTTTTTGGAGCCTGGGGCCTATGCTGAGACACTTTGCTCATCCTTGGTGCAGGGAGGAGGGGACTGGACCTGCCTGGGCTGAGTCTACTAGGCTGGGCTGACTCCCCAGGGGAGACCTTGCCTTGGAGGAGATGGGAATGGGTGGTGGGTTGGGGGGGAGGGCTGAGAGGTGGGAGGAGGGAGGGCGGGGGAATCTGTGCCTGATATGTGAAATTAAGCTAATTATAAAATAAAAATATATATTAAAAATAAAATAAAAAATAAAAAAGACTTGAAGACAGAAGAGGGTGAAAGTTAAGCTGGGAGAGAATGAACCTGTGAGGGGACCCATGCCTACACAATAGTGAAACTACGGTTTTATGCTTAGAGACCTTGCTTCTCACAGATTCTCATTATCCCGAGAATTCCTGCAAATAAAATCCATCCTTCCCCTCCTACTTCTCTCCATCACATGTTGACTCTCCTGGGTCATTAGGGTAGGATTAGTGACAAAGTGCATTGTATACAGGTATGAAAATGTCATAATAAAATCATCCTTTTTATGTAATTGATATGCATTAATACAGATGGAGTAAAAATGAGATTAGTGACTAAATTTCAATGGCTTTGCTAGTTAATATGTGAGAAGTGTCTGGGGCCCCAGTGCTTAGCATGCCATAAAAACTTGATGCGCATTGGCACTGGAGACCATTTCCTAAATAAAACACCGACAGCACAGACCCTGAGCACAACCATTAATAAATGGGACCTCTCAAAACTGAGAAGCTTTTGCAGGGCAAAAGACACAGTCAATAAGACAAAAAGACAGCCAACAGATTGGGAAAAGATCTTCACCAACCCCACATCTGACAGAGGATTGATCTCCACAATATATAAAGAACTCAAGAAACTAGACATCAAAGCACTGAACAGTCCAATTAAAAAATGGGCTAAAGAGCTAAACAGAGAATTCACAAAACAAGAACTACAAATGGCTGAAAGACATTTAAAGAAATGCTCAACATCCTTAATCATCAGAGAAATGCAAATCAAAACGACTCTGAGATACCACCTTACACCTGTTAGAATGGCTAAGATCAAAAACACCAATGACAACCAATGTTGGAGAGGATGTGGAGCAAAGGGAACACTCCTCCACTGTTGGTGGGAATGTAAACTTGTACAACCACTATGGAAATCAGTATGGCGGTTTCTCAGAAAATTAGGAATCAAACTACCTCAAGACCCAGCCATCCCACTCTTGGGCATATACCCAAAGAATGCTGATTCATACCATAAAGATACATGCTCAGCTATGTTCATAGCAGCACTATTTGTAATAGCCAGAACCTGGAAACAACCTAGATGCCCATCAACGGAAGAATGGATTAAAAAAATGTGGTACATATACACAATGGAGTACTACTCAGCAGAGAAAAACAATGAAAGCATGAAATTTGCAGGCAAATGGATGGAACTAGAAAAAATCATCCTGAGTGAGGTAACCCAAACCCAGAAAGACAGTTATGGTATGTACTCACTCATTGGTGGATTCTAGATATAAAATGAACAATCAGACCACAACCCATAGAACCATAGAGGCTATATATATAGCATGGAGGTCCCTAGGACGACTGTGGCATATAATAAATCCCAGTTTTACTCAATTATTGAAAAAAAATAACCAAATGAATGGAAACACATGAACTATGAACCAAAGACTGAGGGGCTCCCAGCTGGATCAGGCCCTCTGAATAGGTGAGACAGTTGATTGGCTTGATCAGTTTGGGAGGCATCTAGGCAGTGGGACCAAGTCCTGTGGTCATTCCATGAGTTGGCTGTTTGAAACCAGGAACTTATGCAGGGACACTTGGCTCAGTCTGGGAGGAAGGGACTGGACCTCCCTGGACTGAGTCTACCAAGTCGATCACAGTCCTCGGGGGAGGACTTGTCCTGGAGGAGGTGGGAATGGAGGGTGGGCTGGGGGTAAGGGGAGGGCGTGGGAGGGGGGAGAATAGGGGAACCCATGGCTGATATGTAGAACTGAATGGTATTGTAAAATAAAAAATATATATCACAAAAAAAAAAAAACTTGATGCTTTTCCAAAGAACACCGAGCTAGAATTGAGTAGAAAGGGAATGTTTGGATCTTCACGTGACTTTCTGCAGTGCAGATTCTTTAGCATTCCACTAAACACAGAGTTTGAATATCACTATATTATCCAAGAATTAATTCAGTCACTGCAGGGGAAGGGGAAGGGAATAATTCCTCAAAATTTAGCCCAAAACATCCCAGTAAGAAGTTCTGAATTTAAAATGAGCCATGGCTAAAGATGTCCTCAATCCATGTACATTTACTCATCCTTGGTCTTTCAAATATGTGTTAACAGTAATGATGTGATTCAAGGGACCTCTGTGTGGATCTACTGTTCTCTGTTGTAATGTGGGCTGTACCGGCAGGCTATCTGCTATAGGATAAAACTATGACCCAACCTAGACCACCCTCAGCCAGCCTAGTTCCAGGAAAACCCTCAATTCTGAATGATTTCAAACCCAGCTGACTATAGTCAAGTCAAAACCAGAAAAGACAAGAAGACTTCCCAACAGGCGTATCTGTGTAATACAATAGAAACACATTATTGTGAGCCGTTTATTTGGAGATGACTCAATACAATAATGACAAATCAAACAGCGATGAAAACTTCAGAATAACTTGTTGTATTTGACACTTGTTCTGATATTTGAAGGCTGTATTAATAATTATAAAATTATTCACATTTATTTCAAGTAACTATTTTTTTGTTTTTGTTTGTTTGTTTTTGTTTTTTGAGACAGGATTTCTGTGTGTAGCTCTGGCTGTCCTAGAACTCACTCTGTAAACCAGGCTGGCCTCAAACTCACCGAGATCTGCCTGTCTGCCTCCCAAGTGCTGGGATTAAAGGCATGTGCCCCTACAACTGACTTTCAGTTAATTATTTTTCAGTTGACCGTTGTTTGATTTCTATTCTAGCTATACTGGAGAAGTGAAAAGGACGGATTGTCTATGCATGGATGTCTTTTGTCCCACCTCATTCTTAGAGGTGAATATACTTAAGACTACAGTTCTTATACAAGCCATTCTTTGCCTGTGTACATTGAAGAGATTTCAGAACATAAGAGACAATATGAAAATAATATTTAAGTATGTTTTTACTCACAGCACATTAATGTTAATGAGGAGATATTTAAAATGTAATATTATTGGTTTAGGACAAGGAAAGAAATTTGTGGGAAGTTCTGGATTGTTTTTAAAGATTTGCATGTTTTTATTTTATGTGTAGGGGTGCCTTCCTGCTTCTATGTATATGCACCATGTGAGCATACTGCCCATGTAGACCAGAACAGGGTGTCACAGCTCCAAAAACTGGAGTTATAGTTGGTTATTAGCCACTGTTTGTGGGCTGGGAATTAAACCAGACCCTCTGGAAGAATGGCCAGTGCTCTTAATCACTGAAGCCCAGCATTTGAAATTTTGAAGAAGAAAAACAAATGAGGCTGTTTCACATGTATCTGATATTTCAGGCCATTTAGTAAATGCTTTATGTTTGGACACTGAGGTTTAACATTTGAACAAACAGACATACATCATAAATTGGACATTTCATGGAAAGTATGTTACTGGGATTTTAATGTATGTTTAAATATTTACATATAAAAGATCTTATCTGAATGGAAACCACATTAAGACAATGTTTGCAAATCTATTTTCCTGTACAAAAGGTTTTAGGAACAATGACACTACCTGACAATAAGAGTAAAGGGTGCCAGCAGAGGGACGTTTACTCATCAGCAGGCTGGGAAGTACATCAACATGTCCTTAGAACAGGTTTCGTGGCAGACGAACGGTACCAGTATACACCAACGTATATTTTATATTAATATTTCACTAACATTCTGTACCAAGGAGCAGAATAAGCTTTTGAACATGAAATTGAATACAGAGATAGTGTCCTGATCAGGATTATGAACTTGCACAAATATGAAAGTACTAACGTTGAAGTCTACTGTTAGAAGTTAAAGCAGCAATATAGAAAGGTGAACAGAACGTTGGTAAAATTCAGTCACAGAATTTCTTCTATATTAAAACCTCATTAAGTGCAGTTTATCCCATAGTACCAGCACAAAGTCACAGCTATGTAAAATAAATGAGAATCTACAGATTGCCTCTGACATGATACTTGGAAGAATACTGGAAAACTGGAAAACATCATATATCAGAGAAGAAAAGGCTTACTAACAATGCTACAGAGAATCAGTAAAGCCACTGAAAGACTTCAAAACCCTAGGAGATAAATGGAAAGAGGAAATTCTCTTGAATCATTTGATTAAAAAGTTGCAGTGCCTGGATTTGCTGCCCAGACCACAGGCACTTCTTGATGGATGTCTCTCTCATGGCTTCTTTCTGAAGAGTCTTCTGAGAGCTCCCATCAGGTCCTTATTCCTTAGACTGTAGATGAATGGGTTCAACATGGGGGTGACCACACTGTACATCACAGATGCTCGTGCAGTTGAGTGTGAGTTTTGGGTAACAGAAGAACTAAGGTACACACCCAAGAGTGTAGAATAGAATAATGAGACAACTGAGAGATGAGATGCACAGGTGGAGAATGCTTTGTACTTCCCCTGTGATGATGAGATTGCACGTATGGAGGAAACTATCTTAGAATAAGAGTAAAGGATGCCAGCAAGAGGACCACCACCCAGCAGTACAGCTGCAAAGTACATCACCATGTCATTAGGAAAGGTGTCATTACAGGCAAGTAGTACCAGTTGATTAAGCTCACAAACAAAGTGAGGAATTTTCAAGTCAGTACAGAAGGACAGCCGCAATGCCATTGAACTCTGTAGCAAGGAATTCAATGCTGTTGTGACCCAGGACCCAAGAACCAGCAACCCACAGAGGTGGCGGTTCATGATGACCGTATAGTGCAGAGGGTGACAGATTGCCACATATCGGTCATAGGCCATCACAGCTAGAAGAAAGTTGTCCAAAACTCCAAATAGTATGAAAAAGTACACTTGGGCAATACAGCCTTCATATGTTATCTCCTTGTTCTGTGTCTGTATATTCACTAGCATCTTTGGGATGCTAGCAGAGGTAAAACAGATGTCAGCAAAGGACAGGTTGGAAAGGAAGAAGTACATGGGTGTGTGAAGATGGGAATCTGTAATTGTGGCAATGATAATGAGCAGGTTCCCAAGCAAAGTGACCAGGTACATGAACAAAAACAGTCCAAAAAGAAAGGGTTGCCATCGAGGATCCTCTGAAATTCCCAGGAGAATAAATTTTGAAATTTGTGTGTCATTTTTCATCTCCATATAGCTAATGTAACAAAAAAGGAAAAAGTAACCTGACACAATTACATTACTATATACAACAATATGTAACATTGGCCAGACAGAAAAGCTATATTTTATATTATACTGTCAAGACATTAATCCCTATTTTGTGTATGAGTGCATCATTTTTTAGAGAATTCTCTTGTATGACTCACTTGGGACTACTACTTGAAGCTTTACCCAAGAAGAGTCGAAGACAAATGTTTTTAATGAATTCTTTGTTATAGTTGGGAAATACAATATTGGTCATGTTCCATATATACTCCTGAGATTATATTTCATCATGATCATTTTCTACCCAGTGATTAAATACATATAATGCATTAGTTCCATAATCAAAGATAGACACATAGTTTATTTTTTTTTAAAAAGTCTCCAGGGATAATATTGTCTAATTAGCTCAAGTGGTCCCTGAGAGCCTGAAAGGAACAAAAACTTCCTTGATTCTGACTGCACTTCAAACCCAGTCAATCCCTTGAGGGGTCACAAAAACAATACAACATCAAAGCAAACTACTCAGAAGACAAAATATTTTATCAATTTGGTGTTCACATACTTATAGGTTGAGCTTCCGTTTGGTGAAAAAATAAAAGGAGAATAGAAGAACACATACAAAATCTAAGATTCATTATCCTGCACCATTGAAGATTAATTTGAATTTTAACTTACACATAATAATTGAATATATTATAGTATGTAATAAATTCAGATTGTATGTACATGTATATATGACCTAATAACCAAGTCTAGATAATTCACATATTTACCACCAGGAATCCCGGTGGTTCAAGCATTCAAAAGATTCCCCTCTAGATACTGTGAAGTTTATGGCACATTAGCTGCAGTCACCTCAGTGTGCAAAGCAGGGATCCATCTTCTTCATGTCTTGTTGTGACTCCCTGTCCTGCTACTCAAGCCTCCCTATCCCTCAATTTCCACTCCTTAGCCTTGGAAAGTACTAATCCACTCAATTTCTGTAATAGAAATGTGTTAGGTTCCACAGTGAAACATTAATGTGTCTAGTTCTGTGGCATGTGCCCGATACAGAAAGGCAAATACCAATAATTTATCATGTGGACAATGGCAGATTGGACCTCCATTTTCCCATTGAGTATATTTTCTGTCTTACTCTGGGCTTTCAGAATTTATCTCTTTGGATGAATAGCACTGGGTCACTATAATTGTGCCTGATATCTTCAAACTCTACAAACAGATGTTATATTATATTATAAAGTCCTGTACCCACCAGGACAGTTATACCTTCTACACTAAATAAAGTGCTGGATGTGCCTGATCCCTGAGGGCATATGAACATGTATTACAGCATATTTTATATTGAAATTGTAGTTGAAGATCCAAATGAGAAGTATTGTTTTATTCTCATTTCTATTTTCACAGTTGGGCAAATATATTTGCATTATTTGGAATAAGGTTTTTAAAAGGAGATATTATGTAACAAAAATGGTGGCAGAGGAATGAGGTCAGATTTAACTAATTCACCCTAAAACGTGGATTAAACAAATTAAGTAGAACATCAACTAATGTTTCCAAGAGGAATTTATAAGTGAATTGGAAGTGACCTACAAACAAATGAATACCATAATGTTTCTGAAACATTGTGGTACAAAGTAGATGCTCAGTAACTATTTATTAAATTAATTGGGAATTGAGTCTCAGTGTATTTAGAATTGTAACACATACTAATGTGTTATTTAAATCAGCTATATAGTCTATCTTTTTAATTTTTAAAAATTATAATTATATAACTTTTTCCCTTCTTTTTACTCCTTCTTACCCTCCCCCATGTCCTCCCCTCCTCATTCCTTCCAAGATTCATGGCCTCTTTCTTTGTTATTATTACACACACACACACACACACACACACACACACACACACACACGTAATAGATATCCATATATACTTGAATATATAAATACAGCCTGATGAGGCTATTTAGTGTTGCTTGTATGTATATGATTTCAGTAGGGACTGCTTGTTATAAAAACTTAAATATTTAAATAAAAACTTGAAAATATGGCTATCAATCTAGAGTAAGATGATACCAGTGCTCTAGCTAGCATATTACAAAATGTCAAAGTAAAAAAATGGTGTGAAATCAAGCCATACATTTTGAAAGAACATTTTTTTAAAACCCTATATATATAGATATCATGAACAAAATTATCTGCAATGCTGCAAAAACTCAGTAGTAAGAAGAGATATATATTTAACAAAACAGAAAAAGCCTAAAGTAAAAACTATGTGTAAAGACTCATAGCATAGGTTAAGTATAAGATAATCAAGCTATTGTCTCACCTCAGAAATAGGGAACAGCTTCACTTCACTGCATGTTCCTCCACAGTTAATGGAATGTCTCACTATACTAACAAATTAATTACAAAGACCCTTAGATAGAGCTTCCACTTGGACAAAACTCACTTCTCTTTAGATGACTGTATCAATGCATTAATCAGAGAAGTATGTAGGTGGCTGCTGACAATTGTAGCCTCCTGGCCAGGTGACCTTACATACGTGTTTTTGTTTTTGATCTCTCAGGCTCCTTTCTGTCACACCTGCTGAGCCTTCAGACTCACCTGGATAGGGCTTCTGGATGAAAAGACCCAGATTAGAAATCTAATTTTCTCCCTAGATGGTTGAAAATAAGGACTGAAGATAGTTTTAAGACAGTAGGAATGGGTCATGCATCAGCTTCTAAGGTTGGTGAACATGCTAAAGAAAACAGATAAGTCCTGTGCATAGCAAGGTTGCAATGCAGAGGCAAAGGCAGGGAGGTATTTAAAGCTCCACAGACCTGCATATTGTGTACGTTATTCCCTCCTGTCATCTCCAGCCCTGATTACACAATTTTCCTATGGGACTTGGATCTTCATAGAAAAGAGCTTTTCTTGTGGTGTCTGTTCCCAAGACACCTGATTAAATGTCAGGTGAATCAGACTTGATTTATTCATCTCTATATACTTGTCTACCTTCCAAAAATATAACCTACTAAGACCATTACATCACTCTGGCCTAATGCTTGCTTCACATTTGTTTTGTATCTTTTCTAATGAGTAGGTCCTGTAATGAATATGCCTCATGAGTCCTCCAAAGCCTTACTTCATTTGAGTATACAACTATAAATATCTTGAGGAATGCTATTGTTCCTGTCTAAAACAAGGGGGTGACTTGTGGGTTTTTTTTTTTTTTGACCAAATCATGATCAATCCTTGGCTTCATTATCCCTTTGCAAAATAATTATAATATTATAATAGCGTAAAGAGGAAACACTCAGAACTTTTCATTATAGTCACAAATCCAAAACAGGTGAAGAGTGTGGCATGGAAATTAGTAGGATAGAAAGTATTATCTTGCAAATCAATGAAGACATTCATGATATTCAGAAACACAAGAAATTTGTCACCCTTAAATCACTACTACTGAAAATAAAGAAACCTTACACAACTATGAGGACTAACATCAGATTCATGGAACTAAATGAAACCACATTATGTCAAAGGCCTACTGATTCAATTTACCATTTCAAAGAACCAGATTTTAGATTTGTTGATTCTTTGCATTATCTTTGTGTTTCCTTATTTTTTCCTATTATTTTTGCATTTTCTTCATACCTACTATATTTTGATTGGGTTTGTCTTTCTTTTTCCAAATTCTTATGTTGCATCAGTAAGTTATTTATTTGTGCCCTTATCATTTTTTAATAAGGATTCATAATGTTATGCTTCCTTCTCAGGTCTTTATTTGTGCCCCAGAGGTTTTTTTGTGATGTCTTCATTTTAGTTTCATTACAGGAATTTTTATGACTCATTCATCATTGTTATTGAGTCTCCATGAGTTGGTTTAATTATTAGATATCCCTTTGTTATTGATGTAAGTTTATTGTAATGCAGTCAGAAAAGACACACAGAATCACTTCAATTTTTCTGTATTTGTTAGCATTTAGAATCATATTTAACTACAATAGAATTACAACACTTTCCCTTTTCCCATTTCTCCACCAGCTTCTCCCAGGGACCTTCCCTTCAATATCTGCCATACCTCTCATTCTCAATTTGATAGCCTATTTTTCCTGATACTGTCGTTGTTCTAGTTTTGTTTATATAGCCATTTCTAGAAAGACTATTTCACAGCAGACTTCCTGGTATTCTGGCTATTAGAACCTTTCCACACACTCTTCCATGATGTTCCCTCAGCCAGAGATGTAGGAACTATCCATTGGGACTGGAATTTCCACAATCCATTGATGTCTACATTGTGTGGAGTTGTGGTTCTCTGTGATAGTCTCCATTTGCTGTAAACAGAAGCTACTTTGGTGAGGGGTGATAGATACACTTATCTAGGGGTCAAAGGATAAGATTTAGAATTGTGCTGGTCTAGCAAAATGGCACTAGTAGATTATTTTCTAAGATCGATGACCTCGCTTGCTCTGGAAGCATGGCTAGGTATCTAGTACCAGGCACAATTTGCCTCCTGCTGAGTGGTCCTTACATTTAAGGACCACTTAGACAGTTGGTTGCCACCAACATGTGAGTGTCACTAATTGCATTTTATGAATATTTAGCCATGTTGTTCATTGTTGTCATTCATAGGATTCAGAGCTGGTTAGGATTATCAGTTGACTTCCTGACACAGAGACACATACTAGTTTCACTCATTTTAAATATAGTGTAGGAAACACTAGCCAGAGCAATTAGACGCCCCCCCCCCAAAAAAGGAAATTAGAAGCATACAGATAGGAGTCAAATAAGAAGTCAAATTATCCCAATTTGCAGATGATATAATATTATACATAAGAGACAACAGAAATTCTACCAGAAAAAAAATAGAGAAAATCAACAATTTCAACAAAATAGCAGCATAAAATATCAACTTGCAAAAATAAATAGATTTTCTATACACCACCAATAAATACTGAGAAAGAGATCATAGACACACTCTTATTTAGAATAGCATCAAAGACAATGCAATATTTTGAAATAGACCTAACAAATGATGTGAAAGACTTCCATAACGATAACTTCAAATCTATAAAGAAAGAGATTGAGAAAGACACTAAAAAGGGGAAAGACATCCAATGTTTATTGTGGAAGCCCAAATTACTCAGTTTCAGAGAATCTGAGCTTGCTTTACCTAGCAGAGCTGCATAAGGAGATGATTTGACCATGGGTATGGTTACCAGCTATTTGGAAGGGTCTACACTTGGCTGTGCAGTGTGCTTTGATCTTTTAAGGTCTTTTGCCCTGCCTCTTGGCATTGTTATAAAAAAAAAACCCTTTTAAATAAACCAAAAAGGCCTTTGGATAATAATCCAGGCCCTCCTGAAGCTATCCTGTGTTTCTGTATTTCTTTTCATTGACTAGGTCTCTCTTTCTACCTAATATTTCTTATTCTTCTCTCCTCTTCCTAAGAACCCTAGAAAAGGTGGGAAAGGTGGGAGCTGGACTCTCAAGGCCTCCCACAGATGGTGCCAGAACATGGGACTTAGATACAAAGGATAAGAGATGGGGGGTACTGCACAAAGCAGGGGCAGGGCATGCCCGGTCATGAATTAATAAATTAAGTTGAGATGGTGGTATTCTATTCTCAAGGAGTAAAATTTGAAATATAAAGCAGAGTAGTTCAAGTTAAGTTGCAGCAAGTAGTTAATGTTAGGCTGCACAACAAGTCTCTCTCTCTCTCTCTCTCTCTCTCTCTCTCTCTCTCTCTGTCTCTCTTTCTCTATTAAAGTAAGTCATAAATTTAATTTGAGAAATGTAGGCTTATGTATATTATGGTAGAATGGACTTTAGGTCTAAGAATATGGTGAAGGTTTAATATAAAATAATTTAGGGTAGCATAGTCCTCCCATCCCCTGAGCATGGACAGGAGGATCTGGGACACAGAAAGTGGCATCCAGGACTGAGCAGACATTGCAAACCAGGCAGTCCAAGAACAAAAAGCCACTTCAGAGACTGCCAGCTTCAGAAGCCCCCACTGAAAACAGCAGCAGCTGAATATCAGTGGCTGAGACCTGTGGGAGAGGTGAACTGCCCCCACTTGGAGTGAAGCAGAGACTTCAGATACCAATGGCCGGAGCAGGTCTGTTGCCTGAAGCCAGAGTTCCTGGAAGCCAGAGCCCAGCAGAGGCACTGTGGGAGAGGCTGACAGCATGCCACTGTGAGCAGTAGAAGCGCTGTGGAGAGACTGATGCCCCAGACAGAGAAGTGGCATCAGCAGCACAAGCAGAAGCAGCCAGATGAGCAGTTGAGACACCCTGGAGCCCAGGGAACTGCTGAGGTGAGGCAGAGCAGAGCTCCAGGATGAATGGTAGAGGCATGCTGGAACCGAGGAGAGCCCAAGCTCCCAGCAGCAGGCTTGTGGCAGGTCAGGGAACAGGCACTGAGTCTGAGTGTGTTCCAGAGACACTGGAGGTCCTAAGGCAGTGTTTGTTTGTGCAAATGAGGCAGTGCACAGGGGACACAAAGACGACCAGCAGAGCAGGTAGTGGAGCCAGGGATGCAGTGGCTGTGCCTGGCTGTGCCTGGCTGTGCCTGGCTGTGCCTGGGTTTCCTCCTGGAGCCAGCGTTGCTGTTAGAAAGCAGGGGCTCCTAGTTGCAGGAGGAACCTTGAGCTCCTGAGGTGAGAGGCAGTTGAGCGCCCTTGGCCCCAGGAAGAGACCATAAAGAAAAACCAGACTGGGACAAAGGCTTTGCTGCTATTTGGTATCCAATGACTAGGACCGTGGAAGTCAGCAGCCAGTGCCATGAAGTTTCTGTTTGCTGGCTATAAGAAGGTCTCTTTTGAAGAGGATTCTGCACCAGCCACCTTTTGAGTTGCTAAATGTGGAGCTAATAGATCTTTCCCTGAACAAAATTGCCTAAGGGAAGACTATGGATTGCAAAGTGCAGCTGAAGCTGAGAGTGAAAGTTCAGACTCTGGTTTGAACTGAATTATTAAATTCAGGGGAACTGCAAAAAGTTTTGGTTATGGGACTCCTCATATTTGGAGCTGTTTGCTTCAGAGTCATTATGACTGACAGCTATACAAAGACTTTAGGGCAGCTGATGAGCCAGGCCCTAATTTTGAGCACTCAGAGGAACTTTAAGACTTGTATCAGAACTGTCTTTTTGAACTTTTCAGGCTTAAGAAATGAGATGGACAGGAGTGGTTCAATGGTAATGGAATTGTTTTGTGTGTGCATATTTGTTTTGTTGACTGTGGTGACTCACAAACTTTGTGTAGAAATAGAGAAGTTTGGGATTTTTCTTTTTTTTCTTTTCTTTTCTTTCTTTCTTTTTTTTTCTTTTCTTTTTTTTTTTTTTTTTTTTTTTTTTTTTTTTTTTTTTTTTTTTTTTGGTTTTTTCGAGACAGGGTTTCTCTGTGTAGCTTTGCGCCTTTTCCTGGTACTCACTTGGTAGCCCAGGCTGGCCTCGAACTCACAGAGATCCGCCAGGCTCTGCCTCCCGAGTGCTGGGATTAAAGGAGTGCGCCACTACCGCCTGGCTGGGATTTTTCTAACCAGGCTCAAGATGTAGCTTAGAAAATTATAAAGAAAAAAGGAAGTTAGTACTCCTCAGTCTCTTTAATTAAAAAAAGTTTTCTTGTCCCTTGAGTGAATTAATGTTAACTTGTGTTGATGTGTTCTATGTTTTGATAGTTCTAATAAGAGATTGCTTTTGGATGTTTGCTAAAGTTTATGAAATGTAGAGTTTGCTTTTGGATATAAGTTTGTAAGAATTGTAATTGTGTATAGTAATATTTATGTTAGAATTATGATGTTAACCTTTTAATGTTAATGGTGATGTCAAGGAGTTCTTAGGTGTGATGTGGTTGCTCCAGCAGTTAACTGATTTATTTGATGAGGTTGCATCAGGAGTTTATTGATTAAAAAAAGGGCTTGGTGCAGCTAAGACTACTATGGACATCTTAGAACCATTCAAAAAGGTCATTTATCTTGGTCATCCTCTACTCCTTTACTAGGAGGTATGGCAGCCGTAGGGAACAGGAATATTACTATGATTATTCTAGCTACTTGAAAGCACTTAGCAGAAAGCTGATTCAGAGCTGCATGGAGTTAAGCTCTCTACCCTCATTTGAGATTTATATTATTAAGAAGGGGGAATTTGTGGAGGTCCATATTACTCAGGGTCAAAGAATGTGAGCTTGCTTTACCCAGCAGGGCCTGCGTTCAATTCCCAGGAACCACATGGTGGCTCACAGCTTCTTGTAATGAAATCTGGTGCCCTCTTCTGGCCTACAGGGAAACATGCAGGTGGAATACTGTATACATAATAAATAAATACATCTTTAAAAAATAAAATTAAAAAATTTAAAAAAGGTATCATCCATATAATGGTAAATTATAGATTGAGAAAACTGTACATGAATTATTTCCAATGGCTGTTATATAAAATATTGGCACAGACTGGGACTGTTTAGCATCCCTTGTGGGAAAATTTTCCATTGATATCTTTAACAGGCTGAGAATTATTATAAGCAGGCACTGTAAAAGCAAATTTTTCTTTATTCTTTTCTTGTAGAGGTATAGTGAAGAAACAGTCTTTTAAATCAATAACTATAATAGGCCATCCTTTAGGTAACAGAGAGGGCAAGGGAATTCCACACTTTAAAGAGTGAATTGACTGAATTACTTTAATTATGGATCTCAAATCTATCAGAATTCTCCTTTTTACAATTTCTTTTTAATAAAAAATACAGGAGAATTCCAAGAGCTAGTTGATTCTTCAATATGTTGAGTATTTAGCTGCTCTTGTACCAGCTGTTCTAAGGCCTGTAATTTTTCTCATGTCAAAGGCCATTGTTCTACCCAGACAGGTTTGTCTTTTTAAAGGTAGGGCTGTTGGTACTTCTGAAAGATCAACAGCTGTTGTGCCCTGTTCTTGTATAATCTGAATGGTTGGTGAGTGTTATTTATAGTACCTTTTAATACTTTTGCCAGAAACATATGTTGCTTTATGATTTGTTTCTGAGAATGGAAGAAGGTTAATCTGGGTATTCCATTTCTGTAACAAGTCATGACCCCATAAATTCATTGTTATTTTAGCTACATGTGGCTTCAATTTTCCTCTCTGCCCTTCTGGCCCTATGCATTCAACCCATCTTGCGATTTGTTTTTAATTGAGATAAGGTTCCAATCTCTAATAACTGAAGATCTACCACCTGAAGAGGCCAATTTAGATATCATGACTCTGGTGGAATTACCTGCCACTGATGTGGGATGGTCTGTATGTCAAATTGCTCTGAGTACCCTTTGGGTTACATCCTGCTGGTAATGGCGTTTGATTGTTGAAGGAACAAGTAGGGCATTTCTTTACTATTTCTTTGGCTTGTTGGCAGGTTATGGAAAAATCCTTTTTTAAACTTTACTGTTGACATGATGTTTTTTATGAAATTCTGACACCTCCAGTACATTTCCTATCAATAATTCATCAATCTCATCATTGCCTTGTGCTAGAGGGCCTGGCAGACCATTATGGGATCGAATGCGAGTTATATATAAAGGATGACTCCTTTTCCTGATTGTATCTTGTAACTGAATAAATAGTGAAGTTAATTCTGAACTATCAGGGATAAATTCTGCAGTCTCATGAGGAAGGTAGAGGCTTATATAGAGGAAAAGACAAACAAAAAAATGGGAAGAATGCTATAAAAAACTAGAGGAAAGGACAAATAAAGTAGAAGAAAACAATAAAACCCTGGAAGAAAACACAGGCAATAGATAATGCCACAGCAGTAAACCCCAAAGAAGAGAAGTACACACACACTACCACCAAAAAAATAACAGGAATGAACAATCACTGGTCATTAATATCCCATAATATCAATGGACTTAATTCACCTATAAAAAGACACAGGCTTACAGAAGGATACGAAAGCAGGACCCATCTTTCTGCTACATACAAGAAACAAACTTCAAATTCAAAGATAGGACACTACCTAAGAATAAAAGGCTGGGCAAGACTTTCCAATCAAACGGTCTAAAGAAACAAGTGGGTGTAGGCATCCTGATATCCAGCAAAATAGACTTTAAACTAAAATCAATCAAAAGAGATCAAGAAGGGCATTCAATACTCATCAAAGGAAAGATCCACCAAGATGAAGTTTCAATTCTGAACATTTATGCCCCAAACACAAGGGCACCAACATATGTAAAAGGAACATTACTAAAGCTTAAACCACATATAAAACCCCACATATTAATAGTGGGAGATCTCAACACCCCACTTTCACCACTGGACAGATCTCCCAAATAGAAATTTAACAGAGAAATAAAGGACTTAACTGATGTTATGACTCAAATGTACTTAATCGATATCTACAGAACATTGCATCCTAACAAAAATAATATACCGTCTTCGCAGCACCCCATGGAACCTTCTCTAAAATCGACCACATACTTGGCCACAAAGCAAATATCAACAGATACAAAACAATTGGAGTAACCTTTAAACCACCATGGTTTAAAGGTAGATTTCAACAACAACAAAAACTACAGAAAATTTACAATCTCATGGAAACTGAATAATGCTCAACTGAATCACCAATAGGTTAAGGAAGAACTAAGAAAGCAATTAAAGACTTCCTAGAGATCAACGAAAATGAAGACACCACATACCCAAAGGTATGGGACACTATGAAAGCAGTGCTAAGAGGGAAATTCATAGCACTAAATGTCCACATAAAGAAGCTGGAGAAATCTCACACTTACAGCATACCTGAAAGCTCTAGAACAAGAAGAAGCAATGTCTCCCAGGAAGAATAGATGCCAGGAAATTATCAAATTGAGAGCTGAAATCAATAAGATAGAAACAAAGAGAACAATACAAAAAATTAATGAAACAAAGAGTTGGTTCTTTGAGAAAATCAACAAGATAGACAAGTCCTTATCCAAACTAATCAAAAGGCAAAGAGAGAGCATCTAAATTAACAAAATCAGAAATGAAAAGGGGGAACATAACAACAGATATTGAGGAAATCCAGAGAATCATCAGGTCATACTTCAAAAACCTCTACTCCACAAAAATTGAAAGTCTAAAAAAAATGGATAATTTTCTGGATAGGTTCCACATACCTAAGTTAAATCAAGACCATATAAACTATTTAAACAGTTCAATAACCCCTAAGGAAATAGAAACAGTCATTGAAAGTCTCCCAACCAAAAAAAGCCCAAGACCAGATGGTTTCAGCGCAGAATTCTACCAGATCTTCAAAGAAGAGTTAATACCAATACTCTTTAAATTGTTCCACACAATAGAAACAGAAGGAACATTACCAAATTCCTTCTATGAGGCTACAATTACCCTGATTCCTAAACCAAACAAGGATACAACAAAGAAAGAGAACTACAGACTGATCTCCCTCATGAAGACTAAGGCAAAAATACTCAATAAAATACTGGCAAACAGACTCCAAGAACACATCAAAACAATTATCCACCATGATCAACTAGGCTTCATCCCAGGGATGCAAGGGTAGTTCAACATATGAAAGTCTGTCAATGTAATACATCATATAAACAAACTGAGAGGAAAAAAACACATGATCATCTTACTAGATGCAGAAAAGGCATTTGACAAAATCCAACACCTATTCATGAGAAAGGTCTTGGAGAGATCAGGAATATAGGGAACATACCTAAACATACTAAAGGCAATTTACAGCAAGCCAACAGCCAACATCAAATTATATGGAGAGAAACTCAAAGCAATTCCACTAAAATCAGGAACAAAGCAAGGCTGTCTGCTCTCCCCATACTTATTCCATATAGTACTTGTATAGTACTTGAGGTTTTAGCCAGAGCGATAAGAAAACATAAGGAGATTAAGGGGATACAATTTGGAAAGGAAGAAGTCAAGCTTTCCCTATTTGCAGATGACATGATAGTATACTTGAGTGACCCCAAAGATTCCACCAAGGAACTGATAAAGCTTATAAACACCTTCAGCAACATAGCAGGATACAAGATCAACTAAAAAAAATCAATAGCCCTCCTATATACAATTGACAAAAAGGTTGAGAAAGAAATCAGAAATATATCACCCTTTACAATAGCCACAAATGATATAAAATACCTTTGGGTAACACTAACCAAGCAAGTGAAGGACCTGTATGACAGGAACTTTAAGTCCCTGAAAAAAAGAAATTGAAGAAGATGTCAGAAAATGGAAAGATCTCCCATGCTCATGAATAGGCAGGATTAACACATAGCAAAAATGGCAGTCTTACCAAAAGAAATTTACAAATTCAATGCAATCCCCACCAAAATACCAACACAATTCTTCACAGACCTGGAAGGAATAATACTCAACTTCATATGGAAAAACAAAAACCCCAGGATAGCCAAAAGAATCCTGTACAATAAAACAACCTCTGGAGGCATCAGGATCCCTGACCTAGAGCTCTACTATAGAGCTACAGTAATAAAAACAGCTTGGTACTGCCATAAAAACCGACATGTGGACCAATGGAATCGAATTGAAGACCCTGACATTAATCCACACACCTATGAACATATGATTTTCAACAAAGAAGCCAAAACTGTACAATGGAAAAAAGAAAGCATCAACAAATGGTGCTGGCATAACTGGATATCAACATGTAGAAGGCTACAAATAGATCCATATCTGTCACAGTGCACAAAACAAGTCCAAGTGGATCAAGGACCTCAACATAAATCCAGCTACTCTGAACCTGCTAGAAGAGAAAGTAGGAAGTAGTCTTGAATGCATTGGCACCGAGATCACTTCCTATATATAACACCAGTAGCTCAGACACTGAGAGAAACAATCAATCAATGAGACCTCTTGAAACTGAGAAGCTTTTATGGAGCAAAGAATACGGTCAACAAGGCAAAGCAACAGCCTACAGAATGGGAAAAGGTCTTCACCAATCCCACATCTGACAGAGGGCTGATATCCAGAATATATAAGGAACTCAAGAAATTAAACATCAAAATGCCCAACAGTCCAATTAAGAAATGGGCTATAGAATTAAACAGAGAATTCTCAACAGAGGAAACTCAAATGGCTGAAAGACATCTAAGGAATGGCTCAACATCCCTAATCATCAGGGAAATGCAAATCAAAACAACTCTGAGATACCACCTTATGCCTGTCAGAGTGGCTAAGATAACAAACACGGAAGACACTTTATGCTGGAGAGGATGTGGAACTAGAGACACTCTCCTCCACTGCTGGTGGGAATGCAAACTTGTACAACCACTTTGGAAATCAATATGGCACTTTCTTAGGAAATTGGGAATCAATCTCCCCCAAGACCCAGCTATACCACTCTTGGGTATATACCCAAGGAATGCTCAATCATACCACAAGGGCACTTGCTCAGCTATGTTCATGTCAGCATTGTTTGTAATAGCCAGAACCTGTAAACAACCTAGATGCCCTTCAACTAAAGAATGGATAAATAAAATGTGGTACATATACACAATGGAATACTACTCAGCAGAGAAAAACAATGACATCATGAGGTTTGCAAGCAAATGGATGGATCTAGAAAAAAAATCATCCTGAGTGAGGTAACCCAGACTCAAAAAGACAAACATGGTATGTAGTCACTCATAGGAGGATACTAGATGTGGAACAAGGATGACTGGACTGCTACTCACATCACCAGGGAGGCTACCTAGAAAACGGAACCCCAAGAAAGACACAAGGGTTGCCCAATGACAGAGAAATGGATGAGATCTACATGAACAGCCTGGATGTGAGTGGGGGTAATGACGGGTGAGGGTCGAAGGAAAGAGAGCTTGGGGGAGTGGGAGATCCCAGCTGGATCAAGAAGAGAGAGGGAGAACAAGAAATAAGAAACTATGGTAAACGAAGACCACATGATAATAGGAAGAAACAAAGTGCTAGAGAGGTCCACAGAAATCCACAAGATACCTCCATAATAGACTACTGGCAATGGTTGAGAGACAGCCTGAACTGACCTACTTTGGTCAGACACTCTAATTGTTGTGCTAAAAACCCCATACAATGACTGAGGGAATCAGATGCAGAGATCCATGGCCAGGACCCAGGTGGAGCTCCGGGAGCCCAATTGGTGAGAAAGAGGAGGGTTTGAATGAGCGAGAATTGTTGAGACCAAGGTAGGATAAAGCACAGGGACAAATAGCTAAACTAATGGAAACACATGAACTATGAACCAATAGCTGAGCAGCCCCCAACTGGATCAGGCCCTCTGAATAAGTGAGACAGTTGATTGGCTTGATCTGTTTGGGAGGCATCCAGGCAGTGGGACCGCATTCTGTCCTCAGTGCATGAGCTGGCTGTTTGAAACCTGGGGCTTATGCAGGGATGCTTGGCTCAGCCTGGGAAGAGGGGACTGGACCTGCCTGGTCTGAGTCTACCAGGTTGATCTCAATTCTCGGGGGAGTCTTTGCCCTGGTGGAGATGGGAATGGGGTGTGAGCTGGAGAGACAGGGAGGGGGCGGGAGGGGGGAGAACAAGGGAATCCGTGCCTGATATGTAGAAGTAGAATTAAATTATATTGTAAAATAAAACAAAATGTAGATGTAACCAACCATCTTATTAAATAAGAAACACAGAACCAATGTAAAAGAGAAAGCCAAGAGGTCAGAGCTCAGAGCTAAAACCTTACCCTTCTTCCTGCGGTGGTCCTACCTCTCCGAAAGAGACCTACTTCCTGTGTGTTTGTCTTTATATAGTCTTTCTGTTCTGCCTTCTCATTGGTTGTAAACCCAAACACATGACTGCCTCGTCACTGCCTGTATGTACAGCCCTTAAGGTCTTAAAGGCGTGTGTCTCCAATGCTGGCTGTATTTCTGAACACACAGAGACTTACCTATCTCTGCCTACCAAGTGCTGGGATTATAAGTATAGGCCACCACTGCCCTGCTTTCCTGTGGCTTGATAATAGCTCTGACCCCCAGGCAACTTTATTTATTAACATACAATTAAAATCACATTTCAGTACAAATAAAATACCACCATATTTCCCCTTTTCTATTTTAATAAAAAGAAAAAAGTAAAAGGTTATAACTAACAAAGAAAAACTATTTACAAAGTACAATAAGTATATACAATATATACAAGTAATAAATACCTAAACAATGTCTAGTCCATTTGTATTTGACAAATTCAGAGAAAATAATTTCATTATCTATCATATTTTGGTAAGTCCAAAATGTATCTAATGCACTTTCTACCCTAATTAATCTTCAACTATAACTAACTAAACTTCAACTCCTTCAGAGACCCAAGAAGGAAATAATATTAGCTAACAAAAATAAAAACAGGAAGTGCATGCAAGCAACTTGCAAAAAATTTGAGAGTTGACAGAAACAGCCAGCTGCTTGGACAGTCACCTGAGGTTTCTCCACAGTGCTGGGACATCATCTTCAGCCTATAGGCTTAGCTATCTGACAGACTCATTTATGAAGTAGAATGTACACAAGGTCAACAGTTCAACCTCACGTTGGGTGAGAGCAGTCCATGTACCAGAAACACCTGAATTCCACTAGTGCCATGTCATGATTCAGGATTTTAAATTCTGGAAATTGTTGACAGTTTTTGAATTCAGCTGTCCATTCTTCTTGGCTGTGTATATATGGCTTCATCTCAGCATCCTGTTCTTCTCCACATCCCTCTATCAAATGCCAGTCTACTATTGAGAGGCATGAGCTTAGTTACTCTTCAAGAATAACTGTTTCAGCTGCTGTTCCATTGCACATCAGAATCCATCGGCCCACTGCCTGTTCAGCTGCCCTCAAAGAAAATGGCACTGTACCTTTTCCGGACTGTGAAGGCCACTTTAGGGATGGGGCCATATTGACCTGGCCTCAGAAGATGACTCTTGATAAAGCCATAACCACACTTGTTTTGGCAAGAATCAGTAGTCCTTTGTTTCGTGTTCTGTCTGTCCATTTTGTCCTGTTGATTCGAGGATACTTTTTTGTCCAGTGGTTAACCTTTGCCACAATGAAAGTTAACTCCATATGCAGTTTCTTCAATGCCCATATTTTCTCTGAAGTAGATTGGTACTGCCAGGAGCCAACATGTCTCAAAAAAGAAAAATTTTCTAAGTTATTAAAACATTTTAAATGCCATATTCTGTAGATCTCTGAAGGGTTTGAAGATGACCTGTCTAAAACATCTCTGCTCAATTTTTAAAACATATCTAATATGACTACAAGTTCTATTGTAATGTCTAACTACTAACTTTCATTTCTTTATATCCTAATAGTTGGTAATAACAACATTCAAGGATCAGAAAATTGCATTACATTGTTAAATGAACAGTATAAGTACAATTAGAAATATACACATAGCATTTTCTAACAATATCAATTTCATATTTGTATACGATATAAAACAATTCAATCCAATGTAAAGTATTTAAAACTAGTAATTGTCTTTTCTTTTCTTTCTTTCTTTTCTTTTTTTTAAAGCAAGAACCTTAAATCTAATCTCCTTTGCTTAGCCTTTTTCCTAACCCTTGACAACAACTTGTAACAAACCCCCTTGAACAATGAAAATTATCTCAGACCCAAAACCCATTAAAAAGACCAAAAACCACCTGCCCCACACCACCTCTTTGGGAATGTGGGCATCGTATTCTTAAAATCGCAGGGTATGGGCGAAGTTATCTTTATCCTGAAAGAGAAATTTTAGGTTAATTGTCAAATTATAGGAAAGGTAACTATATCCTTCATTATCCAGTCTGTGTATAATGCCAAAGTTCAGGGTTTATGTCAAGTCCTTATTCAAGTAGTCTTTGAGACTGGATCATCTCAGCTAGTCATCTCAAAATTGCTCTGAGCGCCTTGTAGTTCAAAGCTGATCTGTAGATGATGTTTGTGAGCTTAATGATATTATTGTCCATGTGGAATTGTTGTTGTTATGGGGCCCCATATTCTTCCTGGAGAGACTTCAGTTGATGTTAGGCCTGGCCGTGATTTCCTGCAGAAAATTGATAAGAGACTCGAACACAAAGACATATATATGCAGCTAATTGAAGCTTTTTCCCCTAGAATTAGTTAGTACTCTATATGACCATTCATATCTTAACAAAGTTTAAAATGTATATGTATATCTATATCTATATATCAATATATATTAATCTTGTAAATTTTGATATAAAATTCATATTTTAAGAAAAGTTTAAAGAATCAGAATAGAATCAAAGAGTTGAGATTAGTAATAGAATAGTCCCTTAATTAATTTGGCTTTTGTCCTGTCCCATAGCAGAAGATGGCTCTTTTATTCTGGCATGATACAGGGAGTTTGCATTTTTTTTTAACAACATGCTTGAGTTTAAAGAAGGAGAGAGCCATTCTCCAACTCCAAAGTCAGCTTTAAATTTTAATTGAACTGGGACTATTAGAAGATCAATAGTGTTAAATCTTTAGAGAAAAGCAGAAACAAACATTTAGGAAGACATAAAATTTTTAGATAATATATACCCATACTGAGTTTCACTCTATTTCCTGGGATAGATGATTTGTCCCTTTTCTTCAGTTGTCTCATTTGTCCAGTGTTCTTCAGATTCCTTAATCTTCGTTCTCCTAAAAGACAAAAACAAAAATCTTTCCCCAAGACTAATTTTGGGGATGTTCCTTTTTGGCAAGTTATTATCTGATTAAATGAAAAGGCATGTGTTACTGGTATAAGTTAATTTAAATTGGATGTTCATGCTGGTTGATGAACTATTACGTCCTCTAATTAAGAGGTTTCTCTTGTTCAAATTGAACCTTTATCAATTTTGATGGTACCCACAGCTTATCTTCTCCTGTAGAAACAAAAGCAAAACCTCGTCCCTGACATAACACATACCCTGGTTTCCATTCTGAGGTCAGTACAACCTTAAAGTATATAGGCTGATTTAATTCTGTAGTTTTTTCTATTATCCAATGTCTCTCTGTAGCTGTTGTTCCTTTCTCATTGGCATTCAGAAAATTCAAAGTTAATAGAGCATTATGCAGTCTATTTTTTGGGGTTTTTGTTACCCTTTCTGTTTATTTAGCATATCCTTTAGAGTTCTGTTTGATCTTTCTATAACTGCTTGATCTTTCTATAACTGTTTGATCTTTCTATAACCTGTAGGATTATGTGGTATACCTGTAATATGCTTTATATTATAATAAGCAAAAAACTGTTTCATTTTAACAGAGACATATGATGGAGCATTGTCAGTTTTGATTTGTGCAGGTATACCCATGATGGCCATAACTTCTAGCAAATGAGTGATTACAGAATCAGCTTTTCCAGAACTCAAAACAGTTGCCCATTGAAATCCTGAATAAGTATCAATGGTATGGTGTATATATTTCAATTTTTTAAATTCTACAAAGTGAAACATGTCCATCTGCCAGATTTCATTCCTCTGAGTACCCTTTGGGTTACATCCTGCTGGTAATGGCATTTGATTGCAGAAGGAACAAGTAGGACATTTCTTTCCTATTTCTTTGGCTTGTTGTCAGGTTATGGAAAAATCCTTTTTTTAAACCTTTACTATTGACATGATGTTTTTTATGAAATTCTGAAGCCTCCAGCACATTTCCTATCAATAATTTATCAATCTCATCATTGCCTTGTGCTAGAGGGCCTGGCAGATCATTATGGGATCGAATGTGAGTTATATATAAAGGATGACTCCCTTTCCTGATTGTATCTTGTAATTGAATAAATAGTGAAGTTAATTCTGAACCATCAGGGATAAATTCTGCAGTCTCAATATCTAATACTGCTCTTTCAGCATACTGAGAGTCAGTTACTATGTTGAGAGGTTCTGAAAAATCCATTAATACCAACAGAATAGCATACAATTCTGATTTTTCAACTGAATTATAAGGACTTTGAACCACTTTACTTAAATTTTCTGGTTTGTAACCTGCCTTTCCATGTTTGTTGGCATCTGTATAAAATGTACAAACTCCAGATATGGGTTTTTGCCGTACAATTCAAGGCAAGATCCAATCAGCTTTCTTTATAAGATCAATTCTATCGCTTTTGGGATATTTGCTGTTAATTTCTCCCAAAAAATTACTGCAAGCTCTTTGCCAAGGTTCACTTTCTGTCCATAATTTTTCAATGTCCTCCTTAGTTAAAGGTACAACAATTTCTGCTGGGTCTATTCCTGCTAATTGACGAAGTCTCAATTTTCCTTTCCAAATCAGGTCAGAGACTTTTTCCACATAAGTTTTCAATTTTTTATTTGGTTTATTTGGTAAAAAATATCCATTTCAATATAATATCTTCCCTCTGCATTAATATTTCTGTAGGAAAATGCCTAGAAGGTAAAATAACCAAAATGCAATCCAGCTTTGGATCAATACGATCCACGTGCCCTTCATGTACATTCTTTTCTACCAAGGCCAATTCTTTCTCAGCTTCAGGTGATAAATCTCTTGGACTATTTAAGTCCTTGTCACCTTCTAAGGTTTTTGAACAAATTATTCAGTTCATCATTTTTTACCCCAACAATAGTTCGTAGATGAGAAATATCTCCAAATAATCTTTGAAAGTCATTAAGAGTCTGTAGTCTATCTCTCCTAATTTGCACCTTTTGGGGTCTAATTTTTTGTAGCTCTATTTTATATCCTAAATAATTAATAGAATCTTTTCTTTGTATCTTTTCAGGAGCAATCTGTAATCCCCAGCAAGGCAAAATTTTCTTTACTTCTTCAACATTCTTTCTAAAGTATCTGCATTTGAGTCAGCTAGTAAAATATCATCCATATAATGATAAATTATAGATTTAGGATTTTTTTTTTTTGGTTTTTCGAGACAGGGTTTCTCTGTGTAGCTTTGCGCCTTTCCTGGGACTCACTTGGTAGCCCAGGCTGGCCTCGAACTCACAGAGATCCTCCTGGCTCTGCCTCCCGAGTGCTGGGATTAAAGGCGTGTGCCACCACCGCCAGGCTGTAGATTTAGGATTTTTTTATGTATCCCTTCCAATGGCTGTTGTACAAAATATTGGCACAGAGTTGGCCTATTCAACATTCCCTGTGGGAGGACCCTCTATTGAAATCTTTTAACCGGTTGAGAATTATTATAAGTAAGCACTGTGAAAGCAAATCTTTCTCTGTCTTTTTCTTGTAAGGGTATTGAAAAGAAACAGTCTTTTAAATCAATAACTATCAGAGGCCATCCTTTTGGTAACAGAGTAGGCAAAGGCATGCCAGATTGTAGAGAGCCCATTGGCTGAATTACTTTGTTAATTGCTCTAAGGTTTGTTACCATTCTCCATTTACTAGATTTCTTTTTAATAACAAATACAGGAGAATTCCGAGGGCTGGTTGATTCTTCAATATGCTGAGCATTCTTCTACCAGCTCTTCTAAAGCCTGGAGTTTCTCTGTTGTTAAGAGCCATTGCTCAACCCATACAGGCTCATCTGTTAACCATTTTAAAGGTAGAGCTGTTGGTGTCTTTGGAAGATCATCAGTTGTTGTGCCCTATTCTTGTATAATATGGATGGCTGGTGACCACTCATTAGAACAATATCTTCTAATATTTCTCTCAGAAACATGTGCTAGTT
This sequence comes from Peromyscus maniculatus bairdii, assembly GCF_049852395.1. Taxonomy (NCBI): domain Eukaryota; kingdom Metazoa; phylum Chordata; class Mammalia; order Rodentia; family Cricetidae; genus Peromyscus; species Peromyscus maniculatus. The sequence goes on along the minus strand of NC_134863.1, from coordinate 3,170,859 downwards.
TATGATTTGTTTCTGAGATTGGAGGGATGTTAATCTGAGTATTCCATTGTTGCAACAAGTCTCGACCCCACAGGTTCATAGCTATGTTAGCCACATATAGTTTTAATTTTCCTCTCTGTCCTTCTGGACCTATACATTCAAGCCATCTTGCACTGTTTCACCTGAGATAATGTCCCAATTCCTAACAGTTGAATGTTTACTGCCTGAAGAGACCAAGTTGGATGCCAAAATTTTGGTGCAATTATGGTAACATCCACACCTGCGTCTACCAGACCAGACAACAAATCATTTATTTTTATCGTTAATTTTGGTCTTTGTTCATTAATAGAAGTTTGCCAAAAGTTTTTCTTTATGTTTTCTCCTGGATTTTCTATTCTCTCTGTTTCATCATCTTGACCAACATGATTTATTCCAATAGGCATTTGGTTATTTAATTGCTCTGAGTAGGGGTTTCCTCTACAACTTCAGGAAAGGTTTGAACTGGATTTGCTGTGGGGGACTGCATGAGGCCCCTCTGGGATTTTCCCAAAGACCAAGGCAAAGGATTACCTTGCTTGTCCCTTGTTGATCTACATTCGCTGGTCCAGTGTTTTCCCTTACCACACTTTCTGCATACTCCAGAAAGAAGGGTCATTCTGTTGCCATTGTTCCTTGAAGAAACATTGTTTCTAGGAATGACCTGTTTACAGTCCCTTTTCAAATGTCCTTGCTTTCCACATCCAAAACATCTAACATTCCTCAAACCTTTTGAAATTGCTTCTCATCATGCTCATGAGCCTCAACATTAACCGTGTTCCTAGTCCAATCTTCCAAAGGTGCAGATCTTGCCTTTAATGGCCTGATTATTCTTTTGCATGCTGCATTCACATTCTCAAAGGCCAAAGATTCAATTATTATCTTACTAGCTTCTGAATCCGGGACCATTCTATTTACTGCTGAAGCCAGTCTTTGTAAAAAAATCTGTGAAAGATTCTTTTGGGCCTTGCATAACCTTTGTAAATGACTCAGGTTTTTTTCCTGGTTCCTCAACTCTGTCCCATGCATTCAAGGCTGCCATTTGACATAAAATTAGGGTCTGGACATCATATAAACATTGTGTTTGTACTGAAGTATATTGGCCTTCTCCAATAAGCTGATCCTGGCAGACTTGTATTCCTTTATCCCTCCATTGTTTTTCTATGTTTTTAGCCTCATCCTTGAACTAAGTCAGTCACTGAAGCCTTTGACTGGGTTCAAGAACAGCTTGTGCAAGGTCCCGCCAGTCCTGTGGTACAATCCTATTATATGTTGACCAAGAGTTTAACATTTGCTTTACATATGGGGAATGCATGCCATAAGATACTATTGCCTCCTTAAACCTTTGTAAATCTAACATTTCAATTGGAGCCCAAATATTTTGTGTAGTCATTTGATTAGGCAACTGCTGTATGGTTACAGGATAAATTAAGAGTGACTGTGTGAAAACAGGCTTTCTTTCTGTAACCTTATGATCCAAGCTTGAAACAACTTCACTGTTAATTTCTTCTGTCTGAATTTTTACAGGTTTAACAAGTTTTTCTAAAGCTGTCATCCTGGCACTTAAATTGACTATCTTTTTAAATAGTAAAATAGTAAAATAAGCATAGTAATAAACTGCATAATTCGATCAATATTAATCTTCTCATATAGTTGTTCCATTGTCAGACTGCCTAAAATTTCTAACAAAACCGAATTTTCTTCCAATGTACACATAAAACCCATTTTTTTTTAATGAGGAAAAAATTCTCTTTTAAATAGTTTCCTTTAAAATATCTGATATGTTGTGACTTACCAAATCTGCGTAGAACAGTAGAAAGCCAAGGGAATTTCAAAACAGCCACCTAGTGTCCGAGGTGTGAATCTAGAGTGAGAGTGAGAGAGAGAGAGAGAGAGAGAGAGAGAGAGAACACAAGAAAGCATAGCCAGCTAAAGCTTAATCCAGCCACATGTTCCCTCTTGAGCCGAGTCAAGGCTTAGCTTTGGCTTCCTTAAGCTCTGACCATGTGCATTGGCTTTACAGGCAGGGGCCCTGTTTGGCAGGGCAGGCCTGAGTTGTTTGCAGCACCAGCTTTAAGCAAGTAGCTCACAGTTAGTCCGGCCTGAGGCCAAGTTAACCTGGGCCCGGGCTAGGGAGCCAGTTGCCCTTGCGGGAACCCGGACCTGCCGCCAAGCCAAGCAGTTTTTAATGGATTGTTGTCACGTTAGGCACCAAATGTAGATGTAACCTACCGTCTTATTAAATAAGAAACACAGAACCAATGTAAAAGAGAAAGCCAAGAGGTCAGAGCTCAGAGCTAAAACCTTACCCTTCCTCCTGCGGTGGTCCTACCTCTCCGAAAGAGACCTACTTCCTGTGTGTTTGTCTTTATATAGTCTTTCTGTTCTGCCTTCTCATTGGTTGTAAACCCAAACACATGACTGCCTCGTCACTGCCTGTATGTACAGCCCTCAAGGTCTTAAAGGCGTGTGTCTCCAATGCTGGCTGTATTTCTGAACACACAGAGACTTACTTATCTCTGCCTACCAAGTGCTGGGATTATAAGTATAGGCCACCACTGCCCTGCTTTCCTGTGGCTTGATAATAGCTCTGACCCCCAGGCAACTTTATTTATTAACATACAATTAAAATCACATTTCAGTACAAATAAAATACCACCATAATAAAATAATAATTAAAACCACAAAAAAAAGAAGTTTGCCAAAAGTTTTTCTTTATGTTTTCTCCTGGATTTTCTATTCTCTCTGTTTCATCATTCTGACCAGCATGAATTATTCCAATAGGCATTTGGTTATTTAATTGCTCTGAGTAGGGGTTTCCTCTACAACTTCAGGAAAGGTTTGAACTGGATTTGCTGTGGGGGACTGCATGAGGCCCCTCTGGGATTTTCCCAAAGACCAAGGCAAAGGATTACCTTGCTTGTCCCTTGTTGATCTACATTCGCTGGTCCAGTGTTTTCCCTTACCACACCTTCTGCATACTCCAGAAGGAAGGGTCATTCTGTTGCCATTGTTCCTTGAAGAAACATTGTTTCTAGGAATGACCTGTTTACAGTCCCTTTTCAAATGTCCTTGCTTTCCACATCCAAAACATCTAACATTCCTCAAACCTTTTAAAATTGCTTCTCCTACCCACATATCATCATGCTCATGAGCCTCAACATTAACCGTGTCTCTAATCCAATCTTCCAAAGGCGCAGATCTTGCCTCAGCGTGTTTTTCTTCATATACACCTTGGGGTTTTTGTGGCAAAAGATGAAGTGCAGTTTGTAGTGCTCTCCACATTTATCTAGACCAAACATAATAGTATATGGGGTCTTGTCGTGGAACTGATCCAAGTTGAGTTCTGAGGTCTTGGAAAGCAGCTTCACGTAGGCTCCACCACATTCTATTCCATTCTGAAAATTAACCTCATACTGAACAATGAGAGGCTTGGTGTCAAATGTGAAAGGCTTGTTCAGTTTAGCAGAGATGTCAAGATTCTTGGCCCGAGACATCAGTATGTTTTTTTATCACCTGGAAGCTTTGTGTCCTTCATTTCATCTACCTCCCACTTTCCATCATATTTGGCAATTTCATCATCAGTGTCATCTTTTTTGGCTTTAGATAAAATCCACACTGACAGAGATCCTCTGTCAAAGGAGTTGGCAAAATAAACTTCCCCTGTTGGAACTGGAGCAATGAAGATGATCTTTGCAGATGAGGGAGTGCTGGTATCTGATTTCGATTTTGAATCTTCTACCTCTCCAATAACATCATCAAGATCATCTTCAATATCAATTATGTCATCATCATGTCCTTCATGAGCCTGAACAGCTGCAGTACCAAGGACCAGTAGCCAACACAGTAACCACTTCCCTTCCGTGATCTACCTTGAGCCTCCTGGGAACCACTGGTGGCTCCTGCACCTTCTCCCACCAGCACACCCAGCCCCACGCTGCATTGGAGACAGCGGTGGAGGTGGCCTGACCACCATGTGCCACAGAACAGAGACTATGGATTTGTTCCAGATTAAGATATATCAGGTTTGACCAGCCAAGACACCCTGAAAAGTCTCTGATGATACCAAGGCCCAGATGATCCAACATCCAGAACTGTTTCAAGACAACTGGCTCATACGATACACCCTCATGGACTACTCCATAATCCTTAAATTTTCTTTGTGTCTCCATAAGATACAGTGTCCCCTCCAGCAAGAAGTAGTAAGAGAAGCTACGCCCAAATTCCCAAATATACCAAGCTGGCTTTGGAGATGTGTAAAAGTTAAAACCTTCCTCTTTAAAAAAAAAAAAAAAGAAAAAAGAAAAGGGGAAGTGCTGTGGCATGGTCTGTATGTAAAATTGCTCTGATTGGTCAATAAATAAAACACTGATTGTCCAGTGGACAGGCAGGACGTATAGGTGAGACTAACAGAGAGGATAATAGAGACAACAGGAAGGCGGAGGGAGTCACTGCCAGCCGCCGCATGACAAGCAGCATGTGAAGATGCCAGTAAGCCACGAGCCATGTGGCAAGGTATAAATTTATAGAAATGGGTTAATTTAAGATGTAAGGACTAGATAGCTAGAAGCCTGAGCCATTAGGCCAAACAGTTTAAACAATATAAGCGTCTGTGTGTTTATTATAAGTGGGCTGTCAGACTGCCAGGGCTTGGTGGGACTCGGAGAGAGAACTCCAGCTGCATGCCACTGTCTGTGTGTTTATTATAAGTGGGCTGTCGGACTGCTGGGGCTTGGTGGGACTCAGAGAGAAAACCCCAGCTGCATGCCACTGTGTTCAGAAGACCTTCAATTACAACATCGTTTATTTGTACCCCTAGCCTTGGTCTTTGGTCATTTATTGAAGTTTGCTAAAATATCAATTTTATGGTTTCTCCTAGAACTTGTGTTACATCTTCTAAAGCTATTGTATTGTCCAGAGCAGTATGGTTTTTTGCTATACGTACTAGGTCCTTTCATTGCTCTGGGGAGGAGTTCCCCCAATGGTGACAGAGAATGACTGAATCATGTTCAACATTGGAGCCTGTTTGAGACCCTCCAAGGCATTTCCCAATGGTATAGGGTTGCCTCCCTTGTCCCTTGTTGATCTGCATTCATTGGTCCAGTGTCAGCTTTTGCCACATCTTCTGCCTAATCCAGAAGGTTGGGGCCTCCTGTTTGAGTTACCCCTAGAAGGAACATGGTTTCTAGGAATTTCCTACCTGAAATTTCTTCTGAGATGACCTTGTATACCACAACGAAAACATTTGACATTTTGATTTTTTCCTTATGCCTTTGGAAATTACCTCTCCTACCCAAGCATCATCATAGTTAAAAGACTAAATATTTACTGTGTTTTAGAGCCAATCTTCTATGTGTGTTGATCTGACCTTTAATAGCCCAATTATCCTTTTGCATTGTAAATTAGCATAGTAAATTTTCAAAAGCCAAAGACTGAATCAGTAATCATCTAGACTCTGGTTCTATGGTACCATTCTGTTTATAGCTGAAGTCAAATCTTTGCAAAAATTCAATGAAGGATTCTTTTGGACCCTTTATAACTTTAGTATATGGCTCAGTCCTCTTTCTGGATTATTGAATCTTGTCCCAAGCATTTAAGGCTGCTGTACAGCATAGGGATAAGGTATATTCATCATATGTAGCCTATTTATATCAGCATAGCTGCCCTCACCAAGTATTTGATCTTAGGAAATCTCAAAACCTCTAGCCTTACCTTGTTCAAAGGCCTTAACTTCTTCTGTCAACCAGCTGCTCCATTCAAGCTGAGGACCATGTTCCAGTACCACTGTGACTAATTGTTTCCAGTCCATTGAAGTCATTTTGTTTTGAGGGCACCAGATAAAGCAAGACAAAATTCTAGGGCCAAATCAGGTTTATTGATGTGTGAAATCAATAAGGTACACTCACAACACAGAACAAAAGTGAGACACCACCACTGATTCAGCTGCTGCTGTCCTACCATACTGCCTGAGGGTGGTGGGAACCAAACTGCAAGCCACACTTCTGCTACTTGCTGCCTGCTCCAACCAGCCCAAGAGAGGGTATCCCTTCCCCCACAGTTTCTAAGGGGTCACATATCTTCAGAGAGGACCACACCCATTAGGCCAAATTGCTCCATTTAATTCATCTTTGGATTAGAATTCTGCCAAATTCCCACAACAGCACATACTGGTCACTTTGCATGTATTTATCTTTTTATCTTTATAGACTTTTAAAATACACACACAAAGTTCAGAAACATAGCTGTACACATTTGTAATTTATAGATACATTAATTAATTGCATGTACAAAAATCACTTTAAAATAGTTGTGAGTTAGTCTTTAAAGATTTTAATGAGCATATACTAAAATAAACATTCATTTTGTTAACATCCCATTCTCTAAGTAGTTAAAAGCCTGACCAAAAATATATTCACCAGAATATATAAGCAAATATCTAAATAAAAGTAAAATACTGGTAATTACTTAATGTGCTTACACTCCAAATTTGTCACTAAAATACACAATCCTGAAACATTTAGAATGGATGTATTGTCTATCAGCAGTTTTCTAACCACAAAATAAGCTCACCTCAAAAATCTTAAAAATATAAAGATATTATAAATGTAGAAGTCATATTTAGATCCAGAATAAACTCTCTCTTAGTTCCCTTCCAAGTGAGAGCTGTGAGCTTGCATCACCACAAAGAAGTTTTCCAAGCCTCTAGTGGATAAAATAGTGACTAGCTTGTGAGCCTCTCCAGCATACAGACAACCATTGTTGGACCACCCAGCTCATGTTATGTTAGACAATCTAACACATTCCCTTGGTAATATATGTTCACTGTTAGATTCTGTTCCTCTGGATAAGCTTGACTAATAAACACTAAAGTAATGGGAGTAGTTCTAGAGAAAGAGAGTTACAGGAGTAAAATCTTTTGTGGGCTTAGTCCAATTTGTGATAATTTTAAAGAGAATGACCCCCATATTCTCATATATTTGAATACTTGTTCCCTACTTGGAGGAACTGTTTGGGAAGGATTGGGAGGTAAGGCTTTCTTGAAGAAGATGTGTCAATGGGGCAAGCTTTGAGGTTTCAGAAGACTCTGCCATTCATTCATTCATTTGTTCATTCATTTTCTCTTTCTGCCTCCTACTTAATGGATCAAGATGTAAGCTCTCTGGCACCTTAGCTTTGTTTCACCATCACACCATCATGGACTCTCTCTCTCTCTCTCTCTCTCTCTCTCTCTCTCTCTCTCTCTCTCTCTCTCTCTCTCTCTGAAGCTGTAAGCTGAATTTAAATATTTTCTTTTATTAAAAAAGTAGCAAAGGAATTAAAGCCTCAAAATTTGTCAAGGAATCTTTTTCATACTATTAGTAAAAGAAACAGTTTGATCACAAGCCTTTTTTATTTTTAGAATGTGTCAATATAATTGGTTCACATTCTTATTGTCATTGTGGATCCAAACAACAATGATTTGGGTCCTGTGATGGCTATTTTTTGTTGTCAACTTGACTACATCTAGAGGTAACTAAAATCTAAATGCCTGGGCACACCTTTGAGGAATATTTTTCTTAACTGAATCACTTGAGGTCAGAAGACACTTTCAATCCAGACCTTTGAGGTGGGAAGATACACCTTTAATCTTGGCCACACATTTTGCTGGAAGCCTATATAAAGGACTCCAAAGAAGGTAACTTGTTCTCTCTTTGCCAGTTTGTTCTTGCTCTCTGGAAAGTTTATTCCTTTACTGGCATTAGAACCTACTTCTTCAGGACTTTGGCATATACTGAAGACCTGCTGAGACATCCAGCCTCATGAATAGCTACTGAATTATTGGACCTTCTGTTGGTGTACAACATTGTTGAACTGCCTGGGACACAGCCTATAAGTTATTTTAATGAGTCACACACACACACACACACACACACACACACACACACACACACACACTCATTCTATAAGTTCTGTTACAGTGAGAACAATGACTAATACAGATTTTGGTACCAGAAATGGTTCTAGAGCAACAAAAGTATAAGTATGAATAAAATATAAGAATATTTTAAGATTTTGAATAGGTTTTCCAATGTGTTGACACCTACAGTTACCACTCTCCTGTTACTGAAGCCTCTCCTGGGAGCTCAGAGAGTACTGAAAGCCACAGTGTGAACTATTTTATAAACTCAGTGAGACAAATACATTTGATTATCCTGATTCACCAATTGTAAGAGGCAACATATTTGGTAACTCTATATGAAAAACTTTTGACAGTTTGTGAAAAATAAGGAAAATGATGATGCTGGCTGGTTGTTCCTAGTATCTCTGGATAAGTTGGTCAAGGAAAAGAATGAACTCTGTGATAAAATTAACCAACTTCTGGCACCTCAGACAACAATGAAAAACAACAATGAACTCAGTAATAAAATTGACCAGCTCAAGATATGCATAAATAGTCTAAAGGTTTCTAAGAGTGCCCTGGAATAGAATCTTTTCTCTAGCAGCCTCAGAACTCAAGTTGCAGAAAATCATACCAAAGCCCTCATTATAAGGTTGTCTGAATTACATCCAAAATTAAAGTCCTAGCCTCAGAGGGTGTTAGTGGGTAAAGTAAGGACATTGATGGTAAAAAAAAAAAAAAAAAAAAAAAAAAAGTGGGGTATGGTGGTATTTTATTTGTACTGAAATGTGATTTTAATTGTATGTTAATAAATAAAGTTGCCCGGGGGTCAGAGCTATTAGAGCCATAGCAAGAGCATGGCGGTGGTGGTGCACGCCTTTAATCCCAGCACTTGGTAGAAGAGCTAGGTAGATCTCTGTGTGTTCAGGGATACAGCCAGCATTGGAGACACATGCCTTTAAGACCTGGAGGGCTGTACATACAGGCAGTGATGAGGCAGTCACGTGTTTGGGTTTACAACCAATGAGAAGACAGAACAGAAAGACTATGTAAAGACATACACACAGGAAGTAGGTCTCTTTCGGAGAGCTAGGACCACCACAGGAGGAAGGGTAAGATTTTAGCTCTGAGCTCTGACCTCTTGGCTTTCTCTTTTACATTGGTTCTGTGTTTCTTATTTAATAAGATGGTTGGTTACATCTACAGTGGGGGGATATAATTTAAGTGGAGTGTTGCATGAACCCTAATTGGTCTTATAATAAAAACCTGGAGCCAGATATCTGGATAAAGGCTGAAAGATCAGAGAAACAGAGCAACAAGCCACTACAGAAACTTCTCCTGAATCCTCAGGCTGAAAAGGGAATATCCTGTCTATACAAATCCTCAGACTGAATGCCTCTGAGTCCTCTGCTGAAAAGGAAGGAAAGGCAGGGCTGAATTCCTGTATCCTCTCTGCCCAGCCATATCATTTCCTGTCTCAATCTTCCTAGTGCTGGGATTAAAGGTGAGTGATCCCAAGTGCTGGAATTAAAAATGTGTGACATCACTGCCTGGCTCTGTTTCTTTTTTAGACTGGATTGATCTCACGTATCCCAGGGTGGCCTTGAACTCACAGAAATCCAGATGGTTCTTAGCCTCTGCCTCCCAAGTGCTAGGATTAAAGGGGTGTGCCACTACTGCCTGATTTCTATGGCTACTCTGTGGCTGGCTCTGTCCTCTGATCTTCAGGCAAGCTTTATTTTTAGATTACAAACAATATATCATTGCAGTGGGCATCTGTGAGATGATCCTATTGAAGCTGAGAAATTGAACACTTAGGGTTCAGTCTCAAGGTTTTAATCTCACCCAAGGAAGTAGTCTCTCCACTCTCAGCAGATGTATTCACACTCTCAGCCCCTGAAATATTGCCTTTTGCACCTTTAACTGAGGAAATAAATCCTTCAGTGTCTGCTACTTCAGCAGTGATTTTCTATGAAGGAGATGCCAGGCAAGACAATATTGATGTCTCTCAGGGCCCACCTACAGTTTCCTCTAGACCATAACCAGACTAAAAGCTAAACAGGCTCTTAGAGGGGAGATAGAAAGTTCAATGTAAAAGGAGATGCACTACACTACTAAAGAGTTTAATGAGATTGATAATTCATTCAAATAGGAGTCTGGGGAATATGTGTGGGAATAAATTTTAAGGGTATGGATAATGGTGGAAAGAACATAAAGCTGGATCAAGATGAGTCTACTGGCATGGGCACACTGTGTAGAGATTTTAAGTTTAACATGGAAACTCATACAGTTTTTAAAAATGTCAAAAGACTGTTTGAATGACTGGCTGAAACATTTGTCAAATGGAGTGTGAGATTCCTGATATCCCTTGTCTTGGTGTTGATGAAGGGATTTGGGGGCTCAGGGAAGTTGCAATGCTAGAGTGTAGAGTGGATATGCTGTGTAAAGCCTATCCTCCACAATGGCCCAGAAGACATGCCTATAGTCGGAAGGTTTTCTGTGTCCCTGCCTGCCAGTGGCCGGGACTAATCTCTCCCACTCATGCCCCCCCCCAAGTAAACACACAGAGGCTTATATTAATTATAACTGCATGGTCATGGCTCAAGCCTTTTGCTAGATAGCTCTTATATCTTAAATTAGCCCATAATTATTAATCTATGTGTTGCCACATGTTCTGTGGCTTTACCTGCATCCCATTACATGTTGCTCCTTGGGCAGCTCACTGGCATCTCTCTCTGCCTTCTTCCTGTCTCTCTCTTTGAATTTCCCACCTGCCTCTAAGCTGCCTTGCTATAGGCCAAATGGCTTTATTTATCAACTAATCAGAGCAACACATATTTGCAACGTACAGAAAGACATTCCTCATCACTTTCCCTTTTTTGTGTAAACAAAAGGAAGGTTTTAACTTTAACCTATTAAAATTACATATAACAAAATCAAGCAAGAATTACAGTTACAATATCTAGTCTATTTGTATTTTGAAAAATTAAAGAAAATATTCTATCCATCCTATATTTGTGAGTCTAAAGTTTCATATCTAATTTATCTTTTATCATAACCAAAGAAAATTATAATTGTAACTATCTAGTCTTCAACTAGATCAAAGACACCAGAAGGATATAATATTAGCTAAATAAACAGGAAATGCATTGTAAGCAACTTCCAAAATTCTGGAAATGACAGAGACTGCCTGCCTGGACAGTAATCCAAAGTTCCTCTGTGATGTTGGGGCATCCATCTTTAGCCCATAGGTCTAGTCTCTCAGTCATTTTTTCTCTGTGTCCTGTAGAATGTCTGGCAGTCTCCTCTGTGAAGCAGGAACCTGAAGGACCATCTTGCTTTGTAAAGTTCAGTGTCCAGTCCATACAACATTTTGTCAAGCCATCCAGGCAAGAACAGTTTCTTGCCCAAATGGCTATTTTTGCCAAGAAGAAGATAAACTCCATATGGAGTGTCCTCAATACCCATCCTTCTCTCTGAAGTAAATCGGTCCTGCCAGGAGCAGGTGTGTCTCACTGTCCAGGAAGTCTAAGTTTTTAAAACATTTTAAATGCCATATTCTGTAGGTCTTTGAAGTGTTTGGAGATTACCTACCTAATTTAATTATATCTATGTATATCTAGAAAACTCAACATGACTATAAGTTTGACTATCATAGAAGACTAATTATTATCTGTATTTCTTAATTATCTATTAAAATTTAGATGAGTTACATAAACATAATACCTTAAACAAGAATAGAAATATATATACAGTATAACATAATTAACTTTTAATTTGTATCATTAAACTAAAATCTATACCAATGTAAAACATTTTAAACAAGTTGCTCTTTAAAATAGGTTCAAAAATCTATCCTTTTATCCTATCATATCTACATCATATATTTCCATATCATATCCCCCTTTCTCCTTTTAGAAAGATACTGACTATGACTGAAAACAATTTGTAACCAACAACCTAAGCAAAGACAAACATCCATAATCCATTTTTTGGGAATGTGGGCATAGTGTTCTAATCTACTTCCTGCTGATAAAATAAAAGGTGCTATATTCTTGCTGATTCATACCACAAAGATACATGCTCAACTATGTTCATAGCAGCACTATTTGTAATAGCCAGAACCTGAAAACAACCTAGATGCTTGTCAACTGAAGAATGGATTAAGAAACTGTGGTACATATACACAATGGAGTACTACTCAGCAGAGAAAAACAATGAAAGCATGAAATTTGCAGGCAAATGGATGGAACTAGAAAAAATCATCCTGAGTGAGGTAACCCAAACCCAGAAAGACAGTCATGGTATGTACTCACTCATAAGTGGATTCTAGATATAAAATAAAGAACAATCAGACTACAACAATCAGAACCATGGAGGCTATATATATAGCATGGGGGACCCTAGGACGACTGTGGCTTATAATAAGTTTTGGTTTTACTCAATTTTTAAAAAGGTGCTATATTCTTGTGGGGATCCTGAGAAAATTAAGAATTATGGTCAAGTCTTGACTGATATAGTCTGTGAGGCTTCATTGTCTGAGCCAGTTGCCTTGAAACCATTCTGGATGTTGGATGATCTGGGCCATGGTGTCATCAGAGACCTTTCAGGGGGTCTTGGCTGGTCAAACCTTATTAGTCTGGAAGTAATCCACATGTTTTCATCTTCTGTAGAAAAAGCAGAACCTATTTTCCAAAGCAATGTATTCTTAGAAATAGATTTTGAAATCAAGATATCTTCAAAATATATTTATTGATTTAACTCAGCAGCTCTTACAATCAAATGTCTTTCTGCAGTTAAAAATCCCAAAGACAATACAATCCAGATTCTCTGTGTAATATCCATCTTTATGTGGCTTATTTTTTTATATTATCTTTACTGTCTCTTTAAAGACTTTATTTTTAAAAACATTTCTTTATATAACTGTCTATATTCACTTTCTTCTCTCTTTTAAGCCTACATACATTTTTACACTTGCTGTAAACCATTTAAAGTCTCATTCCATCTGAATCTGTATTGTGAATCTACTGTTTTAAACTGCAGTGGTCAGTACTGAAGCAGCAGCCTTGGTTGCTGACTCCACCTATCTCAGCTTTTCAGCATGGTGGAAATAATTCACCACCATCTCTGGGAGCCATGCTATCCACTGACTCAGGGAGGCAGTGGGTCTATGCTTCTATCAAAGCAGCATGTAGCCCAGAAACCTCTTTTTTTGTCTGTATTAGCAAAGGCTAAATCTACCACACAGCAAACTGTTCAGCTTGCAGATGCCTCTGTGTACCACTGCAGGAATCCACCATGCTGCAGGTGAAGCCTGTACACCACAAACCCACCATAGAATAGCTCAAGCCCGCAGGCTGCAGCTGGCCTGAGAGAGACAACTAGGAAGCTGTTTTTAGCTCCATTTTAGAATCTTTTTTTTTTAAAGCTTTCTTAGGTTTTAGGTGGAAACTCTTGCCCCACATTTTGGTGCCATTTGTAGTTGGAAGATTTCCTGTATCCCTGCCTGCCAGTGGTCAGGACAAATCTCTCCCACTCATGTCCCCCAAGTAAACACACAGAGGCTTATATTAATTATAACTGCATGGCCATGGCTCAAGCCTTTTGCTAGATAGCTCTTATATCTTAAATTAGTCCTTAATTGTTAATCTATGTGTTGCCGCATGTTCTATGGCTTTACCTGCATCCCATTACATGTTGCTCCTTGGGCATCTCACTGGTGTTTCCCACCTGCCTCTAAGCTGCCTTGCCATAGGCCAAATGGCTTTATTTATCAACCAATCAGAGCAACACATATTCTCAGCATACAGAAAGACATTCCCTCATGACATGCCCTTCACTAATCCTATAAGATGCTGTGATGGACAGTTTTATATCAACTTGACACAAGCTAATGTCATCTGAAAGGAAGGAACCTCAACTAAGAAAATGCTTCCATAAGATCAGGTTGTAGTCAAGCTTGTAGAGCATTTTTTAAAAATCAGTGATTGATGAATGAGGGCCCAGCCCATTGGGGGTGGTACCATCCCTGGGCTGGTGATCCTGGGTTCTATAAGAAAGCAGGCTGAGCAAGCCATGGGGAGCAAGACAGTAAGCAGCGCTCTCCATGGCCTCTGCTTCAGCGCCTGCCTCCAGTACCTGCCCCATTTGAGCTTCTTTCTTGGCTTCCTTTGATGATAAACAGTGATATGGAAGTGTAAGCCAAATAAACCCCTTTGTCCTCAACTTGACTTTTTGGTCATGGAGTTTCATTGCAGCAATAGTGACCTTAACTAAGACAGATACATAATGATGAGTGGGGCACCAACACATTTAAAAAGCTTTATTGTCACCCCTTTCCTTTCCCAGACCTTGGGGTTGGCAATGCTGCTCCTCAGTTGGATAAATTAAATATGATTGTTTTAGTTGGGCCCTTAAGTAGCAGGGGACAAGAGAAAGCACTGAATCACTAAGGGCTAGATCACTAGTTATCATAAAGTAGTCATCATAATGGGTAGCATAGACAAAGCAATATCCAGAATGGCCTGACCCATAATGGTCAGCACAGGGAAAGTAAATTTTATGATTTGCATGACTTGGATAGAACTTTGGTACTAGCTAATCAACCATGGTGGTTTCTAAGTGTTAAACAGATAAGAAACCCACTGCATCTTTGTTTGACTTGAATAAATTCTCAAACAAATGAAAGAAAGACTCCATTGGATCATGGCAAAAGGAATCTCAGTCCAGTAACTAATTTCCAGACTTTTAACCAGTGTGGTGAAATATTGTGTCTGCTAATAAAGCTTGCCTGAGGATCAGAGGACAGAGCCATCCACTAGATTAGACATAGAGGCCAGACAATGGTGGCATACACCCTTAAGTTCAAAGCCATACTGGAAACAGAGCCAGGCAGTGGTGGCACACACCTTCAATCCCAGTACTGGGAAGCACACATGCCTTTAACCCCAGAAAGTGATGGCAGGGTAGAGAAAGGTATATAAGGCATGAGCAAACAGGAAATAAAGCAGTTCAGCTGAGACCCTTTTGTGTGAGGACTCAGAGGATTTCAGTCAGAGGATATGTGGAGTTTGTGAGGTATGGGTGGTGGCTGTGGCTTGCTCTGCTTCTCTGATCTTTCAGCTTTTACCCCAATATCTGATACTGTTTTTTTTTATTACAAGACCATCTAAGATATGAAAAACATCTGGCATCCAACTTGTGGGGCACAAATTCACAAAAAAAAAGTCACTTGCCTGTGGCCTTGCAGGCCCTGGCTCAGGCCTGATCTGCTCAGACCCAGAGTCTCCAACCCACATGGGCCAGAGTCCCTAACCCACTGGCTAAGATTTTGTTGCAGCCTCTCTGCAGCAAACTCCACAGGTTTTGGAGGGGGCTCTAAAAACCATATGAGTTAGCCTCTTTCTTGCATTCTTTTGTTCAGATGGCTGTCTCTTTGGCTTCTTCTCTCCTGGTGAGTTGTAGGCTATCCCTAGATCCACATCTTGGGCTGCTACCACACTAGGTCGCTGCCTTGAAATCCACTCTGGCTTCTACTGTTCTCTGCAGAAGCAGTCAGCCTAACATCTGAATTGTCATTGTTGGTAGATTTGGTGAGACAAATGGGATTTCTAAAAAGGGAGAAATTAGTTAAAAAAGAATGTTTCCCCACATTAAAAAAATTGGGAAACATTTTTACAGTGGAGGGAATTTGGTCTCTGTTTAATAATACAATTAACTGTCTGAAAATGAAACAATTAAATGAGAGGATAATTAATGTTGATGGGATAGATGTAATGTCAATTATAAATATTATTTGTTTGATTGTTTTGGTTTTATTATTAAAAATTTTGTTTAAATTAGTGCCAAGATAAAAGTCTTAGAAAAACTTGTTAAAACAGATCATAGAGATATTCTGACCCAGACAGAAGAATTTAAAGGTGAACCTGTCTCAGCATTGCATTTTACATTTACAGAAAAACAGCCTAAGGCTTTCAAACAGCTAACCTTAATCTATCCAGTAACCTTACAGGAACTGCCAAATGCTCAAGGCTGTGTAAGAGCTGACTGGATTCCTGTGCAAATGTTAAATTTGAGGAGATTCAAAGAAGCTATAGTCTCATAGGATATGAATTCTCCATTTGTGAAACAGATGTTAAACTCATACTCAACTTGTAATAGAATTATCCCTCAAGACTGGAGAGATTTGGTTACAGCAGTCTTAGAGGATGGTCCCCAATTACAATAGAGGACCTGATGGAAAGCTGAGGTCCATCACTGAACAATGAATAAGGGCTAGATACATTGAAATTTGCCAAGATCAACTTCTTGGAGAAGGTGATTATGCTGATATACAAAGGCAATCTTTATATGATGACCACACCCTTGCTTTATGCCACATGGCATTCTTGAATGCTTGGGAATTGAAGAAATAGGAAAGAAAATTGAGTCATTTACTTAAGTTATACAGGGTCCAAAAGAAAGCTTCACTGATTGATTACGACTGACTTCAGCAGTAAATAGAATGATACCAAATTCAGAAGCTAGACAAATAATAATTGAATCTCTGGCTTTTGAAAATGTTAATGCACAAGGCAAAAGGATAATTAGTCCATTAAATGTAAGATAGCATCCTTGGAGGAATGGACCTGAGATACAATAAATTTTGAATCTCATGACCATGATGATACTTGGATAGGAGAGGTGATTTCCAGAAGTTTGGAGAAAAATAGTAATGTCATATGGTTCAATTGCAATAAACAAGGTCATCTGAAAAGGAACTGTAAACAGGGTGTTCCTAGAAACAATGTTTTTTCAAGGAATAATAGCAACAGAATGTCCCTCCCTTCTGGATTATGCAGAAGATGTGGTAAATGCATACATTGAACTTATGATAGGTCATCTTCAAACACATCAGAGATCTATAGAATATGGCATTTAAGATGTTTTAATAACATAGGTTATTTTTTATGACAATGAAACATGTCTGCTCCTGGCAGCACCAATCTACTTCAGAGAAGATGATGGGCATTGAAGAAACTCCTTATGGATTTTACTTTTTTTACAGCAAATGTTAGTCACTGAGCAAGAAAATGCCCTTGCCTCAACTGCTGACAGTATGCTCTCCAAAGTGGACAAGGAGGACACAGAAAAAAGGACTGCTGATCCTTGCCAAGATGAGGTAGGAAGGCTCTTCAGAAAACCCTGCTTCACAGAAAAGTGTCTCAGACATGCTAGGCCTGTAGGCTGAAGATGGATGCCCTAACATTGCAGAGGAACCTTGGGTGACTGTCCAGGTAGCCAGTTGTTTCTGTCATTTCTCACATTTTTTACAAGTCACTTGTTTGCACTTCTTTCTTACTCAGTTAATATCATTTCCTTCTTGGGTCTCTGAGGGAGTTGAAGATTATTAAATAGTTATAGTTGTAATTTTTCTTGTTAACAAATTCAGAAAAGAAATTCACTAAAGAGGTGTAAAATGTATAAGTTTGAAAGACATCAAAAGATAGTTTTCAGTTGGTAATACAAGTTAGGATAGAAAGTAAATTAGGTACAACACTTTGGATTTACCAAAATAGGATAAAAAATAGAGTACTTTCTCTGAATCTGCTAAATATTAATGGACTGGACATTGTTAATGTAATTCTTGACTGTATATATTGTATATACTTATTGTACATAGTTTTTCTTATATCAGTTATAACCTTCTTTTATTATTTTAGACAAAAAGGGGAAATGTGGTGATATATTGTGTACCCTAAAAAATTTGCCTGAAGATCAGAGAATAGAACAAGCTACTAGATTAAACATAGAGGCCAGGCAGTGGTGGCATACACCTTTAATCCTAGCACTCCAGAGGTTGAGATCATTCTGGATCTCTGTGAGTTCAAAGCTACCCCTGACTGCATGAAATTGACTCAGTCTAGGAGAGAAAACAGAGCCAGGCAGTGGTGGCACACACTTTTAATCCCAGAAAGCCATGGCTGGGCAGAGAACAAGGTATATAAGGCATGAGGAGACAGAAACTAAAGTTTTTTTTCTTTCTTTCTTTTCTTTTTTTTTCTTTTTTCTTTTTTTCACAAGTGTCCCTTTTAGCTAGAGGCTTTTTCAGCTGGAGCCTTTTGGGTGAGAACTCAGAGACATTCAGAGGATTCATGGAGTTGGCGAGGTGAGCTGTGGCTTGTTCCTTTGTTTCTCTGATCCTTCAGGATTTACCCCGATATCTGGCCCTAGGTTTTTATTATAAGACCATTTAGGAATTTGTGTTACAGGAACAGGAGAAGAGGATCTTGTGAGTTGGAATGTGGCCTGTGAGCAGAGTATGAAGGCCAGCATTACTCTTGATAAGCCATGGGGGCCCCTGTCCAAATGCCCAACCCTGGGAAAAGGACCATCCCAGGGGATCAGAAACTTCATTATAGAATATATATCTAATTTATCAAGTATCTTATTCATCAAACATATGCTTCCACTTATCTAAATTCTCTAGAAGCTTGGCATTGAACACTTGACAAAGACATGAGTACTTAGATGTAAATCTCTAAATCAGCTTTTGTTAATCTGAATAGGCCTTTATAACCTTAAATTTTTATCACCATATAGGGTATCTAAATCAAAGTTGAATCACAGATACAGTATGTTGTAACAAATCTAACCTTATATTTTTCTCATCATACAAAAGTCCATATCAATCCAAAATATTTGAGATTTTTGCTTTCTTAGTTTAAAAGGAGATACAATGGACAGATTGCTCATTAGGACTAAGAAATGTCATAGTTAGATGCACATATTTGCAGAATTGAATTCAAGTTACATGCACATACTCGCAGAGTAAAATCTAGCTTACATTCACACATACAGATTTAAATCCAAGTCTCTCTCTCTCTCTCTCTCTCTCTCTCTCTCTCTCTCTCTCTCACACACACACACACACACACACACACACACACACACACACACACATACACACACACACACACACACACACACCTTAAACAGGAGTTGAATAAATTAAAAGAAAGGGAGAAACAGTATGTGCTGAGCAAGATGAAGCTAGTCTCTCCATCACTGACCCCACATTTCAGCAAAGATAGATGGGGCATTTAGAGAGGGAGAGCAGACAGAAACAAGCAGGTCTTGGAGCAAAGGAAAAGTGGAGAATTCTTTCTCTGTTCCCCAACCACCTGGTCCAAGGTATACTGAGGCCAGATTTGATTTGAAAGGAGTGATTATTGGGTCTCCAAAAGACATCCCAATGGGAGATAGGGGGTGTATGACACAGTTCCCAAGGATGAGGCAGAGGAAAAGGATCCAAAGCCTGAATGTTCTGCATCCCCGGCATCCAGGGAGGATCAGATTGAGTGGGCACAAGCTGTCCAGTACATTGTCCTACAAGAACAGGGTCAAAGGCTCTGAGTCCTAGAGAGACACAGTCGCCTGGTACCAGGACTTTGAGAAAAGCCAGGAGGTGAGGAGAGGACTGGGCTTAAGATCTTACATCTCTTACATCTTACATGTCTTACATCCAGGGGAATGGTCAGAGGCAGGCAGCCCTGCAAGAGACCCACTTGTTGGTACTGAATGGAAGGCAAAGCCGCCGGCAAACAAGAAAGCAGATTTGCTTCAGGTGAAAGAGAGCAGATCTGTTGCTAGTGGAGCAGGAGGGAAGGGTCCCAGTGTGAAGAGATAATTTTCAGAGTCCCTGCCAAGGTATGCCACTCTGCAAACATGCCAAATGCAATGGAGTTAGTGGAAGAGATTTACTGGGGGAGAGTGGAAGAGTGAGAGAATGAAAGGCCGTGTGGCAGTGGGGACTTGAGAGAAGCAGACAGACGAGAGGAAGAAGAGAAGGGAAAGAGGAAAGAAGAGGCAAGAGAAGAAATTAGAGATGAAGAGGAGAAAAAGGCAAGGGAGATGAGAGACGAGAGAGGTAAAGAGACCTGTACCGGGCGGGCAGTTTTAAAGGGTGCACGTGTCTCACAGCTGACAGCGGAAAGGCACCTGGCGACAGGTGATGACGTAACTGCCTTGGCGGCAGAGGCTGCTGCTTCAATGTCAGAAACTAGCATTGGAATTCTTTAATGAAAGAAGCAGAGTCTGACACTTAGGACCCCAGTGTCTTTTCTATTTGAGAGAGTTCACTTAGTGAAAAGGGCACATGCGCCTTAGCAGGCTTCATGGCTAGCAGGAGCTGAGTAGGGGAACAGGAAGAACAGAGGGAGGGCTTGGAGTGAAGATATGCGAAAGCTTGGACATAGGGAACCTCCTTCCATCTACGCAATCGCTGGCAGAAGTTGCAAAGGTTCTGTATAATATTGGGATCTAGGATGCCAGTAAGTGGCCACTTGGACTGATTATTTAAGGAGTACTGGGGCCAGATTTGACTGTAAAGGTGGGTAAGTTAAGCCCTTAAGTCAAGTGCTGGATGTCTAAGGTTTTCCAAAAGGCATCCCAGAGGCGAGCTTGGAGGTATGGTGGAGTGATAGATTCACAACACGCCCCGAATGAGTGAGGTAGAGGAAGATCAAGGAGGATCAGATTGAGTGGTCACAAGCTGTCCAGCCAGTCATCACACACTGAACAGGTGCCAAGGGCTAAAGGCCGAGTGAGACTTGGTCACCTGGTATTAGAGCTTAAAAACGAGGCCAAAGGGGGAGAAACCACACTCAAGAGATTAAGCCCCACTCATGGGAAATGGAAAGACATAAGTCTTGGCAAAAAGGGTCAACCTCAGCCTTAAAGAGTGTGCTGGGGTTCCTCTGCCTCCAACAATACCAGAGGGGTACCAGATGTTCAATAGTCACTCCCATGGATCCAGGGAAACATTTAGGCCGACTGGAAGAAGGGAACTTAATAATCATGGCTGGTGTTGGGTGAGGTGCCCAGCAATCAGTTAGTTGGAAAATGAGCCTGTTATAGGTAGACTGGGTACAGGGTCCTGGTGTGCTTCAGACTGCTAGTGGGCAGGGGGAGCTACCAGGGGAACCTGCCAAGTCTCAGCATCAATGTAATAGTTTAGTGGTGGAAGGCAACCTTGTCGAGTTCGAGCCAAGGTGTAGATGTAACCAACCGTCTTATTAAATAAGAAACACAGAACCAATGCAAAGAAGAAAGCCAAAAGTTCAGAGCTAAGAGCCTTACCCACCTGCTGCAGCTAGCCTCTTAAGCCAAGAGACCTCTCCAAAAGAGAGCTACTTCCT
Organism: Peromyscus maniculatus bairdii; assembly: GCF_049852395.1. Classification (NCBI taxonomy): domain Eukaryota; kingdom Metazoa; phylum Chordata; class Mammalia; order Rodentia; family Cricetidae; genus Peromyscus; species Peromyscus maniculatus. The sequence continues at coordinate 3,149,787 of NC_134863.1, read as the reverse complement.
GTCTGTTTGTCTTTGCATGGACTTTCTGTTCTGCCTTCTCATTGGTTGTAAAACCAACCACATGACTGCCTCTTTACTGTCTGTTGTACAGCCCTCCAGGTCTTCTATGGTATTGAGATTAAAGGTGTGTGTCTCCATTGCTGGCTGTATCCTTGAATACACAGAGATCTACCTAGCTCAGCCTACCAAGTGCTGGGATTAAAGGCGTGTGCCACCAATGCCCAGCTTTTGCTATAGCTCTAATAGCTCTGACCCCTGAGCAACTTTATTTATTAACATACAATCAAAATCACATTTCAGTACAAATAAAATACCACCATACCAAGGGGCGCCACAAAGTCACACCATACAACAGAGCTCACGTGGGAGGTTTGTTGTGGGGATGTGCAGAGGCAGCCTCTGAGTGAGGGCAGAAGGAAAGAGAGGGGGGGGAGAGAAGGGCTTGCATTTTATAGGGGATCTAGTGCAGGAGCGTAGGGAGAGTGCTCTACTTGATGGCTGTGGTAGCTACAGTGTCACATCTTGGCTGCTGCTGTGTCCTGCTAGGTCTCTGAGAGCAGGCCAGTGTAAATGCTTGAATGCTAACATTCTAGGATTGGGAAAGTTGCTAGGTGCTGATAGCTGGTCTTTGTTCAATGGGTATTTTGTTCCTTGTTCAATGGGTATTTTGTTCTTTGGTTTCCGTTTCCTCTCTGGTTCTTAGGAGTGTAGTGGCTGTGTGTTGCCAGTAGGAAAGTCTTCTGGGGTTTGATAGGTGTGGCCACTGGGAGTTCCAGGTGTAAGAATGATATGCAGCACTGGTTCCCAGTGCTGGAAGGTCACAGTCACAACAAAAACCAATATCAGTACCAGAGCTTTATTAGGAGGAATAGGGATGGGGGAACAAGAGAACCAGGCCTGGGAAGGAGCATGTACAAAGAGAGAGAGAAAAGGAAGAGAGAACAGAACAGAGAGAGGGTGGGGTCTGAGTCACGGCTCTGTAAGGCACAGGTGGGCTTGCAGAGCTACGCCATGCATGCGCAGATTGCATAACCATGCTGCTCATACGTAATCACCAGCACACACTGATGGTGTAAGATGCAAGACCCCTTGTCAAGCTCCTGAACTGCACATGTGCGATCATGCTGCTGGAGCGTAGCAGAATCCCAGGTAAAATATATTTCTGGGTATTGGGACCTGAGACTTAGGAATGGGAGTGGTCTGGGGCTTCCCGAGAGGGTGGAAAGCTGGGTGTCCCACCAGGATCTGCTTAGTTACTCCCCTGGGAATTCAGGCAGGGATCGAGGAGAGGGCACAGCAGAAGGTCTGCCCCGCAGCTGGGGATGAGCTTGGGAAATTTTATTAGCAGGAGCAGAGGGAAAGCTGAAGGTCTGCCGTTGGCCTACCTGCTTTCCTGGCCCGAGAGGCCTCAGGCTTTGAGGTTTCAAAAGCCTGTCCAGGCCCAGTTGCTCTTCCTGCTGCCTTTGCATCAGGATGTAGAACTCTCAGCTACCTCTCCTCACCATGTCTGCCTGTGTGCCATCATGGTCCCTGCCGTGATGACAATGGACTCTGAACTATAAGCAAGCCCCCAGTTAAGTGCTTTCTTTTATGAGGAGTTGTCTTAGTCATGGTGTATCTTCACAGCATTGTGAACATGACTTAGACAAGGATTTTTTTAAAATATTCTCTTTTTCTAATATTCTTCTATTTACTAAGGCACGTTGTGTGCCCTAATATGTAATTAACTTTAGAAAAAGTTCCATTGTATATTCTGCAGTATTTAAATGGAATGTTTCATAGATATGTTAAGCCCATTTGGTATATGATGTACTTCAATTCAGATATTTATGTTTATTTGTCCTGTTCATTTGTGAGTCACTACTATTGTATTGGGATTAATCTGTGTCTTTCCAAAGGTTAATCTAGTAGTATTTGTTTTATGAAATTGGGTGTACTTGTATACACTAGATACCATTTCATTCTATATGTATATGGGTATCAACTTGTATTTAAATGTCACATAGGCTATTTGATTCAAAATAAACTATAATGAATTTTATTTTCTTAAAATTACATCTTTTTTTGTGTCACTCTGGGAATTCTATACAAAATTGATTCTCACTTAATGCACATTGGAAACTTTTCTGTCACTTCTCAGCCTTTGCCAACAGTTGATGACCAAGTCCTGTTGCCTCTTTGTGTGTTACAAGTGTGGGCCCTGTGCTTCACTTTTTAGCCTGCCTGCCTTTTGTGGTTCAGCACTCATTGTTTCTGGTAATTTCACTGAAATAGGTTCTTTTTTTAGATAGGGTATTGGCTCTATAGCACAAATGCCCCTGAGCCCTCACAATCCTCTTGCATCAACCTAAGTCAGAGGTTCTCAGCTAGAGGGTCCCAACCCTTTGGATGGTCAAACGACCCCTTCACAAGGGTGGTATATCAGATATTAACATTACAATTCATAACAGTAGCAAGCTTACAGTTATGAAGTAGCAATAAAGTAATTTGATTGTTAGAAATCACATGAGCAGCTGTATGAAAGGATCACAGCATTAAGAAGGTTGAGAACCACCCAGCTAAGTGCTGGGATTACAGGACTTAGTGGCCATGGCCATCTTCCCACATTTTAGGTTTTTAAGGACAGGGTTCCATGTCAATCAGCCTGCTCTTGAGCTCTATGTAATTGGTGATGACCTTGAACTCCTGACCATTCTGCTTCTGTCTTCTGGGTATTGCAGGTGCGACTCTCTATGCCTGTTTTTGTTATATATTTCTTTGTGTTTGTTTGTTTTTAAGACTGGGTCTCACTGTGAAGCCCTGGCTTAGAAATTGTGGCTACCTCCAACCTCTACTTCCCACATGCCAGAATTACAGGTCTAGGCCACCATGCCTGGCTGGTTTTGCAATACATTCTTACCTAGCAATTTTTCTCTGGGATTATCTTCCTCTGGACACTGAGCCAGCTGCCTAATGTCACACAGATAAGGTTTAGTCTTGACACAACCACACCAACCATGTAGAGGTTGTGTGTGTTTCTTCAGGACAGTGTTAGTTGTGACAAAGCAGCTGCCAGGCTTGGGATTTTAGTACCTTACCCTCTGAATGTTTGCTAATCCCCGCTCCATTCGACCCTCTGTACTGCTGCTGACACCTCTGATGTCCTGATTCTCAAACTAACAGTGCGTACTCTCAACAGAGTAGATCGCCTCCTTGTGCCATGGTAGCCACAGCAGTCATGGCAGGGCTGTGGGGGTGGTGATGGAAATAATGCTTTCTCTAGAGTGTGGGCAGAAGGGGGCATGGGAGGGGATCTACAGTGTGTCTTCTTGAGGGAAAGTAGCCACTATCTCTGCACTTGAATCAAGCTTTGTGGGGTGCTTTCTTCCCTTCTCAGGCAGGTGAGTGGTAACCACTAGCCCCTTCCCAACCATGGTCTTGGGGAGACCAGGCCAGGTGCAGGAAGCTGCGTGAGTGCTCAACATCACAATCATGGCAGAGAATGGGTGCACTGGAGCATGTTTGATCACTTCCACACTGAGGAGGCATTCTAACTCAAGTAACAAAGGCTAGTCTTATATCTTAAAAGGACCAGCCTTAATATTATACATCCCAAGGGCTCAGGAGAGAGAACTACTAAGGGCGAGGACTATTTTCAGGAAAAAGAATCTCAGCACACTGAGCTCTATAGTCCACTTGCTTTAATTCCTCTGGCATAACATCTTTTATACACAGCTTCAGTTCTGTTCTCGTACCTAGCTCCTTTCTTGCCTGATTTCTTTCTATACTTATCTATTGCTCCCTCCAAGTTCTATCTCAATTCTCTCGTCTTTATTCTGCCTCATCTAGGTCCTTCTCATCTCGTTCTCACCCAGCTAGCACTTCCCCATCTGACTCTTCCTCACCTTCCATCTTGTTCCTCTAGTACTTTCTTCTAGCCCTTCAATCTAGTTCTTCCCCATCTCAGTTTGTTCCTGGCAAGTTCTTACCCGTCTAGTTCTTCCATACTCTTTTCTTTTCTCCATCCTTTATGTGCCCTGGAAGTCCCGGTATATCAAGGGAGGGTCTGAGCCAAATTGTGTAAAACTATTTACTTAACGTCCACCTCACCTAGGCGGTGTCTCCTTGTGGAATTTACCTAAGTCAGGAGACTTGCATGTGGGCTGCTATCATTGTTAGTCCTCGGAAGTTGGGCGCCCCCCTGGGCGGTGTCTCCTCTTAGTCCTTGAAAGTGGCTAAGGGAGATAATCTGATTCCAGAGAAAGCCTTTCCTGAGGCTGTTCTCCAAACACCTGGAATGTGTATGTCCAGAGAGTGATCAGTCCACACTGTTAGCCCTTCTAAGGGAAAAGTCAATTGGGAAAACTATGAAGGTACACATGATTTTCATTAACAGAAGACAGCTGGTATATAACAAGCCAAGTAACACCAAAAACTCCTTGGAATTTGGCTTCCTCTGGAGGAATTCCCTGATCCCTCCAGGTAGTGACTTTGCCATAACCAGCTGAGTTCTTATGATATATTCCTGCAGTCTGCAGCAGCCTAGCAATAAACGGTCCAGTCAGGCATGGTGGTGACTGGAGTGTATGTACATAGAGTTCAATCCCAGAACTCAGGAATCAGAGGCCATTGGATATTGAGTCATAGGCCAGCATGGGTTATATAGTGAGCACCTTTATCAACTTAAAATGGAGGATCTAAAACAGATATGTGTGGGGAATGTCCTCAAAATCCCAAAAGTTGGGCTAAAAGTGAAAGGGGAGGATTTGGTGGTAAAGTCATGTTACTGATCTTGATGGTGACATTCCATCCATACCTGGCTTGGGCTCACAGAGTGATCACACTGGCTACTAGCTCTGTGATGGGTCAGTTGTGTAGGAAACTTTTTACATTCTGGAAAGCATGCTGGCCTGTTTATAAAAAGACCCAGCAATATACATATTTTCTTAGTCCCCAAATAAAGATCCAAAAAACCAAAAATCACTGTATGCCTCCTGGTTAGTCTGGCTGTAGCAAAAACCAGAACTGCACACAGAATTCACTCTAAATCTCCGTGCTTTAATAGTGTCCAGAAGTGGCAGGGAGATGCTCAGCTTCTCAGGAGGATGAAGGAAGTGCAGAGTGGGCAGCATCTGCCTGGACTGTGATGCCAAGTGCAGCCTCTGTTCTGGACTATGTGCTGCTCCGGGAGTTACTTTTCCCAGGTCCTGCCACTTTGGGCAACCTAGTAGCACTGGGCTGGCGTGGCATCCTCTGGATGGGTCCTTCACGGCTTCCACGTTCTGCCACTATGGGTACACTGCCAAGAGTGGGGCCACCTCTGTTTCTTCCTGAAAAGACATAGAACCCAATAATTTAGATGAGGCAGACTCACCATTTGGTTTCTTGGGAAATGTGCTGTATTAACCTGTTTCAGCTGCAAATCTGTGATTGGTAATTTTGGTTGTCAATTTGAACACATCTAGAAAGAACTAAAACCTAAGATGCTGGCACATGAGTAAGGGATTTTCTTAACTGGATTAGTTGATGTGCGAAGACCAACACTAAATCTGGGCCCCACCTTCTGGTGGCAGCCCACAAGAAAGGACAGTAGGAAGGATGCTCGTGCCTTTTGCCTGCGTGTTCTCATTTTCCCCAGTACATCTGTCCCACTACCGAGACACTCCTCTGCTGGTGTCAGGATCTACCTCTTGGGGATTCCAACACAGACTGAAGACCAGGAGCGCTGTAGGAAGCCTTGGGGACTCCAGCGCCACATTGGAAATGCCGAGACGGCCAATCTGGTAAACTGAGCAAACTACTTGATTCTTGGACTTTCTGTTGAACTGTATCACTGACTTCAGCCTGTAAGCCACTTTAATAAATCAATTTTAAATATATTTTATACGTAATAAATTATTTTAACATATATTTTCATTTAATCAGTTTTGTTCCTTTAAAGAACCCTGACTAATAAAGACTGTGGCACCTGGAGTGGATCTAGAGAAATAGAATTTTAAGGATGAACTTTTCAAGTATCTGAAACAGGTTTTCCAATTCACCAATAGCTACAGTTACTGAAGGTTCTCTCAGTGCCATGGAGAACATTACAAATCCATGGTGTGAACTATTTGAGCAACTTATTAATGTCAATGCATCTGATTGCCCTGGTTCACCTGCTATAAGGAACTAGTGTAATTGGACACTAAGTTGTAGTGACTTTATACATAAAACTCTTGACAATTTGTGGAAAAGTCAGGAAAATATTGATGCTGGCTGGTTGCCTCTAGCATCTCTAGATAAACCGACAAAGTCTAAAGGTTTCTAAGTGTGCCCTGGAAGAGAATCTTCTCTCCAGCAGCCACAGAGCTCCAGCTGCAGAAAGTCAGACTGAAGCCTCATAAGGTTGGCTGGGTTACAAAGGAAATTCAAGCCCCAGCCTCAGAGGGCTTTGGCAGTTAAAGGACACTGACTGGTAGGGACTGGGAACTTGGAACTTGGGATGCAGGTGTGGGGGATCCTACTGAGGCTGAGGACTTTGGTCCCTCAGAATCTGAATGGTTTATCTCCTCACCTTTAGCAGAGGATTCATCCCCACCCTGACCCTGCAGTCCAGCCTTTGCCACCTTTATCTAAGGGAATTAAAGGAATCAGCAGTGACAATCTTCTCTGACGGAGATGCCAGGCAGCACAATACTGATGTCCCCTGGGCCCACCAATAGTCGTCTTATACTTAGAACCAGATTTAAAGCTAAGAAGGCTCCTAGAGAGGCCATGGAAAGTGTAATCAGTGAAGAAGAGGTGGGTTATACTACTAAAGAACTTAAAAGTTTGATGATTCATTCTAGCAGAAGTCTGGGGACTGTGTGTGGGGATGGACTTAAGGATGGGGAGAATGGTGGAAGGAACATAAAACTCAGTCCCGCTGAGTTTATTACATGGATGTTATTACTCCCAGCCACTTCTAGAGTCACATGACCGTTCATGTGCTGTCAGGAGTCAGGCAAAATGCTTAGTCACTCCAGGGCCTTAGTATAGTCACATAATAGTGTAGTGTAGTCACATAATCTGTACGGCACAGTCACATAATCTTCATAGAGCGTGGTCACGTCATCAATGCACATGCATGGCATAGCTATGTAAACCCATATTCATAAGCTTGAGGTGACCTATAAAAGCAGACTCCACCCACTCCCCTTCTCTCGCCACGTTTCCCCTCTGGTAGGCCTACTCAAGACTATACTTTCCCTTCCTTAATAAAAACTCTTATAGTAGGTTCTGTTGTACTTCATGTTCTCTCTTGCCCAGTGAACAACTCTTTCAAATAAATAACATTGGTGCCATAACCAAACAGGCCCTCCTGGTGCCCTGCACCTGGATCCTGAACCAAGGTTGGTTCATCCACAACTGCCCACTTTCCATTTGCCTGGCCGAGGAATTGCTTCACACAACACTGGCTACTTCATTCAGTGAGTTTTCCCTTTACCGGTCAGCTAAAACACTTCCCTGGACCCGTGGGAATGACTGTTGGTCATCCAGCATCCTTCTGGTGTCCTTGGGCATGGGAGTACCCCCATCCATGGTCTTTACTGGCTATGGTCAGCTCCCATCACTATCACCACTGACCATTCCCCACCACTGCGTTCTGAGGCCTCATTTCTCATCTCTTGGACACTTGTCCTTTGGATTCCTGCCCTGGCCCTTGCTCTTTACTTGATGGAACACTGAGCAACTTGTGCCATTAATTGATCCTCGTTTGATCTCTGAGACGCCCGAGATATTACAGCTATTGGATCTCGTTTACTTTTTTATTTTATTTTATTTTTCTCTCTGCTGCAGTCATGGGAAACAAGGCCTCCAATCTTATAAGCCCCACATCTCCTCTGGGATGCCTTTTAGAAACCCCAAAACCTCTTAGCTTAATGCCACACTTACAGACTTCTAAGCTTATCCACCTCTGCTCTAAAAAATGGCCTTAATATCCCTTAGATAACAATAAAAAATGGCCACCTAATGGCTCCTTGGACCCCGATATTTTATGGGAATTATCTAACTTCTGTCAATGAATGGGCAAATGGAAAGAGTTGCCTTATATCCAGGCTTTTTTCTATCTCAGCTCAAACCCTCTCTCCTTGACTCCTACTCACCTGCCCACGTGCTCCTAGCCATGTAACTTAAACAACAGGAACCTCTCACTACTACTCCAGACCCTGCTAATGGACCCCCGCCTTTCCAGCCTCCCGCTCCTTCCTCTCCTTCAGCGACTGCTCCTTCAGCTCCTCCTGTCACGAATCCTTGATCTGCTAAGGAACCCACCCCAGTAAAACCAACCCGGTGGCCATCCTCCCTTTGCGAGAGGTAGCGGGGTGGATGGACTGGTTAAAGTACATGTCCCTTTCTCACTGGCAGAACTCTCTCAGATAGAAAAGAAACTGTTCTTATACATCCAACTCTACCTCTTTATTAAAGAATTCCAATATATCATCCAATCCTATAGTCTCTCCTTTCATGATATATACATGATCCTAACTGACAACCTACTTCCCGAGGAGCACAGATGAGTTGGGAACAGGCTGGGATACGTGCAGATGAGGTCTCCAGACTAACTCAGCATGTCCCAAACAGTACCTGATTGGGACCTACGATGGGATTATAACACCCCGGGTGGCTCTCCAGGTAGGGATCAGTTTACGACCTGCATCCTAGCAGGTCTTCATAAGGCTGCCCTCAAACCAGTAAACTATGAAAAGCTTCAAGAGATAGTTCAGGACAGACAAGAGAATCCATCTCAATTTCTAGAACGACTTACAAAGTCCCTCTTACAGTATACAAATCTAGATCCTGAGAGCCCAGAGGGCAGACAGCTCCTCATGACCCATTTCTTTTTGCAGAGCTTCCCCGACATTAGGGCCAAACTTAAGCGTCTGGAGAGAGGGTCCCTGACCCCACAGGCAGGAGTCTCAGTGCTGGCTTTTACGGCGTGCCACAGGAATATCAAGTGCTGCCCAAGGCCATCCGACCGGCTGCCTGAGGTCCCCCAGGTCCTTGTTTTAAATGTGGTAGAGAAGGCCATTGGGCTCATACTTGGCCTGCCCCACATGGGCCACCGGGGCTATGTCCAAAGTGCCACCAAGAGGGACATTGGTCAGCTGACTGTCCCTGTGCACCTCGTGGCATGGGGACATCAAACCAAGACCACCCTCCAGCCAACCTTCTAGGCTTGACCGTGATGATTGAAGGTGCCCAGAGTCCAGCCTGACAACTGTCACCTCCCACAGGGAGCCTCGGGTAGCCATTACAGTATGGGGTGATCCATTTCCTTCCTCGTGGACATCGGGGCCATTTACTTGGTCCTGAGGGAGTTTTGGGGACCCACTTCTCCTTCTCATCTCCCTATTGTTGGGGTAGGGGGACAGCCTTACCTACCTCATCAGACCCCACCACTTAATTGTATTTTTAGGGGTATCCCTCTTATCCACTCATTTTTGGTCATGCCAACCTGCCCTGTGCCCCTAATGCGAAGAGATTTTTAGCCAAGGTAGGAGCTTCCATTTTGTTTGCTCCCCCTATTTGCCTGACCCCAGACTTGCCAGAAGCTCCTCTCCTCCTCCTAGCCACCCAGCCCACTAGCTTTAATATGTCATCTCCCTTACTAACATCTCAGGTGGACCCCCAAGTCTAGGATACCCACAACCCTTCCGTAGATTGGCACCATTCCCTTATTATTAACCATTTACAGGACCCTACCCAGCACATCAACCAAGCTCAGTATCCTATTTCACTCAAGAGCCTTAGGTCCCCATCCTTATAGACTTCTTTCCACTGTCCCTTCAGGAACCTCCCATGTCTCAGTTCTAGAACTCAAAGACACTTTCTTCTCTATTCCTCTCAGTCCTCAGTCTCAAAATATCTTCGCTTTCACCTGGACTGACCCTGACACTCCCCTGTCTATGCAGCTGACCTGGACTGTCCTGCCACAGGGATTCAGGGACAGCCCACACCTATATGGTCAGGCCCTGGCCTCTGACCTGCTCTCTGTCCCTCCCTGACTAACACACTATGTAGATGACATTCCACTCTGCAGCCTGTCATTACAAGTTAGCCAACTAACACCTCTGCTCTCCTAAATTTCTTCTCCAGCTGGGGTTATAGAGTCTCGCCTTCTAAGGTCCAGCTAGCTGTCCACTCCTCAGATCACCTATTTGGGTCTAACCATTACCCCAACCCACAAGGTCTATCTATTACTTTAGATAGAAAGCATCTAATCCAGTCTCTTGCAGTCCCCTCTACTAAACAGGAGATTCTATCATTCCTGGGAATAGCTGGCTTCTTAAGATCTTGGGTTCCATCTTTTTCTCTCCTTGCTTGCCCCGTATATGAGACAGCTCTTGGCTCCCTACATGAGCCCCTCCTTCACCCACTACTAAACCTTCCAGAAGATCCAGCAGGCTCTCTTCAGGCCCCAGCACTTCATCTCCCAGACCTAACACAGAGAGAGAGGGATACACCTTTGGAGCCCTAGGGCACCAGCTGGGACCCTCCTTTGCACCTGTAGCATATCTGTCAAAAAACTAGACCTCACCACTCAGGGATGGGCACCCTGCATACATGCTTTAGCAGCTGCTGAGCTCCTTACTCATGAATCAAAGAAACGAACCTTTGGGTCACCCACCACTATCTTCTCTCACCATAACCTGTCCCATCTCTTAACTTATAAAGGCTTACACGCTCTACCTCCCTCCCGGGTTCTTTCTCTCCAGGTGGCACTAGCAGAAGACGCCACACTCACTTTCCAGACTTGCCCACCCCTTAATATCTCAAGTCTCCTCCCTCAACCTAATACTGACGACTCCCCATCTCATTCCTGCACTGAAACCCTAGAGGAACTACTGCCCCATCCCTCACACATACAGGAGGGCACATTGCCTCAGGCCACTTATACTTGGTACACAGATGGCAGCTCCTTTTTACATGAGGGGACCCGTAAAGCGGGTTATGCCATAGTGTCAGATACTGAGGTAATAGAGGCACATGCATTACCCACACACACCACTAACCAACAGGCTGAACTAATGGCTCTCACCTGTGCCTTCCAATTGGCACAGGGACAATCCCTAAATGTTTACACAGACTCCAAATATGCTTTTCACATCCTCTTGTCCCATGCTGCTATCTGGAAAGGGTGTGGGCTTCTTATAGCAAAAGGAGAATCCATATCTAACTCAGGCCATATAATAGCTATGATAAAAACCCTCCCATCTCCCCAAAGCTATAGGAATTATTCAGTGCCTGTCTCCAATTCCTGAAGAATGAGGTTTCATCCCACAACCCATACTCAATCCCATGTGATTTTCTTCCTGATTCCCCCTCTGCATTCTGCTGTCTCTATGGACCACATTCTGCTTCATCAGTTTCCCTTCCTGTCCCTAACAACATATTCAAATTTCCAATTGACTACTCAGCTGACTGTTACAGGATCACCATCAGTCATAGAGCGGGAGGCTCAAGGACCATCAAATACACCCAGGTGGTAAGAAACAGTAACACTCCAGAGGTATTCACACCCCAGGCTCAAAAGGGTCTGGACTCGCAAAAACAGACTTTAATATAACAGTTTATTACTGTTAAATGCCCTTGGCAATCAATAACCTGTGTCTCCTGGATGCTGAAGTGATACCGAGATAATGAAAGGAAACAGATACCTTAAGGTTTGTCTCAGGTAAAGATAGGAAGCCTAATTGATAATAGGAAAAAGAAAGCATGTTGCAGATCTCTCTCTCTCTCTGTCTCTCTCTCTGTCTCTCGCTCCGTCTCTCTCTCTCTTTCTTGCTCACTCGCTATATGACTCTATAACTTTAACATTAATCAATAAGATTCTGATAGCAGAGGCAAGGTGAGTGTAGGTATCGTAATAGGCAGCACAGACAAAGCAACATTCATAATGGCCTGACCTGTAGGGGGCAGCATAGACAGCTATTTTTTAAAATTTATTTAAAAACATTTTTTTTCATTTTACCTACCAATCACAGTTCCTCCTCCCTCCCCCTCTCCCACCTCTCCCCACTTCCCTCCCCATCCACTCCTCAGAGGGGGTAAGGCCTCCCTTGGGGAGTCAACACAGCCTGGAATACCAAGTTGGGGCAGAAACAAGCCCCTCCCCCTGTGTCAAGGCTGAGCAAGGCATCCTACCACAGGGAACCCGCTCCAATGGTCAGTTCACATGCCTGATATAACTCCCGGTCCCACTGCCAGGGGCCCCACAAACAGCTCAAGCCACACAACTCAGTTATTTTTATGATAAGCAACTTCTAGGCACCTTTGGTACTGGCTAATCAATCATGGTGTTTCCAGGAATGAAATAGATATAAAGCCTGCTGCATTTTGTTTGATTTGTATAAGCAGAAAAATAACAAATGAAAGATAGGAGAGTCTCAGACCCTAAACCCGTTTCCAAATGAGCCAGTGTGCAGATCAAGAACTCTTTGAATGAAGGGAAGGCCATGTCCCTCTGAGGAAGGACTTGATAAAATACCTGAGAGTTTTACTGTTAGTCTTCCTCCCCTCTCTCCCCAGAAGGACCCAAGGCCTTTTGTAAGAGTGACCGTGGGAAAGGAAACAATCAGACTGACACTGATTTCCAGCCAGAGAAGTCTGAGAGCAGGCCTTTGGGACCCAGAAGTCATGTGCTCTTGTTAGGAGGGCCGTTGTCTTCACCCAAAGAACACAGAGCAGTGAAGTGACATTGGGCCAAGCAGCACCTCACCGCGGAAGGGCCAGTTCTGCCCACCCGCATGCCTTGGGGCAGGGACATTAGGAACAGAGAAGTGTGGGAGGATGGTGGCAAGGTCCCAAAGCAGCACCAAATTGGCAAAATGCCCTCGCTCGTTCTCTCCAGAAATCAGTTCTTCCCATCTCCCTGAAAGCCAGGGCAACTCCAGCACACTGTAACTTCTGAGAGCAGGAAACCTCCAAATGCAATGGCCAGTCATCCATCCCCGAGGTGGAGTCCCTGGAGCCAGAGGTTGGCTACGGTGGTTGAGACTCACCTTGTCATTTACATTAGAGTGGCCTCTGCAGCCCTGACTTCCTGTCCCCTGTGAATGCCACCAGCTTGTAAAGAACCCTGCTGCTCCTATTCCTTCCTGTGGGATCCTCCAAATAGGCCTTACTCCTTTTTTGGGGGGGGAGGGAGGTGACTTTACAAGGGCATGCCAGTGTTCTTTACATTAGGGGTACAAGGAGAGGTTAAAACTGCTCGGAGGATAAAACTGCACAGGCTTGATTTAGGAGTGCTGCAGGCAAAGACACATCAAGGCTCCGCCACCCTGACACCCCCATCCCATGCCTGCAAGCTGAGCGGGTGGGAGCCAGTTCAGTTCCCCTGAAGGGCTGTTCTCCAGGATGGTGGACAGGGTCTGGCAGTCACAGAGTGTGGGCACCTAGAGTAACCGCGGGTCTGTGCTGCCACGAGCAGCTACCCTCCGGGCCTCGTTGATGCTTCCAGAGCATTTACTAACCAAGGGACAAAGACGTACACAAGGATGGCCACGCACATATGTACTCTTAACTCATCCCACACTTCTTAGGAAAGTGTTCTTTCAAGTGTGCTAGTGACTCCTCTCTACAAATGCCTGTGTGTTCACGTGCACCCAGCCTTTCCTTAGCACGTATGTGTGGGTATATACATGTGAGTTCAGTACCTGTAGACGCTGATAGGATTTCATGACCATGCATGTGCTGGCAAGACCCTTAGTAATTTCCAGGAGCCTTAGGTCCTATGTAATCCCTGCACTGTATGGTCACATAATTTGTGCACAGCATGATCACGTAATCTATGCGCATGCATGGCCTAGCTACATAAGCCCATATGCGCATGTGTGGGGGAGTCCATAAAAGGTGGATCCCACGTACCCTCCACCTTACTCCTGCACAAGTCTTTCAGTAGGTCTAAGCACATTCTTTTCTCCCCTACCCCTCTCCTAATAAACTCTTACAGTGGGTTTTGTTGTGCCTCGTGACTTTTCTTACATGATAAACAGCACTGCATAGTAACTAACAGATGCCAGAAACATCAGATTCCCCTGAGGTAGATTTATAAGTAGAGTACACTGCTTGATGTGGATGCTGGGAAGTAAACTTGGGTTCTCTGCAAGAGGAGTACATATTCCTAACTGCTGAACGGTCTCTCCAAGCCCAATTTTCACTTTTCTAAAAGCTACGTTAGACAGAAAATATGACAGGAGTGGTAGCATTCACCTGTAATCACAGCATTTGGGAGACAGAGAATTAGGAATTGAAGGCCAACCTGGGATACATAGTTCTAGGTCAGCCTGGGCCACGTGAGACCCTGTCCAGAAAAAAAAAAAAAAGAAGAAGAGGAAGAGGAAAAGGAGGAGTAAAAGTAAAAGAAAGAAGAGATGACAGAGGAAGAAGAGGAGGAGAAGAAAGGAAATGAGAAATGAATCTAATATAATTTTAATTAGCTCAAATTATCCAGTCTAATTGGCCCTCTATATCCTCTATGGCTATGGGGTTTGCATCTACAGATTCAAAAGATTTTGGACTTAAAATGTTTTTGTAAAAAGCAGGGTACAGGGGTACATGTCTATAATGTCATTTCTTTGGGAGGCTGAGGTAGGAGGAGGACTTGGACCTAGGACTTCATGACTAGTCTGTGACTAGGCCTGGTAGCAGAGGGGTGTAATCTTAGCTACTTCTGGGATAGGGGGACTAAGGGAAGGGTCACATGGCCAAGGCCTGTGCCACTGTGAGTTCAAGGCTAATCTGGGTAAATCAGTGAGACCATCTCATGATAGAAACATTTTAAAAGGGGGGTGGGGAGCTGGTGGTAAAGTTCACTAGTTGTATACCTAGCATGTACAAAGCTTCGGGTTTGATTCCCAACAATGTATAAACCAGGCTGGTGGCACAGGACTGTAATCTTACCAAAAAAGACAAAAGACAGAGACAAGAGGTCACAAGTTGAAGGTCGTCCTCAGCTATATAAAGAGTTCAAGGTCAATCTTTTCTCAAAAGGGAACAGTTCCTCCTGGCCCACCTCCATGATGCAGACCAGAGTGCCCTCAGCTCTTCCTGGCAGCCCTGGAGGCCTTTTCTTCTAGCTCCTCTGGTCCTGTGACTCCCCAGCCCTGGAGGTCTTTTCTTCTAGCTCCTCTAGTCCTGTGACTCCCCAGCCCTGAAGAACCTCTCTCCAGCAGCTGACACACCAGGCTGAGACTTCGGAAGGGGACCTTCAACTTCCTTTCTATCCTCCATTCCTGCCTTCCTCTTAGCCCACAGGAGCTCCTCCTTCCAGCCTGACCCATCCCCTACAGACTCCACCTCTTGGTGAACACCAGGTCACCCTCTTTCCTCCCCACCACCCTCTTAGCCTTTCCTTCCAGCCCATCTCCATTCCTTTGTGACTCCCCATTGACCTGCAAAACAGCTTTCTGCCAGGGACCCCTTAACCAACCAGCTTGGCTGGGATCCAGAATCACTCTCTACCAGTGACACATAGTCATCACACTTAGCTGCGACTCAAGACCCCACATAGGTCGCACCTAGCTAGGACCTAGATTGGGCAACAGCAACCGAAGAATGGAACACTCACCCAATAAAGACAAGACCAGATATCTACACTGAGAAGCACCTCAAACATTGTAACTCCGGATGCCTTTGTCCTACTTCAAATACACAAACATGAACAACCAAGAAAATACGTCTCCTCCAGAAACCAGCAGCCCTGTGTGTTAGGCCCTGGGAAAAGCAACTCAGCATAAGACCAGAATTTAAATAATTTAAATGCAGCAATTGTGAATACATTCAAAAGACCCAAAGAGGATATGAATAAAGGCTCTAACAAAGACCATGAAAATCTGGGCAGTGGTGGCACATGCCTTTAATCCCAGCACTCAGGATGCAGAGGCAGGCAGATCTCTGTGAATTCTAGGTCAGCCTGGTCTACAAAGTGAGATCCAGGACAGGCAAGGCTACACAGAGAAACACTGTCTCAAATATCAAAAAACAATCAAACAGCAAAACAAAAACATGAAAACACAGTTGAATGAAATAATGAAAACAATTCATGACATAAAAGCAGAATTCAACAAAGAAACAGAATCCCTAAAGAAAACGCAAACTGAAATAAAACTGGAAACAAAAAACTCAGGATATCAAGCAAAAACCTCAACAGATTAAAAAACATGGAAAAGAGAATTTCGGGACTTGAAGACAAGGCAGAAGACAGTGGATAACTCAGTCAAAGAAAATGTTAAATCAAAACACAGTCAGGCTCAAAATACTCAAAAAATCCAGGACACTATGGAAAGACCAAACCTACAAACAATAGCTGTAAAGGAAGAAGAAATCCAGTTCAAAATCACAGAAAAAAATATGGCTTTTTTTTTTTTTTTTTTTTTTTTTGAGATAGGGTTTTTCTATAACAGCCCTAGCAGTCCTGGAACTTGCTCTGTAGACCAGATTGGCCTTGAACTCACAGAGACTGGCCTGCCTCTGCCTCCCCAGTGCTGGGATTAAAGGCATGTACACTGCTCACATAAAATATTTTTAACAAAACCATGAAAGAAAATTTCCCCAATCTAAAGAAAGAGATTCCCATTGAGGAACAAGAAACATACAGAACACCAAATACACAGGATCAGAAAAGAAATTCCCCACGACACATTATAGTCCCAAAACTAAAAGTACACAACAAAGGAAGTATACTAAAGCCTACAAGAGAAAAAAGACCCAACCACGTAAAGGCAGTCCCACCAGGTTAACATCCAACTTTTCAGTGGATAATCTGGAACCAGAAGGACCTATAAACTCTGTAAGACCACAGATGTCAGTCCAGACTCCTATACCAAGCAAAACTACCAACTATAATTGACAGAAAGAAAAATATTTCACGTTAAAAACAAACAATTTTAATCAAGCTCTACAAAAGGCACCAGAAAAAAAAATTGCCAGCCTAAAGAGAAGGTTAACTACACCTAAGAAGGTAGAAGGAATAAACAATCCTGGAACAGCTAAAAGGGAGGGGGAAACCCACAATACAACAAATGGGAAGTAGTAAACACTTTTCACTAATAATTGAATAGGTCTCAATTTCCTCAATAAAATATATGGAGACTAACAGATTGAGTTAGAAAACAGGATCTGTCTTTCTGCTGTACCCACAAATCACACCTCACTATCAAGGACAGAAATCACCTTACAGTAACAGGATGGAAAAGGTGTTACAAGCCAGTGGACCCAAGAAGCAAGTAGGTGTAGCTGTTTTTAATATCTGACAAAATAGACTTCAAGCTAAAAACAATTAGAAGAAATAGAGAAGGACATTACTTTCATGTCGTGTGTGTGTGTGTGTGTGTGTGTGTGTGTGTGTGTGTGTGCGCGCACGCTATACCTGTACTATCAATATTTATGAGACAGGTATCAGACAGGTCTTGGGATGTAGCTCAGTGGCATGGTTCATGCCTAGTATGTAGAAAACTAATGTGCCAGGGTTTCAGGGCAGAGCATAGTACAGAAGTCCTAGGTTCCCTCGCCAGCACAGAGAGATGAAAGGATGGAAGGAAGGAAGAAAGACGTAAGCATGCATACGGGTACATACTTTATACAAGGCACTTGAGCACATGTGGATTTTGCTGTTTGTGGCTGAGGGGTGGTCTTGGAATGAATCCCTACAGCTATCAAGAGACAGCTGTATTATCATCTCAACATGTCCACAAAAGCTGTTGTGTTAATTTCACACTGTTCTTCAATATCCAGCCTTGACAACAGCTGCCCCATTATGGCTCAAGGCACTTACTGGACAGTGCGGCTTATGTGAGATTTCTGGCTTCTACACACCAAATTTCACCTTGTACTTTCTGGAGGGACAGCTTTTCAAACGTATAGTTTCCCTAAAGCTAAATAGTGAGCACTAAACTGAACTTACTTCCCTCAGCAAGGCTGAAGAATCACTGTGACCAGTTTCTGTGGTATCGTTTCCCATTAAGGGCAACTTAGACAGCCAGGGTCCATCGATTCAGATGGCCCTGCTGTGCCTGCAGCATCTTACAGACTCTAGAAGCTGAACAGCACTCTAGCTCATGGCCTGGAGCAATACCAATCTAGTTCCTACAGGAAAGCTATGGCAAACCTCAATGGCCACAAACTTTGTCATTACAGGTTATCACATTCCAGCTTGATCACTCTGACCACTCCTGTTACTTTCCCCATTCCGTATTTGGTTATTGATAGGGTGACTGAAAGGTTTGCATGTATGGATACTAAGAAACACAAGTCAGAGATCTCTGTGTCTCACCGGTAGCCTGGAGCTACAGTACATTTAAGACCCAGCCCCACCTCTGCCGTAATCCGCCGTTCACATCTCCACATCAGCCAGTGTTCCTAAGCTTCCCATTGATACCACGTCCCTCAGGACCTTCTAGGATGAAGCCCTCCGGAGCTAACAATTCTGTGGTTCCTGTGCTCTCCAGAAATCCTTCATTTCATCCTGTGGCCCATCGCCAATCCTTCTCCTCAGCCCCCCAAACTAAAGGAACAGGTGGGCAACACTCAGTTACCCCTGGGAGCTCACACACCCTGATTCTGGGTGCCTGACCTTACCACACCTGCCAATCAATACCTGTTGTTAAGAGCGTTCCAGCAGCCAAAGAGAACAGATGCACCAGGTAGATGGGTAGGTGCAAGGACCTGAGCTCCCTCTGTCACACACTCGGGTCACCACCATCTGCTTATACACCATCCCAGTCATGACCACAAGAGCACATCCTTCACATTTGAGCCCGGGATAATCTTCCTGTCAGACCTCTACTCTGTGTTCCAAGGCAGGCAGTCAGATGGCTCCAGTCCTGTAACCCAACTAATCCCCAGACGGGAGGTGTGCAGGCCTGGCCTGAGATGAAGGGGAGCTAGACCAGGCCTGGGAAGGGTGGGTAAGGAGTTGTCTGCCCTGTTCTCTGAGTCCTTCCCTGAGGCTGTGATTGTCAGGTACATGGAGACCAAAGCCATGTTTATTCCAGTACTTGTGGAAGGAAGGCATGATGAAGAGGTGGGAAGGTGTCAGACAGAAGGACCCTAGCCTGCTTGGACCAGTCCTTGATCCAGCAGGACAATCCAAAAGGTGGAGCCAACTAAGGTCCCTGGAAGTTGAATTGGTCTGCAGACCCTGGGCGGAGACTCACAGACAGGCTGAGCCGATCTGAGCCAAGCCTGAGGTTCTCCGCCCCTCCCCCTCCCCGCCACCCTCGGGCCCACCTCTAACCTCGGCTCTCTGATGTGGACAGGGACATGGATACCGAGTCCTGGGGATCGCTCGCCAGCCGCTGCCCAGCACACATGGACTTCAGTATCTGGAAGACGGCCAGGGGGGCCACGTTCAGATTCAGCAAGTCCACCAGGATCCTGGGAAAACAAATGCGGTGCTTAGTGAAACATGGAAGCCTCGGGGCGGACCTGCTCCATGAGCCGGGGCAGTACAGAGACGAGGGAGTTTTCAGAGTCGCGGATGGGGCCAGAGGGGTCCTGGAGCAGGCCAATCTGCAGGGAGTACGACCCTCGCCTTCTCACTTGAACACATCGGGGTCGATGGTGGCGCCAGCAGCCTGCGCAAGCTCGTACAGCTCCATCTCCTCAGTTCCCAGCACCTTCTTCCGCCGAAGCGCCAGCTTCTGCAGCGTCGCCGCCTCCAGCCCTGTGGCGGTCCCGAGCCCAGCCCCACAACCGGCTGCCGCCATTCGTGCAGGAAAGGGGAGCGTTGGGCCCGGGCCGCCAAGAGGTTCCAGAGCGCCTCCTGCTGGCCGCCCGTTTCCATGCAGGGTCCCCGCAGGTCCCGGCCAGGCAGCTCCAGCGAGGAAGGCGGGGGTCGGGAGCAATCTTCACATGGTTGATGGCTTGACTTGTGCTGAGCTCCTAGTGTGCACAGGGCAGTGTGTTAGGCATGGGGACAGTGTGATGGAAAGCTGTCCGCTGCATGGAGACCAGACCCCGATAGACCACTCGCTTAGGCAGCAACACCCAGAACCATATTCTGGGTACTTGGTAAAAATGCCTATTGGATGACGGGTATTCATGATCGCACGCAATTATCTCTTCTGCCCTGGATCCCTAAACAGCTTTTGCTTTTATGGCGCACACACACTCCTTCCCCTCTAGAATGCACATATTTAGGAGTAAAAGGGCGCTGACGCTATCACCGCGCACGCGCTTTCCTGGCCCACCGCTACTGACTGTAGGCGCCACTCGTCTTTTGCTTTGCGCATGCTCCTTTCTCTGCTGGCGGAGGCGCTTTTCCCGCTAGGCAGGGGGCGTGGCTTGATGACGCACAGCTCGATAACGCTTTTCCGCTTAGTGTGTCTGGACAGTGGCGTCTGTTTCTGAAGATAGGTGGAGCCACACAGTGACCAGAGACGAACTCAGCAAGTCAGCTTGGCCTGTGTGATGAGAATGGCAAATGCCTGACCGGCCACCAGGAGACAGGTGTCACTGCCATCTGTGCAGAGTGACCCGAGGGGCCAGTCCAGGAGGCCCATGGAGGGGGAATGGGACGAGGAGGGGCATTTAAGATCTGTGCAGTGGCACTCTGGGAGGTGTTTTGTCTCATAATGCTCTGTTTGGATATATGTTTTTGTAAACCTTACTGGTCTTTTGCTTATATATTGTCTGTATGTGTGTTTCTTGTACTGTATCTTCACTTTTTCTCAGTTTTGTTTCATTTTGTTGTTTTTGGTTTTGTTTTTTTCAGTGTGTCTGTTTGCTAGTGAGAGAGGAAGAGCGCTACATTTCTGGGTGGGGGTCACTGAGTCAGGGTACTGGGAATTTATATTCCAGGGAATGGACTCAGAGAGAAATGGCCTGTGGGTACCAGGATGGATGTCTAGCATAAAATGGAAGTTCTTTAACTATCACAAGAGCAATAAAACAAGAAAAGGTATATAAAACAAATGCAAATAAAAAAGAAATCAAAGTAGGTTCGTTGCAGATAATATGATTGTACCCATAAGAGAATCTTCAGACTCCACACGAAAACTAGAACTGAGAAACACTTCCAACAAAGTGGAGGTAATAAAAACAAACATACAAAAATATGGCCTCCCTATGTAACAGTGAGAAACACAGATTAACCTTATGATAAGCTAACAAAGAAAATGAAAAGACTGCTATAATGAACACTTTTTTTTTTTTTTTTTTTTTGAGATAGGGTTTCTCTGTATAGCTTTGCACCTTTCCTGGATCTCGCTCTGTAGCCCAGGCTGGCCTCGAACTCACAAAGATCCGCCTGCCTCTGCCTTCCGAGTGCTGGGATTAAAGGTGTGTGCCACCACCACCCGGCAATTGACACTTTAAAACAATGAAGAAAGAATTTAAAAAAAAAAAAAAAAAAAAAAAACCTAGAAAGTAGAAAGACTTCCCATACTCAGAAAATGGAGGAATTAATATTGTAATTAAAAAAATAATCTAAAAAAGACAATCTATAGACTTAATGCGCTCAAAATTCCAGTATCATGCTTTAAAAAATGTTGTACAAAAGGTAATCTTAAATTCACATAGAAGCACAAAAAAAAAAAAAAACCAAAACCATATAGCTAAAGAAATCCTGAACCAAAAGAATACTGCTGGGAGTATTTGTATACTTGATTTTGTGTCACTATGGAGTCATAATAATAATAACAGCATGATCCTGGCACAAAAATAGATATGTTGGTCAATAGAGTAAAGTAGAGGGACCAGATATAGGACCACAATGAGAGCCATTGTTTTTGAAACATGCATTGTAGAAAAGATAGCTTCTTCAGCAAATGGAGTCGGGCAAACTGGCTATCTACCTGAGGAATAATGAAAGTAGATTGCCTTAGTTAGGGTTTCTATTGCTGTGAAGAGACAACATGACCACAGCAACTCATAAAGAAAACATTTAATTGGGTGGCTTATAGTTCAGAGGTTTAGTCCGCTATCATCATGGTGGGACATGGCAGCACCCAGGCAGACATGGTGCTGGAGAAAGCTGAGAATTCTACATCTTGACCTGAAGAACATAGGAAGTTAACTGTTTTTCTGGGTGTGGCTTGGGCATATATGGGACCTTAAAGTCCTCCTCCACAGTGACACATTTCTTTGAACAAGGCCCTATCTACTCTAACAAGGTCATACTTCCTCATAACGACACTCCCTATAAGATTATGGGGGCCAGTTACATTCAAACTACCCATTTCACTTCCTGGCCTCCATAAGCTTGTAACAACATCAGAATGCAAAATGCATTTAGTCCAACTTCAAAAGTCCCCATAGTCTATCACAGTATCAACAATGTTTTAAAATCCAAAGTTGACAGTCTCTTCTAAGTTTCATGCAATCTCTTAACTGTAATCCCCTGTAAAACCAAAATAAAAAACAGATCACACTGCATAGGATATACATTACCATTCCAAAACATAGGAAAGGGAGCATAGTGAAGAAATACTGAACCAGAGCAAGACTGAAAACCAGCTGGAAAACTCTAAACTCTGCATCTCCATGTCTGATGTCAAAAGATTCTCCAGATTTCCAACTCCTTTCACCTTTGTTGACTGCATCTCCAACGTCTTGGTTTTTCCAAGGCAATCTAGACTTCAACTGCACGGCTTCATAAAATGGCCTCTCAGGCCTCTATTCAGGGACACCTCTGACACATGCCTGGCCTCAGTGGCTTTTCTTGGATGCAAATGAAGATTACACAATCCCTTTCTTCCCTCCCTAACTCCAGAACCATGTGGCCAAAGATGCCAAGTTCTTCTGCTTACTGGGGCTGGAACATGGCCCCCTCATTCAATTATATCTTCACTGCTTTCTGTTTTCAATGGTCTGCTTCACTGCTGAAGCTTAGCTGTCCTGAAACTGGATTATAGACCAGGCTGGCCTCAAACTCAGAGATCTGCCTGCCTCTGCCTTCCAAGTACTAGGATTAAAGGCATGTACCACCATATCCTGTTTTAAGCTTTTCTTTAATTCCTTTTCACCAGTTGGAAACTTAGCTGTATGAGATCTTTCCCTGAGGTCACCACTCCCTTTATTACATTTCTAATCTGTTTATCTCTTTGAACACAGGCTTTAGCACCATTCCACTTCCTGGTGTTCTTTTTCTCCTCAAAGTTTACATTTGTATTTTTCTGTGCTCACTTTGCTCTTTTTCATTATAAATCTTCATTAGAGTTAACACTAATAACTATGACAGAGTCTAAACCAGGCTGTTTTGAGATTTCCTCTGCCATGAAATTAATCCAACAGTCACTTTAGCCTCAGGCAGACTCTTCAGACAAGGGCAAAAAGCAGCCACATTCTTCACCAAAATATCACATACTGACATTTTTTTTGCTGAAACTTCTTGATCCAGCCCCCCACAATTCATCAAATCACATTCAGCACCACTGCCTTCCATGCTCCTACTAGTATGGCCCATTAGGCAGCACTTAAAGCATTCAACTGCTTTTCTAATCCACAGTCCCAAGGTCCATATTCCTTGAAACAAAAACATAGTCAGGCCCATCACAACAACACACAAGTCCCTGGTACCAACTTCCATCTTAGGTAGGGTTTCTATTGTTGTGAAGAGATACCATGAACATGGCAACTCTTATGAAGGAAAAACATTTAATTGAGGTGGCAGCTTACAATTCAGAGGTTCAGTCGATTATCATCATGGTGGAACATGGTGGTATGCAGGCAGACATGGTGCTGAAGAAGTAGCTGAGAGTTCTACATCTTGTGTAGGCAACAAGAAGTGAACTGTCTCACTGGGTGTGGCTTGAGCATATATGAGACTTCAAAGCCTACCTCCACAGTGACACACTTCCTCCAACAAGGCCATACATACTACAACCAAGCCAAACCTTTTAATAGTGCCACTCTCTATGAGCTTATGGGGGCAATTACATTCAAAATACTACAACCACCAAGAACAGCAGCTGCAGTGTATTGGGGTCAGATGGAGCCTAGAAGAAAAGCTCTTTGCAGAGGCCATGGAGAAGTGTTATTTACTACCTTGCTTCACATGCCTTGTTCAGCCCGCTTTCTTATACAACCCAGGGCTATCAGACTAGGGATAACACCACCCACAGTGTGCTTAGGTCCTCTTCCATCAATCACTAATAAAGAAAATGCCCTTCAGATAGATAGTTTTTTTGTTTTTGTTTTTGTTTGTTTATTTTTGGTTTTTTGAGACAGGGTTTCTCCTTGTAGTTTTGGTGCCTGTCCTGGATCTCACTCTGTAAACCAAGCTGGCCTTGAACTCACAGACATCTGCCTGGCTCTGCCTCCCAAGTGCTGGGATTAAAGGCATGTGCCATCACCGCCTGGCTGATACCTAGGTATTTTTTAGTTCTTTATATATTAGCCTTTTTTTGCATGTGTAGCTAGTAAAAATGATTTGGTTTTGCTTTCTGTAAGGCTGCTGTTTTGTCTGAATGATGGTGTCCTTTGCCTCAGTTTCATGAGGTCCCATTTATTAACTGCTGATCTTAGTGCCTGTGCTAATGGTGTTCTGTTCAGAAAGTCTTTCACTGTCCTGGAGTTCAAAGGTATCCCCCCCTTTATCTTTATCTTTATCAGGTTCTATGTTGAAGTCTTTGATCCATTAGAGCTGAGTTTAGAGCAGAGTGATATGTATGGATCTATTTGGATTCTTTTACAGGCAACCATTCAGTTTGGCCAGCATTATTTGTTGAAGATGGTGTATTTATTTCTCAATGTGTATTTCTGGCTTCTTTACCAAAAAATCAGTTGGTCATGCATCTGTGGATTATGACTGGGTCTTTAATTCTGTTCCACTGATCAATGTGTATAGCTAGAGTTTTCCTGCCTGGCCCACAGTCAGGACAAATCTTTGTCACCCTCCAGTCCCACAGCCGCTCAGACCCAACCAAGTAAACACAGAGACTTATATTGCTTACAAACTGTATGGCCGTGGCAGGATTCTTGCTAACTGTTCTTATAGCTTAAATTAATCCATTTCCATAAATCTATACCTTACCATGTGGCTCGTGGCTTACCGGCATCTTCACATGCTGCTTATCCTGGCGGCAGCTGGCAGTGACTCCTTCTGCCTTCCTGTTCTTTGTTTTCTCCTCCCTGTTAGTCCTGCCTATACTTCCTGCCTAGTCACTGGCCAATTAGTGTTTTATTTATTGACCAATCAGAGCAATTTGACATACAGAACATCCCACAGCAAATGTGTCTGTTTTTGCATCAATACCATGTTTTTATTTGTATATCTTTATAGTACAACTTGAAATCAGGGATGGTGATACCTCCAGTGTTTTTTTATTATTCAGAAGTGTTTCAGCTGTCTGGGGTTTTGTGTTTCCATATGAAGCTTATACTTTCATAATATAGGAAGAATTGTGTTGAAATTTTGATGGGGATTGCATTGAATCTGTAGATTGCTTTTGGTAGGATGGCCGTTTTTTACTATGTTAATCCTACAAATCAATGAGCATGTGAGATTTTTCCATCTTCTGATATCTTCTTCAATTTCTTTCTTCAAAGACTTGAAATTTTTATAATGCAAGTCTTTCACTTGCTTCATTGGAGTTTTATATTCTGTGAGGCTATTGTGAAAGGTGTTGTTCCCTGATTTCATTTTCAGTTCATTTGTTATTTGTATATAGGAGGGCTACTGATTTTTGTGAGTTATGTATCCAGCTACTTCACTCAAAGTGTGTATCAGCTGTAGGAGTTTGCAGGGTCACTTATGTATACTATCATACCATCTGAAAATAATGATATTTTGACTTCTTCCTTTCTAACTTGTAACCCCTTGATCTCTTTCAGTTGCCTTATTGCTCTCTCTAAGACTTCAAGTAAGGAACTGAGTAAGTATGGAGAGAGTGGACAACCTTGTCATGCTCCTAATTTTAGCAGAATTGTTTTTAGTTTCTTTCCATTTAATTTGATGTTGGTTATAGCTTTGCTGTAAACTGCCTTTACTATGATGATTTATTATTATATCTCTTACATCCCTAATCTCTACAGGACTTTTATCATGAAGAGATGTTGGATTTTGTCAAAGGCCTTTTCTGCATCTAATGAGATGATCTTGTATTTTTTGTTTTTCAGCTTGTTTATGGTAGATTACATTTATTTATTCATGTATGTTGAACCCCCCCCCCCGCATCTTTTGGATGAAGTCTATCTGATCATGGTAGATAATCTTTTTGATGTGTTCTTGAATTCAGTTTATTGTATTTTATTAAGAATTTTTGCATCTATGTTCATAAGAGAAATTCTGTAAATATCTGTTAGTTCCATTGCATCTATGTTCATAAGAGAAATTCTGTAAATATCTGTTAGTTCCATTTAATTTATGATGTCAGTTAACTCATGCATTTCTGTTTAGTTTAGGATGACCTGTGGATATGGTAGTTTGAATAGGAATGGCCCCCAGAGACTTATGTGTTTGAATGCTTGTCTCATAGGGAGGGACAATATTAAGAGGTGTGGCCTTGATGGAGGAAGTGCGTCACTATGGGGGTGGGGTTTGAAGTCTCAGAAGTTCAAGACAGTTCACTTCTTGCTTCCTGTGGAACAAGTTGTACAACTCTCAGATCCTTTCCCAGCACCATACCTGCCTATGTGCCACCATATTTCCTGCTATGACATAATAGACTAAAACTCTGAAACTGTGAGTGAGAACCAACTAAATATTTTCCTTTATAAGTTGTCATGGTCATGGTATCACTTCATAGCAATAAAATAAACCCTAACTAAGACAGTGTGGTACAGAAGTTCCCTACTATCACTGTGTGAGAGTCAATATGTGATTTAAGCTATATGTTTCTCTTATGAACTTGGGTTCTCTTGTGTTTGGTGTATAGATTTTAAGAATGCCATGTCATGTTGGTGAATTTTCCTTTGATGAGTATATAGTGTCCTCCTCCCCATCTCTTGTGATTGATTTTGGATTGAATTCTATTTTGTCAGATAGTAAAATGTCTACAGCAACTTGCTTCATGGGTACATTTGCTTGGAATATCTTCTTCCATCCTTTCACCCTGAAATAATGTTTATCCTTAATTTTAAGGTATGTTTCTTGGATAGAGCAGAAAGATTGATCCTGTTTTTATAGCCATTTTGTTAGTCTGTGTCTTTTTCTTTGGGAATGGAAATCATTGGTGTTGACAGAACAATGAACAATGAACAATGTTGATACCTGTCATTTTGTATGTGTGGTATGGTGTGGTATGTATGTGTGGTGTGGTGTGGTGTGGTGTGTGTGTGTGTGTGTGTGTGTGTGTGTGTGTGTGTGTGTGTGTGTGTGTGTTGTATATGTGTGTATGGTGTGTGTGTGTTTTCCTCTTTTGATTTCCTGGTCAGGTATTATTTCTTCCTTGTTTTTTGTTGTGTGTGGTAAACCTTTTTAGATTTGAGTTTTCCTGATAGCAACTTTTGTAGAGCTGGATGTGTAGAGAGATAATGCTTAAATTTGTTTTTTTATTTTGGAATGCATTATTTTCTCCATCTACTGTGATTGAAAGTTTTAATGGGTATTTAGTATAGGATGGCATTGGTGCTCTCTTAGAGTTTGTAGGATATCTGTCGAGGTCCTTCTGGCTTTTAGAGTCTCTAATAAGAAGTCAGTTGTTATTCTAATATATCTGCCTTTTTATGTTACTTGTTCTTTTCCCCTTGCAGCTTTTAACATTTTTTCTTTGTTCTGTATGTTTAATGTTTTGATTTTGATGTGCTGAAGGAAATTTCTTCTCTGGTCCAGTTGATTTGGTGTTTTGTATGCTACTTGTACCTTGAGAGGCATCTCATTCTTTAGGTTACAGAAATTTTCTTCTATGATTTTGTTGAAAATATTTTCTGTGCCTTTGACCTGATTCTCTTGTCTCTATTCCTATTATTTTTAGATTTAGTCTTTTCATAGAATCCAGATTTCCTAGATGTTTTGTGCCAGCATGTTTTTAGATTTAACATTTTTCTTTGACCAAGGTATATATTTCTTCTATCTTGTTTTCAATACCTGAGATTCTCTTCCATTTCTTATATTCTGATTGTGAGGCTTGTTTCTGTGGTTCCTGTTTGAGTTTTTAATTTTTTTATTTCCAATTTTCTCTCAGTCTTGATTGTCTTTATTGATTCTATCTCCATTTTCAAACACTAAGCCTTTTTATTCATTTTCTTCTCCCATTTTTGTTTTCATACTTTTTTACGGGATTTATTAATTTCTTCTTTAAGGACCTCTGTCATATTGATAAAAGGTATTTTAAGGTCTTTGTCTTGTGCTTCAGGAATGTTGCAATACTCGGGCCTTATTACGGCATAGGGTTCTTGGGCTCTAGTGGAGACATTGTCCTGGCTGTTATTGATTGTGTTTTTACATTGGTTTCTAGGCATCTGGGTTTGAGAACATTGTAATTCTAGGTGCTGATATTTGGTCTTGTCTTTATTGGGTGGGTGTTATGTTCCTTTGTTTCTGTTGCCCTCTCTGGTTATTTGGAGATCATATTGGTTGTATGTTGCCTGGTAACGAATTCTGGGATTCCATTAGATGTGGCCCCTGGGAGTTCTGGGTAAAATATGTTTCTAGATATTGGGAGCTGACAATAAAGAATGGGAATGGTCTGGGGAGCACTTAGGGGATACACAGGAGGGAGGAAAGCAGGATGTTCCAATAGGATCTGCTTAGTTCTCTGGGAATGGGGGCAAAGAGGAAGGAGAGGATACAACAGGTGGTCTGCTACCGAGCTGAGTGTGAGCCTAGGCGACTGGATTTGGAGGAATGGAGGGGGAGTAAAGATCTGAAGTTGGCCTACCTGTTTCACTAGCCTGCCTGCTTCTCGGGCAGTCTTGGCTGGTGGTTTCTCAGAGTGTCAGCTGGAGTTTGTGGCTGGCATAATAGAATGAGTGGGCAGGAAGGTTGGAGAAGATCTGCATGATTAGCTGGAGAGGGGATTGAGAGAATGGAGCGGCCAAAGCAGGTGACTGGCTACAGAGTTGGGGGTGAGATCTGGGGTTTGGAGGAGAAGAGGCAGAGGTGGAGATGCACAGTTAGGCTGCCCCTTTTCCTTGTGGGAGTGTCTTGTGAGTTCCCAGTGAATTTCTGCTGGAGTTGGGGGCTGGGATAAAGGGATGCGTGGAGGGAAAGAAGTTAAAGTCCCAGGAAGATCTGTGTGAGCCACTGGAGATGGGGGTAGAGGAGAAGGGGACTGCAGAGGTGGTCTGATACTAGGCTGGGGATGTGACTGAGGCATTGGACTTGAAGGAGATAAGAGAGAGGTGAAGATCTGCAGTTAGCCCACCTGCTTCCCTGGCCAGAGTCAAATATAGATTTTTAAAGCATCTTTTATAATTTTCTGAATTTCCCCTGTTGTAATGTCTTCCTTTGCATCTCTAATTTTTTGAGTGTATATAGTTTCTCAATTTCTTTTGGTTAGTTTGGCAAAAGGTTTGTCAATTATTTTAATATTTTCAAAGTACCAACTCTTTATTTTGTTGGATTTTTTTATTGTTTCCTTCCTTCCTTCCTTCCTTCCTTCCTTCCTTCCTTCCTTCCTTCCTTCCTTCCTTTCTTCCTTTATTTCCTTTTTATGTTTCTGTTTCATTAATTTCAGCTCTGGCCTTAGACATCTCTTCCTGCCTAGTTTTTTTTTTTTTTTTTTTTTTGATGTTAGTTATTCCACTTTTTCTTGGACTTCAGATAAATCATTACTAATCTGGGATTGCTCAAATTTCTTGGCATAGGCACATAGTGCTATAAACTTTTATGTTATGACTGCTTTAATTTTATTCTATAGAATTTTGTATGTTGTATTTTCATTTTCATTCAATTCTAGGAAATTTAAATTTCCTTCTTGACTTGTTTTCTTCACCCAATTTTGTTGATCTAGAGAATTTTCTTTATTTTCTAATGTTTACATACTGTCTCTCTTATGTCGTTGATTATCTTTAATGAATGGTGGTCATATAGAATACATGATGTTATTTCAATTTTCCAATATTGATTGAGGTTTGCTTAGTGTCCTAATATGTGGTTTATTTTGGAGAAAATTCCAAGCACTTCTAAAAATGTATGTTCTTTAGTGTTTGAGTGGAATGTTCTGTAAATAAATATCTGTTAGGTCCATTTGGTTCATGAACATTATTTAACTTCAGAGTTTTTCTATTTGGCCTTAGGGGTCACAAACTTTGCAAATCTGTTTTAACTGTGGACATTTTTCTTTCTTCTTCAAGTACGACTGATAGTTTTTCTGGGTATAGTAGTCTGGACTGGCACTTGTAGTCTTTCATAACTCCTGGAGCACTAGTGCAGTCTCTTCAACGGTGATTCTGATGGGCTTCCTTTGTATGTAACTGATCATTCTCTCTTGCTGTTTTCTTTTTTTTTTCTTTTTTTTTTTTTAAATAAATCTTTATTTATTATACATACAGTCTTCTGCCTGCATGCATGCTTGGACACCAGAAGAGGGCACCAGATCTCATTACAGATGGTTGTGAGCCACCATGTGGATGCTGGGAACTGAACTCAGAATCTCTAGGAAAAGCAGCCAGTGCTCTTAACCTCTGAGCCATCTCTCCAACCCTTCTCTTGCTGTTTTCAATACCCTATGTACATTCATTCTTTTGACTATTATATGACACAGGGAGTTTCCTTTCTGGTCTTATCTAATTGGTGTTTTATGTCTCTCATATCTCAATAGTCATCTCTTTTGTTAGATTAGGGAAGTTTTCTACTATGATTTTGTTGAAACATTTTCTGCACCTTTGATCTGGGTTTCTTCTCTATCTTCTCTATCTATTATTTATAGTTTTTATTTTTGTTGCTTTTGTTTTTTATAGTGTCTCAGAGTTCTGCATGTTCTGTTCTTAGAGTATTTTGAATTTGACATTTTTCTTTGACTGAGTGATCCAAATTACTCTACCTTGTCATTAAGACCTAGTATTCAGAGACTGCAACTGTTCCCTGAGACAGAGCCTAACAGCACCCGACTGGACTAAGAGGTGACTCTTTATCCTCATACCCAAACACCCCAGTCCCTAGGCTTTGGGCCCGGGGGCACAACTCTGCGCCCCTACACCACCACCCACTGCAGTTCCAGTTTCAGGCCAGTTGGCAGGCAGACTCTGTAACCCAAGCCCCACCTCCCTCAAATTCCACCCTCCCTCTGAGACTACCTCAGTTTGTGTCTTCTTTATTGACTCCATTTCAGTTTTGAAATCTTGAACTGTTTCCCTCATTTGTTTAATTGCTTTCTCTTGGCTTTAAGGGATTTATTGATTTCTTCCCATTTTTTTGTTTGACTTTTCCTCATTTTCTTTAAGGGAATTTTTCATTTCCTCTTTTAAGATCTCTACTATCTTCTTAAAGTCATTTTTATGGTAGATATCTTCCATTTCTTCTTTGTTGGGATGTTCAGGTCTTGCTGATGTAGGTTCTGATGGAGCCATATTGGTTTTTATATTGTTGGCTGTATATTTGAGCAGGAGTCTACCCATCTCTCTACTTCATGCAAGTGGTGTCTGTGTCTGAGGGAACCTCTCTTGGTCTGATTGATACTCTTGATCCAGTGGGAGCTCTTGGTCTAGTTGATGCTGA
Source organism: Peromyscus maniculatus bairdii (assembly GCF_049852395.1). Classification (NCBI taxonomy): domain Eukaryota; kingdom Metazoa; phylum Chordata; class Mammalia; order Rodentia; family Cricetidae; genus Peromyscus; species Peromyscus maniculatus. The sequence goes on along the minus strand of NC_134863.1, from coordinate 3,118,244 downwards.
TGGACTATTTTGTATCAGGGATCAGCTCTTAGTCCAACTGGTGCTAGTGGGCTTTGTCTCAGGGAGTAGCTGTAGTCTTACCATGTGGTAGATGGTGGTAGTCTGACCTGTCTGCAGGATGTCTGCCTGTCAAGTGGCCTCTTAGTCCAGTTGGGTGCTGGCAGGCTCTGTCTCAATGGGTTAAGAAAGAAATTAAGAAGAAATAAAGAAAGAAATTAAAGACTTCCTAGAAATCAATGAAAATGAATATATTACATACCCAAACTTATGGGATGCTATGAAAGCAGTGCAAAGAGGGAAATTCATAGCACTAAATGCCCACATAAAGAAGTTGGAGAAATCTCACACTAGTGACTTAACAACACAATTTAAACTCTACAACAAGAAGAAGCAAACTCACCCAGGAGAAACAGATGCCAGGAAATAATCAAATTGAGGGCTGAAATCAATAAATTAGAAACAAAGAGAACAATACAAAGAATCAATGAAACAAAGAGTTGGTTCTTTGAGAAAATCAAAAAGATAGACAAGCCCTTATCCAATATAACCAAAAAGCAGAGACAGAACATCCAAAATAACAAAACCAGAAATGAAAAGGGGGGCATAACAACAGACAATGAGGAAATCCAGAGAATCATCAGGTCATACTTCAAAAACCTCTACTCCACAAAACTGGAAAATCTGAAAGAAATGGATGATTTTCTGGATAGGTACCCCATACCAAAGTTAAATCAAGACCAGATAACTATTTAAATAGACCAATAACCCCTAAGAAAATAGAAATGGTCATTAAAAGTCTCCCAACCAAAAAAAAAAAAAAAGCCCAGGACCAGATGTTTCAGCACAGAATTCTACCAGATTTTCAAAGAAGAGCTAATACTAATACTCTTCAAATTGTTCCACATCATAGAAACAGAAGGAACATTACCAATTTTTTTATGAGGCTACAGTTACCCTGATACCAAAACCACACAAAGATGCAACAAAGAAAGAGAACTACAGACCAATCTCCCTCAAGAATATTGATGCAAAAATACTCAATACAATGCTGGCTAACCGAATCCAGGAACACATCAAAACAATTATCCACCATGATCAAGTAAGCTTCATCCCAGGGATGCAAGGATGAGTCAACATATGAAAATCTGTCAATGTAATACACCATATAAACAAACTGAAAGAAAAAAACCACATGATCATCTCATTAGATGCTGTAAAAGCCTTTGACAAAGTCCAATACCCCTTCATGATAAAGGTCTTGGAGAGATCAGGAATACAAGGAACATACCTAAAAATAACAAAGGGAATTTACAGCAAGCCAACAGCCAACATCAAAATAAACTGAGAGAAACTCAAAGCAATTACACTAAAATCAGGAACAAGACAAGGCTGTCCACTCTCCCCATACTTATTCAATACAGTACTTGAAGTTCTAGCCAGAGCAATAAAACAACAAAAGGAGATCAAGGGGATACAAATTGGAAAGGAAGAAGTCAAACTTTCATTATCTGCAGATGATATGATAGTATACATAAGTGACCCCCAAAATTCTACCAGGGAACTCCTACAGCTGATAAACTCCTTCAGTAAAGTGGCAGGATACAAAATTAACTCAAAAAAATCAGTAGCCCTCCTATATGCCAATGAAAAAGGGCTGAGAAAGAAGTCAGAGAAACATCACCCTTTACAATAGCCACAAATAATATAAAATACCTTAAGGTAACTCTAACTAAGCAAGTGAAAGACCTGTATGATAAGAACTTTAAGTCTCTGAAGAAAGAAATTGAAGAAGATATCAGAAAATGGAAAGATTTCCCATGCTCATGGATAGGTAGAATCAATATAGTAAAAATGGCAATCTTACCAAAAGCAATATACAGATTCAATGCAATCCCCATCAAAATCCCAACACAATTTTTCACAGACTTGGAAAGAACAATACTCAACTTCATATGGAAAAACAAAAGGCCTAGGATAGCTAAAAGAATCCTGTATAATAAAGCAACCTCTGGAGGCATTATGATCCCCAACCTCAAGCTCTACTATAGAGCTATAGTAATTTAAAAAAAAGCTTGGTACTGGCATAAAAACCAACATGTGGACCAATGGAATTGAACTGAAGACCCTGACATTAAACCACATTCCTATAAACATATGATTTTTGACAAAGAAGCCAAAACTGTACCATGGAAAAAAGAAAGCATCTTCAACAAATGGTGCTGGCATAACTGGATGTCAACATGCAGAAGATTGCAAATAGATCCATATCTGTCGCCATGCACAAAACTCAAATCCAAGTGGATCAAAGACCTCAACATATGTCCAGTTACACTGAACTTGATAGAAGAGAAAGTAGGAAGTAGTCTGGAACGCATTGGCACAGGAGACTACTTCCTGAATATAACACCAGTAGCACAGACACTGAGAGCAACAATTAATAAATGGGACCTCCTGAAACTGAGAAGCTCTTTTAGAGCAAAGGACACAGTCAATAAGACCAAACGACAGCCTACAGAATGGGAAAAGATCTTCACCAACCTCACATCTGACAGAGGCCTGATCTCTAAAATATATAAAGAACTCAAAAAGCTAGACATCAAAATACTGAACAATCCAATTAAAAAATGGGCTACAGAACTAAACAGAGAATTCTCAACAGAAGAATCTCAAATGGCTGAAAGACATTTAAGGAATTGCTCAACATCCTTAGTCATCAGGGAAATGCAAATCAAAACAACTCTGAGATATCATCTTATACCTGTTAGAATGGCTAAGATCAAAAACACTGAAGACAGCTTATGTTGGAGAGGATGTGGAGCAAGGGGAACAGTCCTCCACTGTTGGTGGGAGTGCAAACTTGTACAGCCACTCTGGAAATCGGTATGGCAGTTTCTCAGAAAGTTGGGAATAATTCTTCCTCAAGACCCAGTTATACCACTCTTGGGCATATACCCAAGGAATGTTCAATCTTACCACAAGGGCACATGCTCAACTATGTTCATATCAGCATTATTCATAATAGCAAGAACCTGGAAACAACCTAGATGTCCCTCAACTGAAGAACAGATAAAGAAAATGTGGCACATATACACAATGGAGTACTATTCAGCAGTAAAAAACAATATCATGAAATTTGCAGGCAAATGGATGGATCTAGAAAATATCATCTTGAGTGAGGTAACCCAGACTCAGAAGGACAAACATAGTATGTACTCACTCATAAGTGGATACTAAATGTGAGGGAAGGGATGTCCAGACTGCAACCCACAACTCCAGAGAGGCTAGCTAACAGGAAAAGACCCTAGGAGGGACACATGGAAGACCCTGTGAAGGAGAAGTGGATGAGATCTACATAAGTGGACTGGATTGGGGGGGTGTCAGAGGGTGAGAAGTGGGAATGAGAACATAGGTAAATGGGAGGGTCAAGCTGGACCAGAGACAGAGTGGGAGGGCAGGGAGGAAGATACCATGATAGAAGAGGACATCATGGAAATAGGAAGAGGCAGGGTGCTGGGGAGGCTCTCAGGTATCCACAAGGTTGACCCCACCTTGATCTCCTGCAGTGGTCGAGAGGGTGCCTGGACCAGTCTACTCTGGTGAACAGCTTAGCAAATAATCTAGCTGTCATCATAGAGCCTTTGTCCAGTAACAGATGGAGGCAGATGCAGAGATCCATGGCCAGGCACCAGGCTGAGCTCCGGGAATCCAATTGATGAGAGAGAGGAGAGATAGTTCAGGTGAGGGACGTGGAGATCATGATGAGAGGACATGCAGAGATGACCGGCCACATTAGTGGAAACCGGTGAACTGTAGACTGGTGGCTGTGGAGCCCCCATGGGACTGGACTAGGCCCCCAGACATGGAAGATGGTTGTTTGTCTTGAACTGTTTGGGGAGCACCCAGGCAGGGGGATCAGGGTCTGTCCCTGGTCTATGGGCAGGCTTCTGGAATCTGGTGCCTGTGGTGTGACACAGCCTTGCACAGCCTTGGTGCTGTAGGAAGGGCCTTGGACCTGCCTAGACTCAGTGAGCTGGGCTCTGCTGATTCCCCATGGGAGACCTCGATTTGGGGGATGTAGGGATGCAGGGTGGCTTGGGAAAGAGGGCTGGGGGTGGAAGGAGGGAGAAGGGAGGAGGGGGTGTCTGTGGGTAGCATGAGGAGTGAGTAGAAAATTTCTTAATAAAGAAAAATAAAATTAAATTAAATTTAAAAAAAGACCTAGTATTCTTTCTTCTACTTATGTCCAATCTATTGGAGATGCTTTCCTCTGAATTTTTTGAATGAATACCTGACAGTTTTGTTTCCTTTTGGCTGTATTTAAAAAATTCTACAGATTTATTACATTTTGTTTTCATATCTTGAATTGTTTTTTTAACTTTTCATCAATTGATTGTTTTCATTTCAGCACTTACCCATATCTCTTTCAGTTCTTTCATCATGTTTGTTATTGCTGTTTTGAAATCATTGTCTTAATATCAAATAAGTCTCTTTTCTTAGGGAACATTACTATGGGAGCACAAATTCTTGACGGAGACTTGGTTTTTATTATTCATGTTTGTGTATTTATGGTATGACCTGGCATTTGAAGTAAGGTCATGAGTAGTGGTTTTTTGTTTGTTTGTTTGTTTGTTTGTTTTTGTTTGGTATCTAGAGTTTTCTACTCTCTTTTGTTGAATGGGTGTTTGAAGTTTTGTTTCCTGTTATTTCAACTGGCTCATTGCTTGGTCAAATGTATGGCCTAGGGTTCAATTCAGTGTTGATGTGTGAATGGGATTTCAGAAGTAAACCCAGTTTGGTTTGAACTAAGTGATGTTTCTAAGTCAAGGAGCAGAACCTTTGTAGAGTTAGTAGATTCTCACAAGTCAATCTTTAGAAGTCTGGTGGTGTGTGTGTGGGGGGGTGTTCAGAAAAGGGTATGGGTAGTTCTGAGATTCCCTACCTAAGAGGACCAGGAAGTGCAGTCAGAAGGCAGGTGTGGGATGCGTGGTCCTCAGATGAATTGTGGGGGTGGATGGAGTTCTTAATGTGGGTGTAGTGCTCTTCCCTGGGAAGAGGCAGTCCTCATGTTTAGGAAGTAGATGTAGTTTTCTGAGTACATGTTCTGAGTTTAGTGTTTACCAGAGAAGGGACTGGATTTGTGAAGCTTGGATGGGTAGAGTAGGTGAGGCTGTGTGAAGTTGAGTTGAAGAGGGAGTCTATCTAGTCTTCCTGTCTAGGGATAAGGGAAGGAGACTGGGGCATGGGTAGATGGGATATCAGTTAAGGTTGGGGCTCTCTGACGGGTGTATGTGGAAAGGGACACAGAAGGGCAAGTAAACATGTGTTTCTTAAGTCAAGTCATAGGAGTGGGTAGAGTTACTGGTATGGGGCTAGTGCTCCCCATTGCTGAAGAGGGTAGGTCCTCAGATCAGCAGGGTAGGTGTAGTTGACTGTGCCAGTCTGGTGTTTGCTCAGAGAAGGGATCAGGTGTGTGTACTTGGAATGGGTGGAGCTGATTTGGGGAGAGTCTGTGTTCTCTGGCTAGAGATGGGGAAAGAAACTTTGGTGGGAGTGGATGGAGTTAGAAGCATGGGTTGGGGGTCTTTCACTGATGGGTATATACAGAAAGGGATGCTGAAATTGCATCCATAATTATTAGACATATTAGCACAACTGAAGAGAGAACCTAAGCACTGCATTTGGACAACAGGAAAGCTGCCTAAGACTCCATTTCGTGAAAATGCAAATTAATTTAAAGAAGAGATCCTAAATTGGAATGACACTGATGGTCTCCTTGCTCAAAAATAACCTAGGAAAGTATTTCCCCATGGCCCACAAACAAATGCCAGTATAAGTTTAGTCTAAGGGGGACAAGTTCTATCTCTACCAGATAGCAGAACCAGGCAGCAATGTAATGTCTACATACTACTCATTTTGTAGTCATGAAAGACACGGTATTGAAAGCCATGGTTTCACAGAGCCTGTAAAGTTAGGCAATATGTGTCAGGGCCAGAGTCATATGCATGGAGGCTCCAAGAGGCCACTGCATGAAGTCATAAAGATAAAGCCTAAGTTTTAATGACAACTCCAGAATGTTGGAGATCCCAGTACCATGGGATGGGCACTGAGGAAATATGCAGGCATAGTGAGTGAAGCCCCCAAAGGGCTTGGATAGCCACACCCCTCCACCTGTGCTACCAAGCCCTTTGGAGGCCAGGTGATTCCGTCATCAGGTCTAGATGCCACACAAACATCTGCAAGATTTGGTGCTTGACTAATTAGATTTTAGTTTTACTTTGGTCCAATCAGTCTTTGCTATACCCCTATTCTTTCTCTTTGGAATGGAAATCTGTACCCTGTATGTTGGAATTGTGTCACTTGATTCTGATTTCATAAATGTTCACAACTAAGAGATTGTGCTGAGTCTCAGATGAGACTTTGATTTTAGATGATTTTCTCCTCTTCTTCCTTTTCTTTGGACTTTTAAGCAGCACTAAAATTGTTAAAGACTACAAGTATTTTTGAAGTTAAGACCATATGAATTTGACCACTAAAGAGAGAAATAGAAAAAGACCAAGTGCCATATTCAGTATGGCTTGGTCCTGGAAACCTGAGAAGAGATAGTGAGGGAATAAAGAAAGGACAGACACACAGACACACATACACAGAAAAGCTGGGGTCAGGTGGGCTCTGTGTACTGTAATGGAGTGGTAGTTGGAAAACCAGTAGGAGGTGTCTGTAGATGAGCAGTTTCAAGCTGTAAACATCTGGGAGGGGGAAGCTGTGGTTGCTCATTTTTGCATATACTGCCAACATTCACATTATGACCAGAGAAAGGTTTTGTCATCCCTCTGAGCCCCATCTCAGGGGAGGGGGAGGGGCCTAGCCAATTCCCAATGGATCAGAAGCATTGGTGCACTACATGGCTGTGTCCATGCCAACAATGTACAACCACTCAGGATTTCATCTGCTCTTTCCACACTAATTCAAGATTTTCTCAGATCCTCACAGTAGAGGACAGAATGACATCTCAAGCTCATTGATTGGCAGAATTAATATAGTAAAAATGTGTATATATGAAAAGTTATTTGTGGATTTAAAAAATTCCATTAAAAATTCCTATAACAGCCAGGCGGATCTCTGTGAGTTCGAGGCCAGCCTGGGCTACCAAGTGAGTTCCAGGAAAGGCACAAAGCTACACAGAGAAACCCTGTCTCGAAAAACCAAAAAAAAAAAAAAAAAATTCCTATAACGTTTCTCAAAACACTAGGGAGGAGAAATTTTCAATTTATATGGAAGCATAAAGGGAGCTAAGAGCAGTCTTAACTGGGAAAGGGCACAGGAGGGGACATAACAGTTTATGATCTCAGATATCACAGAATCATAGTCACAAAGACAGACAAACAGACCAAGGGAGAACAAACCACAGAGTTACAGCCATTTAGTCTCTGGTGAAGGTGTCAGGCACAAACATTGCATCTCCTAGCTATTGTGAACATAGCAGAAATAAACTTGGCTAGGTATTTATCCCTATATAATACAGTCCTTTGGCTATGTGCTCAGTGCTCTAGCTGGATCAGGTGGTAGATCTATTTCTAGGTTTTCTGAGGAATCTCCACATTGATTTCCACAGTGGCTGTACCAGTTTTCACTCCGACCAGTAGTAAATCAGTGTCATCGTTACTATTTTTTATTGCTGTGTCAAAACACCATGACCAAAAGCAACTTGGGGAAGAAAGAATTTATTTCACCTTCACTTCCAGATAACAGTCCATCAACAAGGGAAGTCAGGATAGGAACTCCAGTCACAAACCTAGAGGCAGGAAATGAAGAATAAGCCATGGAGGAATGCTGCTTACTGGCTTGTTCCTTGTGGTTTGATCAGCCTGCTTTCTTATAGCCCAGGGATGATGTTATGCCCAGATCACAGGGACCCCCAAAAGACCACCATGGAGACCAAATCCCATATGTAAAAGCAAAGAGTCTTTATTATCTTCAAGCTACAGGGCTTTGTCTCTCTGTCTGTCTGACGCAGTAGTGAGAGCAGAGAGCCCAGAGCCCAGGCAGGGTGGTTTTTTTTTTTTAAATTATAGCAGAGGTTGGGGTGAGGGGATTTCCAGGGACCCTGGTTGGCTGACATTTGTCTAGGGGTATGGGAAGTGTTTGGATTCCTCTTAGATGCAGGCCCCATTGGATAAAGTCAGCTTATGGCTCTTCCTGGGTCTGGGTGTTGCCTGCCAGAAGCTGTGTCTGGGCCTCTAAGCCTGTCATGCCAGCTGTGTGGTCAAGCTGTGCTGGGGCCCTGCACATTCTCCCCCTTCACAAGTACCAATGATAGGACTCAATCATGAGTCCTACCTCTCCAGAGGTTTAAGCGTATTGGGACCTAAGAAGCATTAGCTAACATATTTTTCTAGAGCAGTGACATCTGTATGGCCCTGTAGGTCTGGTCTTTGGGTACAGCCAGATTATGATCTTATACAGTACCTCTTTGGTTCTGGACAAAGAAGACCAAGCATCTCATCTTATTGCAGAACCATTTCAGTTAATAAATTTATCAATCGACAATTCTGAGCCTATTTTCCTGGTATGTCAATGGGGATTATAATTAGCCATCTTGCCTCCATGCCAGAACGTTTCCTTTTGACTCAGCATTTCAGCCTTTTCTGGATGGGGAACATAGGATGAAATATTCTCTTCTGGAACTGCTTTGAGCTGTCACTGGGACACTGTTGTCAGGTCCCCCAAAATACTAAAAGGCTAGTCTAAGGCTGAAAGGCTAGTCAAAGGCTAAGCAATGGGGCATCTGTCAGAAGCATGTGGCTATCTGACCTTGTAGATATAGGGAACAATCACATTGGCTGGGCTGGTCCACGTCAGCTTTTAGCAAGTCAACTGGAGCAGTGTAGTCAGCAACTGAAGCTTGGAGATATCTTCCAGCCAAGTGGAAATTGGTTGAGACAAACTTAAACTAGGAACAGAAGTTAAAATTTATGAACTTATTTGGAACACTTAGGCCCATATCCTTAGTAATTGGGAAGAACAGGAGTCCTCAGACCAGGAAAGAGAAAAAAAAATACTATCCTTACGAATAAGCTGTACTTATGTGGGGGTCCTTCTGACCTCTGTGAAGTGGATCCAAGTTTTATAACTCTTTTAATCCTCTGAGACCTACACAAACTACCTTACAAAAGGACATAAATGTTTTAGATACATTAATATTACCAATATGTACTGAAATCCATATCATAGACAAAGCAGGTGATGAGTATCTGTAAAACGGCAGGAGTTGACACATACCTTTGAGTCCCAACAAAAACTACAAATTTTGGTTAAAAGGATGTGCATTTTCTTTCTTCCAGAGAGCCAAGCATAAATCCGACAGAGATTTTGGCCTGATGAGAGGCATTTCTAGGTTTAAATTTATATATATTTAGATAACAAATAAAAGAAATCTAAAATGTTGAGCTTGTGACTGAATAATAAGCAGTCATTACTTCACTACCTTATCAGAACTCTATTAAATGTTAAGCTTTAAACTGTTATATCATAGAATGGGAGAGAAACCTGAAACATTTCTCATAATCTAAATTATCTATTTATATTTTTACAATTCTCATTTATATCTTAAATCATTCTCCGAGATACTCAAAGCTTATAAGCTTTCATATCCTCAGACCTTTCTTAGACTCATATTTAAAGCTTTATGACTTGTTTAAACTTTTATAACTTAGAACACTTTCTTAAAAATGAGCTAACAAACTGGCTATAGGCTTGCAGAAGGATCTGGTTGTCTGATGCCGCCAAGCTGACAAAGTTATAGCTAGCCTAAATACCGGTACTATCAGAGATCTGAGAAGGATAAATTATATCTGAGTGCAGACCAATCAGCTTCCAATTCTATAAATGACAGGGACCAGTCCACACCCATGTCTCCATAGTGTTGGAGGCACAAGTATTGAAAAAGCATCATCTTATTTGGCCATCAGGCCAATAAGGCAGAGTTTTTCCTGTATAAGAGGAACACATTCGGGAAGACTGGCCTTACTTTGTCTAAGCAAAAAGGGGTGCAATCAATTCCTTGAAGTCTTGTTGCTTGTCCACAGTCTGGGCCAGGTCCTGGCAGCAGGTGTTGCATTGGGAGTATCTTGCCCTGTGGTCAGAATTGCCATAATCCAGTCAGAGACATTTTGGTGCTCCATACGTAATCTTCTTTGGATACCTTGGGTCACTGCTAGGATCTGGAAGTCTGTCTGATATAATAAGCTTTTAAATCAACATTTCAAATACCATATTCTGCAGATCTCTGAAGTATGAGGGTTGTCCAGGTATATCTAAATAGACAAACTTTGTTTCTAGTTACTTGTTTTAAACTCAACCCTGAAAACATATGCAAGGGACTGAGTAAAACTTATCCATGTAATTAATTACATCAGTACTTATCATGACTACAATTAAAGAACTTGATTATTTATGAGTGACTATTTACTTATGTTCTCTAATAGTCTACAATAAGTATCCTTAAAAACAGTGATTTTAAATTGAAGCTCTTCTAGTATCAAATATGGGTTCAGGAAAGAAACCAAAACAAAATATCAATATAAAACATATATATGATTCAGTTTATCCAAATAGCTTAAGCTTAACAAATTTAGCAAAGGCAAGGAGGCTAGGCATACATTCTTTTTTTTTTTCATTGTACATATTATTTATTGCATCCTTAACCAAACATTAACATTTTGAGCTTTACAGACAACACAAACAACTGTGATGTGGCCATTATGCTTTTAATGGAGATATAAAACCAATGCAAAAGAATGTTTTATTTATCATTAGCATAGTGATTAACTTAAATTACATTTTAATAATGTAAAATACAGTGTGTTAGACCTCAAAAGAGAAACTACAAAGTTGCCTGCAACCTAAGATGTTGGGAAGGCTCCTTAAATTGTTTTTACCCACCAACTTTATAATACTCAGTGGCATCTGGGGGGACATAAGAAAATATGAGGCTCTTTTCAGCTGTCATTCAGAACTTTAGTAAAGCTGTATGATAATGTCACTATGGGACATACAATTTTCCCACAAGTTCTTCCAATAGCATAGGCAGTTCAGAGGCTTAATAGTTCAAAGCGGAGAAAGCAGCTAAGTTATCTTGGAGAATTGTGAAACAGAAATCCTGTTGCTCTCCTACAGAGAAACTCTCTAAAATGTAGGCATAACTCAAGGAAGTTTCAATAAACACTCCAAGGCACAAGTGTTGGGCACAGCCTGTTGTTAATCAAGATGTCACTGCACCATACTTTTGGAGGTTCAGGATGCTGTGCTTGAAGTGACAGGACATTGACTTTATCCCTAGTTAAGAGCACCAGGTGTCAAGCTCAGCTTCCATTTACACAGGATGCACCAATAAATTCTTAGTGTGATGAGTGGTCAGGTACTACGTCCCTAACACATTTTGCCTTTCTGTTTCTGATGGCCTGGGGCTCTTTAAAGACAAGGTTTGTAGGACTTCAGGTGCTCTGACTGCCCTAAAAGTAGTCGTGAAGCAATAGAGTCCTTTTCAAAGAGCTCACTTGATACTTAATTTCTTTCAAATGAAAAATGTTAGGAATGACATGTAGGCTAAATATCTGATGATTAATATCAAAAATTGCATTATAAGACATTCAGTAGGGCAAAATATACTGTATTGGCAGGGTTAATTATTTTTGTGTGAAATATTCTATCAACTGAACAAAAAAATTTCAGACCACTAGAAGCCCATAGCAAGAGAAACAGCTAAAAGACAATCAAAAGTCAGCAAAGTTTACTGGTTTTAGAATACACTAACACACTTGATATAGAAATATTTCACTTTTAAAACTAGTGTTTCTTGTGGACCTGCTAACGGCCAGTGTACCAAGATGCTGTTTCTAGTATGGGAGTTAAGTTAGTGCTTCTCTAAGAAGGAACTGAATCACTTGGCATTCTTTCACACACTAGCTCATAATTTGATGATTTCTGTTTACTAATTCAAAACTAAGCAGGAAAGGAGTTAAGTTGACTAGTCAGGCCTGGAATAAACAATGGTTTGGCAAGTCACAGTCACTCAGCTCAAGGATGTGTGGTAATCTGCAGGAAAGCTGTTCAATTCTAGTAGTCCATTGCTTCACATCTGTAGAGGAGTTCTATACAGCCATTTGTCTTTATCAACTTTAAGTTGCATACAGGCAAAGAGATCACAAACTGCTGGGAGGCCGTAACAATCTGGGCGAAAGTTCCGTTCTTCTTGTAGGGGTGAATTAAGAAACACATCCTGGGCCTTCTTTCGAAGTAGCCACTTATCTTCTCCAGAGGAGAACTGGCTGAGGGTTCCCACTTTCTTTCCTGGCAGGACCCAGTCAGCAGTATTAAAGGGACACCAGGAAGTGGCCATAGGGACTTTAAGCATTTCTTTGCCAGCTCTCTCCTCAGTACTAGGCACTTCCTTAGGGCCCCCTCCTTTGCATGTGGGCCCAATAAGCCACTCTGACAGGGAACTGTTCCTTATGACTTGGAAGGAATCAGCAGTTCTAGCGGGAGCCACTGCCTTGGGTGCCTTAGCTTGTTCAATTAGCTCATTTCTGGAAGGACAGAGCCACAGATTCAGGGACTCTTTGTGTTTCTCAGGCTCAGATTTGGGTTCCACAGGCATTCCATTCTTATCCCTTCCTTCTTTCTTCAGAAGCCATTTATACACAGCTTCCTTCTCACAGTTATTATCACACACACACTCTGCAAAGCTTGTGCAGGGCTCGTTGGCTCTGCATACTTCCTCTACTTTACATGGGTCCTGATGGTTCTGGACAAGCCAAGCCTCGGTGGTTACGCTGGGGACTGACAGTGGTTTTTTTGGCCTCAAAGTGGTCATTCAGGCATTTCAGATTGCCCAGGTTCTGAATCTCCACACCTCTGGACTGGTTACCCTGACGGTTGGTACAGGAGTCAGGCTTGACAAGCCAATCATTCACATTGTAGGGCTCTGTGAACACCTGGAATAAGAGTTTAAACTTCTCACTGGTTTCACAGCTACCATTCTCAGGCTTCTCCAGTTCACAGGGTTCTTGGGGAGTCACCAACCAATCAGACAGGTCCAGGTCATCTTGATCAAGGAGCTCTACATCTTCAACTTTTTCAACTTCAGTAGAGAAAGAGCTGGTGCTACCATGGCTGTTACACTTTGAGGAACTTGGTTTTCCAGGAATGTCTTGATGACTGTTGAGGAGCCAGTTTTCTAAGCCCTTTAGATTGCCCCAGGCATTGCTGAAGAAACTGCAGGCTCTGGCAGAAGTCTGACTATTCTCCAAGGTCTGTTTTGGGGTAAGCCAGTCCTGTGGGTTGGCACTGGGTACTTAAGGAGCCTGATGACCAATGGCAGGTTGGCTTACAAGAATAGGCATACATCCTTAAGCCTCACTGATTCTCAACTTTCTCAATGTTGTTTCATAGCTGCAGTTTTGCCATTGTTATGAATCTCAGTGCAAACATCTAACATACAGGTGGTCCTAGGCTACCCCTGTAAAAAGGTTTTACCAACCCCCAAAGGGTCAAGACTCATGGAGTCAGAAGCTGTTCCAAGCCCTTTGCCAGATTGCTTAGGTCATTATCTTGCTGCATCACAAGAAATGGACATCCCAGTTTCTGGTTAGTATTTGGTGCTTATAGCTGTGACCCTAATTTTTAGCCTTTTATTTTAAGTCCAAATATTAACAATACAGAACCTTCTTTTATTTTAAGAGGAAGAAAACATGGCATAACCCCAATCTGTATAAAGCAAACAATCCCAAAGTTCAATATCTGGTATTCATTCATAATCCTTTTGGTTCTTTGACTTAGAGGCTTGGATCATTTCTTTGGTCCTACCCTTGGCAGCATATACATAGCCTGCCTTCTAGATCTCAGCCTGCTCCATTTCTCTGTGGCTGGTGCTTCTGGTGACTATCACCTGGATGGCTCTTAAATTACAAAGTATAGCTGCCAGAGCAAGGTACATTCTTGTGTATAAAAGCATTGAGGTGCAGCTTTAATATTATCAAATACCTTATTTATTAAACATATGAAGCCATCCATTTAAATTCTCTAGAAGCTTGCTGTTGCGCACTTGGTAAAGATACAAGTACTTAGGTGTAAATCTCTAACTTTTGTTAATCTCAATAGATCATTATGACCTTAGTAAAAGATGGCTACCAGCCTTGTGGCTGCATACATCATGATGAGGTCACCAGTCAAGATGGAGGAACGCCATGTGGTTACTTTTTAAAACATGTTTTTCTAAACAATAATTACTTGCACACATATGCACAGTTGTGTCCAAGTTATATACACACACATACAGTTAAAGCTAGCTTACATTCATACATATAGTTAAATCCAAGTTATACATGCGTCCGTACACACACACACTCACTCACACACACACAACACACACACACACATACACATACACACACACAGAGGCTCTCTCTCACACACACACACACACACTCACACACGCACACACACACACACATACGCACATGCGCACACACGCGCACACACACTCACACACACACGCACACACACGCGCGCACACACACGCGCGCACACACACGCGCGCGCGCGCGCACACACACACACACACACACACATTATATCCCCATTTCTAACATAAACTGTTTGCAGAATCATCAGCTAATTTTAAAATGAAAACCAACCAGAATGAACTTTTAAATTCAGTATTTGCAGGTATAAGAAACCACAACAAACATAGTTCACATCCCCTCTGACTTTCTACAACCTTCTACATACCCTCAGTCCATTCCTTTGATTTCTCAGACATTTACTTTAGACAAATTCCACTTTTCCTATTTTGTAAAACACAGAAACTCTTACCAAAGTCTTTCGTGTGATTCCCCTCAGCAGTCTAGAATATATTGTAAAGTTACAATATTTTAAACAAGAACAGAAATACATGCATATACCATAACAAGAATAACTCTAAATTTGCATCAGCACTACCAACATGAAGACACTATTGTATCTGAGTGATCAAGGCAGCCCGGGCTGTAGCATTATAACACAGCCGCCATAGCTTAGCAACCATAGGCAGTGATGTTCCACTCCACCCTAGGAGCCAATCATCTCTCAGGTTTCATCAGCGATCTCAGGGCAGGCCGTGGGAGCCCCACCTCATGGAACAGGAAGGGGACAGCATGCAGCATGGGGGCGAAAGATTGTTATTAACCCCAGATTCTCAAGAACAGGAGAGCAGCAGACTGAAAGTGACTCCATGCCCCAGCTGGACCCCCAGACTTGTAGGCCACTCCTCAGCTGTGGCCCTGGAGGGACAGTTCTCCACCTGCCCTTGCCTGGCTCAGGCACACTCTAAGCTCCTTAAGGCCCCCTGCTGGCTCCTGCCTGCACTGTACCACAAAGTCTCCACCCCGAGGACCCCCCCCCCCAGGGGCCTGACCTCAAACCCATTGTGTCCAGCCCCACAGTGCTCATGGGCCACCCCAGCACCCAGCTACTTGTTCCAACTGCCACCCACTCTATCATTGAGACTCCCCAAAAGACCACCATATAGGCCAAATCCCATATATAAAAGCAAAGAGTCTTTATTATCTTCAAGCTCCAGAGCTTGGTCTCTGTCTGGTGCAGAAGTGAGAGCAGAGAGCCCTGAGCTCAGGCAGGGTAGAGTTTTTATCATAGCAGAGGTTGGGGTGAGGGGATTTCCAGGGTTCAGGACCCTGGTTGGCTGACATTTGTCTAGGGGTATGGGGAATGTTTGGAATGTCAGGTATTTCCTCTTAGATGCAGGCCCCATTGGGTAAAGTCAGCTTATGGCTTTCCTGGGTCCAGGTGTTACCTGCCAGAAGCTGTGTCTGGGCCTCTAAGCCTGTCATGGCAGCTGTGTGGTCAAGTTGTTTCTCCGCCCCCACCCCCGCCCCCACCCCCACCAACATACATTGGCACCATCAACTCTGAGCTGGGCTCTTCCCCATCAATCACTAAGAAAATGCACCATATCCTTGCCCACAGGCTAATCTGGTGGGGACATTTCTCAGTTTAAGGTTCTCTCTTCCAAAAATAACCAAGGCCTGTGTAAAGTTAGCATAAAACTAGCCAGCCCAATATATGTTTCCCCACATCATTGCCGGTATTTATCCACATTTGTCGGAGTTTAGCTATTTTGATTGGGATAAGATAAAATCTCAATCATTTTAATTTGAATTTCCCTGAAAGCAAGGGTTGCTGAACATTTAAAACTGTGGTTTTCGGGCATTTTTGTTTTGTCTTTTGAGAACTCTGCTTTGGCTCGTCTTATGTCAACATGACACACAATCTAGAGTTATCTGAAAGGAGGGAGGTTCAATTGAGAAAATGCCTCCATAAAGTCAGGCTGTATGCAAGCCTATAGGGCATTTTCTTAATTAGTGATTGATGACGGCAGGCCCAGCCCATTGTGCATGGTGCCATCCCTGGGCTGGTGGCCCTGGATTCTATAAGAAACTAGGATGAGCAAGCCATGGTAAAGCAATCCAGTAAGCAGCATTCCTCTATGGCCTCTGCTTTAGTGGTTACCTCCAGGTTTCTTCCCTGCTTGAGTTCCTGACCTGATTTCCTTTGATGAACTGTGATGTAGAATACTCTGAATAAACCCTTTCCTCCCCAATTTGCGTTGGTCATGGTATTTCATCACAGCAATAGTAACTACTAAATGACTGCTTTTTCTTGCTTGATAATTGTTTTGTTATATGTAATTTTACTATGTAAAAGTTAAAACCTCCCTTTAAAAAAAAAAGAAAAGGGGAAGTGATGTGGGTATTACTCTGTATGCTGTGAATGTGTTGCTCTGACTGGTTAATCAATAAAGTGCTGATTGGCCAGTAGCCAGGCAGGAATTATAGGCAGGACAAAGAGAGAGGAAAACTGTGGGAACAGGAGGGCTGAGTCAGGAGTCACCAGCCAGACACAGAGGAAGCAAGATGTAAAAGTACTGGTAAACCACAAGCCACATGGCAACTTATAGATTAATAGAAATGGGTTAATTTAAAATATAAGAACTAGATAGCAAGAAGCCTGCCATGGTCATACAGTTTATAAGTAATATAAGTCTCTGTGTGTTTACTTGGGTCTGAGTGGCTGCAGGACCCTGGTAGACACAGGAAAACTTCAGCTATAGTTTTTATTCTACTACCATGATGATTTTATTATTATAGTATAACTTGAAATCTTGAGTGGTGACATTTCCAGCTATTTTTTTATTGTTCAGGATCATTTTTAACTACGCTGGGTCTTTTGTGTTTACATATGAAATTTAAAATTAGCTTTTACTTTCTGTGAAGAATTTCATTGGAAATTTGATCTAGATGTCCACCAGTGATGAATGAACAATAGATGTAGTACATTTAAATAATGGAATATTATTCATCTGTTTAAAAATAAAAATTTGGAGCTGGGCGGTGGTGGCGCACGCCTTTAATCCCAGCACTTGGGAGGCAGAGGCAGTAGAGATATAGTCAGCTGCATTGGTGGTGGAGCAGAGGGGGGAGCAGCACATGACTTAATGACAGCTGCATTCTCCTTGACAGATTTCGTGGGGCCCAAACTGTCTGTCTCCTCATCATCAGATATTGTAGAGATATTGGATATGGAAGTGGTAGAGGTGATGAAAAGATTATCCATCTTTTAGAGGGAAACAGCAAGCAAACAACTGTCAGAGAGAAGATGACAGTCAACAGGGGTGAAAATTTGTATTGGAAGCTTATGTCTTGTGCTTAGTGAGGGACTTTTGTGGCTTTTTAGGCTACAGCCATATACCCACATGGTGTCTCCAGATGAGAGATGGCATTCAGGAGCTGAGCCTTGGTTTCACCTCCTGGGGTACCAATCCTTATGTGGAGGCACCAGGCAAACTGAGACAGAAAAAAAAATGTGCCTTCCTAATGGGATGGACAGATAAACATGACAGACAACACAAAAGAAGGAAAGAAATGGGGGTCCCAATGCTTATCTGCCAAAGGGACTGAACAAACCCAACACTGAGGAGCCTTCTCACCAAAACACACTATCTTGAGGGTGCTGTCAAGCATCATGAGTGCAGGAAGGGAGACAATCAGAACCTGCACTAGGAAAGAGAAAGTAACAGAAGCCCCATGGTCAGGCACCAGATGTTGGTGGATCCTAATGGCTCCCTTGTGGGAGGAGATGAGAAAGTGTAGCATCAACAGCACAGACACTGGGAGTCAGTTGAAGGCAAACAATAAGGTCATTTATTCAATAATGGGAAAAGTCTTATATACCTTCCTCCCAGCACCCAAACTGTGTCCAAATCTGGTGGCATTGCGTGGTCATCCCTCATTGGCTGGGCACAATCAGGAACTCTGACAGTGCCTGTTGCTAGGCCCTCAGGCAGACTCCAGGTTGACTCATAAGGAAGTATGTTATATGCATGCCTTGGCAACTGGTCTGAGCCAATTTCCTTGACCTTATGAGCCTGTCCTACTACACTATAAATCCCAAAATATTATAAGCTATTGTCAAGGTTCTTGGTTATCCTCCAGAGCTTGACAGTAAAGACCCTATTGCTGATGACCCTGAACGCTGAATGACAGAGAAGAACAGAGGAATCAAACTTGTACTTAGCTATAAACTTCATAACCTCTAGCTAGCTCTCATAGTGCTGGAAGGTGGTATGTATGCCACTAGAGGAGAAAGAGAAGCATCAATCTTACTTAGCTCTGAAGCCTGAAAACCACATCCATGAGTGGCCTGGTAAGACACGCCCATTGGTGCAGTGATGGCAGAGATGTGATGCAAGTAGCCAAACACTTTCTTATTTAAAACCCATATTTGGCACCATTATTGGGATGAAGAATTTGTGCCTAGACTGGTGATAAGCCCTGGGTAGAAACTCCTTCTATTACTTTGCAAAATGGATGCAGTGTTAAACTGATCCCTACAGACTTACAGTTATACTTGTGGCTTAGTGCATCTCTTGGTGCTTATCAGAGACACTTCCTTTTGAAGTAGAGGGCAATTAACACAGAGATCCACAACTGGTCAAGGTACAGAGAGCAAAAGACTGTGCAGTTTTCAGTTCTTAATAACATGCCTATTTTATACCTTATCCTCCTAACACTCAGTGATCATTGCGGAAGGGAGTAGAAAGATTATAGGAGCCAGACGTAGAGAATGAGTACAAGAAAAGTGTCTTCTGGACACAACAGGGAAGTTACACATATGATTTCATAGAAGTTGAGATAGGATTCACAAGACCTGTGCAAGCTCAGGGCAGACAAAATTCCAATATGGAGAAGGGACATGAATACAAAGTTCCACTTCTAGTGAAAAATCTATTGGCAATTGATACTTACTAACAAGAAGTAGAACTGGTTTCCTTTGTTGTACAGAAGTTTTCAACTCACTAGGGCCTGTACCCTTAAAGAAACACAACCTACCCAATTTCAAAAACAAAATATAAACCAAAAAAAGTGGGCAAATGAAATGACTTTATAATTCTCAAAACAAGAAACACAGGGGCCGGCTCAGTAGTTAAGAGCACTGGTTGCTCTTCCAAAGAATCTGTATTCAACTCCTAGTACACACAATGTAGCTCATAACCCTTTGTTACTCCAGTCCCAGGGGATTCAACACCCTCTATCGGTCTCTGTGGGCACTAAGCATGCACATGTTATTCAGACATGCATACAGACAAAACACCCATACACAAAAATAAATAAATAAAACAGGAAATACAAATGGTCAATAGGTATTTGAAAAAGTGTTCAACATTTTTAGTTGTGTTGACTAGTTTTTATAAACTTAATTGAAACTAGGGTCATCTGGAAAGGGGGGACCTTGGCTGAAGAACTGCCTCCATCAGAGTGGCCTGTGGGCATGTCCATGGGGAATTTTGTTGATTAAGGATTGATGGTGAGGACCCAGGTAGGGCGCAGCCTACTGTGGGTAGTGCCACCCTTGTACATGTGGTCTTGGGTTATACAAGAACACAAGCTGAACAAGCCATGAGGAACAAGCCAGTAAATAGCATTCCTTCATGGTTTCTGCCTCTGCTCCTGCTCTGAGTTTGTGCCCTGACTTCCCTTAATGATAGACTGTGATTGGAACATATAAACTTTCTCCTCCCCAGGTTGTTTTTGGTCATGATGTTTATCACAACAATGGAAAGCAATTTGAAACATCAGCCACCAGGGAAACACAAATTAAAATAGCCTTTAAATTCTATCTTATCCAGTCAGAATGGTCATCATCAAGAAAAGAAAGAGCAAATGTCACTGAATATGTGGAGAAAAAAAAGTATCTTTACACATTTTTGGTGGGGACATGAAAGGAGAACAGGAGCTTTCTTGTCAGAAGGAGGGGAATCAGCTAGAGAAAGGAATGACTACAAGATTACAACAACGTGTTAATGACCTATATGCATGGGATTGTCTTAATGAAACACATTACTTTAGACATCTCAGTCTCTAAGCCCAGAACACAAGTAAAGTTGTAGCACAGATCTTAAAAGATCTTATTAATAAAATCAAACCTGAAGCCAGGTATTGGGGTGAATGCTGGAAGGTCAGAAAAGCAGAACAAACCACAGCCACTTCACCTTGCCACTTCCTCAGCTGATCTCATTTCCTCAGACTGGAAGCTGTTGAGTCCTCATCCAAATGGATCTCAGCTGAACTGCTGCTAAAAGTCTAAAAACTTAACCAGCTCTAGTTCCTGGTTTTTATTCCTTATATACCTTTCTGCTTTCTGCCATTACTTCCTGGGACTAAAGGCGTGAGTCATCATGCCTGGCTGTTTCCAGTGTGGCTTTGAACTCACAAAGATCCGGATGGATCTCTGCCTCCCAAGTGATAGGATTAAAGGTGTGAACGCCACCATTTTCAGGCCTTTATGTCTATCTAGTGGCTGTTCTGTCCTCTGACCCCAGATAAGGTGACACAATATATCACCACATTTCCCCTTTTTTTTGTCTAAAATAAAAGGTTACAGTGAAAAATTACATTAACAATGTCTAATCCATTGTCATAAAGTTGTTTTAAAGACCTTTATTTATTTTTATTTTATGTGTATGGGTATTTTGACTGCACATATATAAATACATCACATATGTGTAGTACCTATTGTGGTGGTATTGTGTTCCCCAAAATACTGTGTACCTTAATAAACTTATCTGGGGTCAGAGAACAGAAAAGCCACTAGTTAGGCAGTGATAGCACATGCATTTAATCCTAGCATTCCAGAGACAGAAATCCCTCTGGATCTCTGTGAGTTCAAGGCCACATTGGAAACAGCCAGGCATGGTGACTCACGTCTTTAATCCCAGGAAGCCAGCCTTTAATCCCAGAAAGTGGTGGTAGAAAGCAGAAAGATATATAAGGCATGAGGACGAGAAACTAGAAGCATTTGGCTGGTTAAGCATTTGGCCTGGTTAAGCTTCAGGCTTTTGAGCAGCAGTTCAGCTGAGAGCCATTGGGATGAGGATACAGAAGCTTCCAGTCTGAGGAAACAGGACCAGCTGAGGAATTGGCAAGGTGAGATAGCTATGGCTTGTTCTGTCTCTCTGACCTTCCAGTATTCACCCCAATAACTGGCCTCGGGTTTGATTTTATTAATAAGAACTTTTAAGATTCATGCTACAACCTATAGAGGATAGAAGAGTGTTGGATCTCCTGGAACTGGATTTTCAGAGAGCTGTAAGCCATCATGTAGGTGCTTAGGACCTGAAACTGGGTCCTCTGCAAGAGCAATAAGTGCCTCTAATTACTTAGCCTCTCTCTAGCCTCAAAACACACACACACACACACACACACACACACACACACACACACGAGAGAGAGAGAGAGAGAGAGAGAGAGAGACAGACAGACAGACAGACAGACAGACAGACAGACAATCTATGTAGCCCTGGCTATCATGGAACTCACTATATAGACCAGGCTGACCTCAAACCCACAGAGATGTGCCTGCCTATGCCTTAAGTGTGTTGGGATTAAAGGTCTATGCTACCACACCTGGCTTCCAACATATAATTTTTGTACATTAGAAAATATAGAAGATCAGTTCAAAGCCTTTTAAAAATACCCCTAGTCTGGCATTATGTTAATTCCCAAAGAAGTGGATGACTTCATCATCATCTGCAGTGTTGGAATCCTTTGGCAATCTAAGTGGCAGCTAGAAGGAAAGGTAGCCTTTCACACAGTAGCCCAGGGCTTCACACACTGTAAGCCACCTCACCTTCCTCTTCTCTATTTCTTCCTTTCCTTTTGTGAACAGTGTCTCTGCATTAAACTTAACAGCAGTCTGGCATTAAATTCACAATCATTCTGTTTCAGCCTTGTAAGTGAGGAATGGTAGGCAGGAGCCACACAGCTGGCCAGTCTAGGTTTCTTTCCCTGAAATACATCCCCACTTCTACAAGTGCAGTCTAAATTTTATCTGTTTGCCCAAGGGAAATTACAAAGGGTTTGGTTAGTACTCAGATTTGTCTTAGTCACAGAATAGGGTCTCAACACCTATTTATTGTGCTTTTCATTCGTTTTGGTACCCCAATACAGTTCTCATTCAATAAGTATTGATGAGTTAGTGCAAATTTTCCCATTCGCTATATTAACAAACAAAATGTTATGTTCAAACTACATATCTAAGATAATATCCAGTGTTTTTTCTACCTTAGCCAAATATAACTTGAAATAAAATAAAAATCTTGTTGATTCCATTCATTTAATGTGGTAAAATATAGTCACCAAAACAAGGTCCCTTAGAAATGGTTTCTGTTAGACATGGTGAGTACTTCTTTAATTCCAGCATCAGAGAAACACAGGCAGGAGGATTGATACAAATTTCAGGCCACCCTGAACTACATAGTGAATTAAAAGCCAGACTGGCCTATATAGAAAGATCTTGTCATAACAATATGATTTAGATTAAAAATAATACTCAGCAGTACATTATTTTGTATTATGATACATGGAGTTTGTGTTAGGTCAATTCCTAGTGAAAGTTGTAAAACATTGTCTTAATTAGGTAGGATTTTTTATTTCTCTGAAAAGACATCATGACCATAGCAACTCTTATAAAGAAAACATTTAATTGGGGTGGCTTGTTTACAGTTTCAGAAATTTGGTCCATTATCACCATGGCTGGAGGAACAGATCAAGAATCAGAAATACATATAAAAATAAGTAGTTGAAAGTCTTCAAATGAGCTAAACAATGATGGCACACAACTTTAGTCCCAGCACTCAGGAGGTAGAGG
Source organism: Peromyscus maniculatus bairdii (assembly GCF_049852395.1). Lineage (NCBI taxonomy): Eukaryota > Metazoa > Chordata > Mammalia > Rodentia > Cricetidae > Peromyscus > Peromyscus maniculatus. The sequence goes on along the minus strand of NC_134863.1, from coordinate 3,094,985 downwards.
CAGGCAGATCTCTGAGTTCAAGACCAGCCTCATCTACAGAGTTAGTTCCAGGGCAGCCAAGGCTATACAGAGAAACCCTGTCTCCAAAAACCAAAAAGAAAAGAAAAGAAAATCATCAAATGAGGCAGCTTGAAATCACTATTCCAAATACTTATATTAAAATTCCTCTTTGTCTCATACAGGTGTATTTACTGTTAATCCCAAAATTTGTGAGAAAGAAAGGACTAAGTCCACAATTGTCCAAATTAAAGTAGGCTCTATTTGGGTGTACCAGACACTGGCCACCTGTCCCCTCCTAAGTTGGGGTTCTGAGAGCAGCCCCTATTGGCCTCTTGAAGTCCCTTTTATAGGAGAGATAAGGTGTTCATGGGGGGGCGATGAAGGGGTTGGCAGGTAATTGTACAATTTGTACAGTCTGTAATTGTACATTTCCTGTCCTAACCGCCACCTGTCCCCAAATACCCAGCAGCCACTTCCCAAATTACCACACAGAGGTTTATATTAATTATAAATGCTTGGCTGATAGCTCATGCTTATTACTCACTAGCTCTTACACTTAAATTAACTCATAATTCTTACCTATGTTTAGCCACGTGGCTTGGTACTTTTCTCAGTAGGACATTCTCATCTTGCTTCTCAGTGTTTACAACTCCCTGACTCCACCTTTCCTCTTCCCAGAATTCTCCTAGTCTGGCTCTCATGCTCAATCTCTTCCTGCCCAGCTATCAGTCAGTCAGCTTTTTATTAGCAAATGAGAGTAATGCATATTCATAGTGTAGAAAAGGATTGATCCACAGCAGCTATCTATTGTTAAAAGGATACAAAAATTTTTGGTTGTGAGCCTAGTCTTTAACAGCTGAGCCATCTCTGCAGCCAATACAATAAAAGGGGAAGAACAATGGCAAAGATACACATCAAAAACAAGAACACACAGCATGTGAATAGCGGCTGCAAGCAGTGTACTTCAGACCAGGAACTTATTCTTGATTCCAAATAGGAGCCTTTACTAGCAGGGACTTGACATAGGACATATCTCTTAGCTAGGAACAGACAGGAATTGTTTTGACTATAAATAGAACTCTTAATCTACATGGTGTATTCTTGGTTTCAGTTTTCCATTAACCTGTGAGGCATATTTTTGGTTTCAGCTTTACATTTATTACAGAAAGAGGATTATCTGCTAAGAAAAACTTTTGTTTGATAATTCATTTCCAAAGAGAAGCCTGCCAGCCTCTTCTCACTTGAAAACAAACTACACTGCTAATGCACTATTATTAAATGCAACAATACCTTTTATTTTTTTTTTATTTATTTTTATTTTTATTTTTTTTTTTTTGGTTTTTCGAGACAGGGTTTCTCTGTGTAGCTTTGCGCCTTTCCTGGGACTCACTTGGTAGTCCAGGCTGGCCTCGAACTCACAGAGATCCACCTGGCTCTGCCTCCCGAGTGCTGGGATTAAAGGCGTGCGCCACCACTGTCCGGCAACAACAATACCTTTTAATTGAATATAGTGACATATGATAACTTTGCATTTGAGTTATAGTTAATTTACCTCACAAAAGGCAAAAGCTCTTTGTGCATTACTTTATTTTGTTGTGCTAGAGATGGTACTCAGGGTCTCAAACACACTAGGCAAGAATTCCACCACTGGGCAATATCTCCAGCCCTCAAAAAAATATTCTTTTTTGGAAACAGAATCTTAGTAAGTGACCAAGCTGGCCTTGACCACACTCTGCAGTCCAGGCAGACCTTGAGCTGTGACCATCCTGCCTTAGCCTTCCAAGCAGCAGATATTACAAATAGGTCTTCCCCAAGAGGCCCAGTAATGGGTACATTTATAAAGTCACTTGTTCGTGGCACAGCAGATTAAACTGCAATTGCCCAGAAAGAGACAGTATGTAGCACGGATCTTAAAAGGTCTTATTAATAAAAACAAACCCAGAGCCAGGCGTTGGGGTGAATTCTGAAAGATCAGAGAAACAGAACAAACCACATTCAACCTCACCTTGCCAACTTCTCAGCTGATCTTGTTTCCTCAGACTGAAAGCTTCTGCATCCTCATCTGTATAGATCTCAGCTGAACTGCTGCTAAAAGCTAAAAGTTTAAAAAGCTTAGTTTCTGGTACTCATGCCTTATATACCTTTCTGCTTCCTGCCATCACTTCCTGGGATTAAAGGTGTGTGTCACCATGCCTAGTGTTTCCAGTGTAGCCTTGAACTCACAGACATCAGGGTGGATCTCTGCCTCCCAAGTGATAGGATTAAAGGTGTGTATGCCACCATTTTCTGGCTTCTATGTCTGTCTAGTGGCTGTTCTGTTCTCTGACCCCAGATAAGTTTATTAGGGTGCACGATATATTGGGGGACACAATATCACCACAACAGTAATTAGCTGTGGCAATGGAAAATAAACCCTAAGGGAGCAAATGCCCCTTTAAACAAGATCTGAATAGATACATTAACATAGAGAGCTATGGAGATAGTATGGGGGTACAATGCTTATCTAGGATGTGGAAAATCCTAGGTTTGAACCTCAGCAACACAGATGCACACACAATACACACACACACACACACACACACACACACACAAACCACAATGATAATAATACATTGGGAAAACAGTTACTTCTTTTAAGGGTGTGTTTATTAGACTAGAAGCCAAGAAAAAGTATATATATGGAATATATATATATACAAGTTCCATATATATATGGAAGTATATATATGGAAGTATAAGTATATATATGGAAGATATATATATATATATATAGACTTGCACATATGCATATATATGTGTATGCTTGACAAATTAAAGAATTAAAGTGCATTTGTGCATTATCACTAAATTTCTGAAAGTGGTGTAAGAAATGAGTTGTTATGGTTCATTTTCAGCGTGAAGTGTGCTACAGTTCATGGGCTGCGGATAAGCAGATATTCCGAGGCTTTGCTCTCTCCTAGCTGGAGGCTGAAGTCAGCTTACCTCACAGCTCCTGAGAGCTGGAAAAGTGCAGCCAATCTGCTATGTGACATCCCAGATCAAAGAAGGGAGACGGTGTGGAGTTCCAAATTACTTACTAAATAAACTAGCCTAAACTAATAAGATGGGGAATTTGGAAGGAGAGCAAGTCCTGGTCTATGGTAAGAGAGAACAAACATTTATTGCAATTAAGGAACGTCAAAAGGCATTGCCACTGGGCAGTGGTGGCGCACGCCTTTAATCCCAGCACTCAGGAGGTGGAGCCAGGCGGATCTCTATGAGTTCGAGGCCAGCCTGGTCTACAAAGTGAGTTCCAGGAAAGGTGCAAAACTACAAAGAGAAACCCTGTCTCGAAAAGCCAAAAAAAAAAAAAAAAAAAAGCCATTGCCTTGTGCCAGATCACCACCCCAGCTACTTTTGCCTCTTCTCTACGCTTATGTCCCTTTTCTGCAGAATTACACACCAAAAACTGCTTTGTTTGCACAAATCTCTTGAATTTATTACTATGATATTTTTAACAGTGGTCATGATAAGTGGGTCTTGCGCTGTTCTGGAAACTGTGGATGTTTGCTCCACTTCTGGCTTACTCTGACAGGCTGATTAGAATCTCATTACTTGTGGAAAGACTGGATTATTGCAGACCAGAGGCTAATGACCTTGTCTTGGACTAATTTTAGTCCAGGGGAACAGCCATTTCTTGTCAACCCCTGTGTCAAAACTAACATCTTGGGATCTATCGACTTAGCAGACCCACTGACTTCTAGCAACCCCAAAGCTAAGACTGTCACGAGAGAGTCAAGGCTTATAGAAAGAAAAAAAAAAAAAAAAAAAAGAAAAGAAAGAAAAAGAAAAAGAATGAAAGAAAGAAAAAGCCCCTCTGATATACCTATCGATGTATTTTATACTCCCCTTGATTCTGACTTAATTTTATTTGTTCTGTGAAACTATAAGACTGCTCCCATGTTGGAACAAGGAATTTGGGGTGACTTAAATCTGTGTTCCCGGGGCCATGGTCACTCAGAAGGGCTCTGGGAGAACTATTTCATTCCCTTTGAGCTGAGAGCTGTGCGCCCTTACTCTTCCAACAGTGCTTCTGCAAGACGGAGGTGCAGACTCGGTTGGAATCCCGGCTCGGGGGTGCCAGCTCTCCTCAGTTTTCAAAGCTTGGTTTCCTCACTTCAAGTTCGCAGCCTGGAGACTTTTGGCCCTTGGAGTGTGGAATACCGAGACTGTTCTTCCGGCATCCCGGGGCGTGGCCGGTAGGTGAGCGGGCGAGGCGTTTCTGCGGTCCAGGTGAGCCTGGCAGGTGCCCGCGGCCTGCCCCTGGGCCAATGGGCGACGGGCCCCCCAGCCTCCCGGGCGGGACCGCACTGCGCTCCGGCAATTGGCTGTGCCGTGGAGGCGGCCGGGCCGCCGCCCGTGGGTCGGACGGAGCAGGAGCGCAGCGGCCCGGGAAGGAGGCCTGCGGGGGCTGCGGTGGGTGCGGGGAGCCGCGCGGCCTGGACGTGGGCTGAGGCTTCCGGGGAGTGACCGCAGCCACCATGAGCAGCCAGGGCGACTACGCATCCCGGCGGGCGGCGATCCGGAGGAAGTCAGGCGCCTACCTGCCGCCCGGGACCCCGCGGCCCTGGAGCCGGCCCTTGCCGCACCCGCGGCGGGTGGACGGCGTCGCTGGCCCGGTCCAGGCCGCAGGTACCGTGGGGGGGTGGGGGGTGATTGGGGGGTGGGCGTGCCGTGGGTGGGGCGGGGGCAGGGGGCGTGCCGTGCGTGGGTGGGTGGGGCGGGGGCAGGGGGCGTGCCGTGCGTGGGTGGGGCGGGGGCAGGAGGTGTGCCGTGGGGGGGTGGGCTGGCGGGGGAGCGTGCAGTGGGCGAGCAGGTGGGGGGCGTGCCGTGCGTGGGTGGGCATGCCGTGCGTGGGTGGGCGTGCCGTGCGTGGGGGGCATGTCGTGGGTGGGTGGGCGTGCCGTGCGTGGGTGGGCGTGCCTGCCTGCGTGGGTGGGAGGGGGCTGTTGGGCCAGCGGTCAGCAGTGTTGATGGCGGGCTCTCACTAAGTGAAAGGAACCCGGGCTTCCTCACCCTCAGGACGCACGCTCTTCCTAGTTACTTTGTTCTTTCTCCCAAAACTTCTTTAGCCAGACTATGACCAACTAGTTCTTCAAAAGTACAGGCGTGTCTTTACAAAAAGTTTTATTAGGAATTATACACCTCATAATTCTCTATATATTGTTATTTAACCTTCACTAAATTCCTTCGTTCAGTTAACCTTAGTTCCCTGGTGTTTCCTTCTCAGAAGAGGCTTCTTACTTTCCTGAGGACAAAAGCCGGGCACTCAGAGATCAGTAATAAGTATTTACATTTCTGAATTCTGAATCTTAAAAAGAAATCTCACCATTCTTTTATTTACCTTCGCGGATTTTGTAATGATTGAGCACGCAGCTTTGATATTTAAATATGGTAAGTGTTGAGGATGGTAAATGTGACGTGTAGTCCTTGTCCCAAAGCTGTAGCAGGTATACGGCAGACAATCGTGATGGATGGTGTGCTCTGAGTGCGTACTCAACGTTAGAGAAGATTCGCAAACAAGGAACTGGATCACTGATACTCCGCCACACCCATTTCCTGCAAAAGTAGGAGACTGATGAAGTACTCCTGAGATCTCTCCCAGTTTGGCACCAAACTGAATGAAAATGTTTTCTTATTAAGTGAAAATGTTTTGTTTGGAAGGAGGTGTTTAGTCATCACATTTTGTTCATCCGTGTTTTTCAGTGCAGACACTGGGCTGATTCCTTACAGCGTTATTGAAGGGATATCACTTGATTTCTTTTCAGATGCTTTGAAGAGGCGATCAAGAGTGCAGGGACTCGGTGTAGTCCATAAATTATTTCTGTAAATCAGCTGTGCTTATAGGAGTTCTGTTTGCTCATCTATTATTTTATTTATTTATTTATTTATTCATTCATTCATTCATTCATTCATTCATTCATTCATTTTCAGTGCTGAGGGTGGAACTTGGCATCATGGGTAAGCAGGCTACCACTCAGTATGCCCTAGGTATCCTTTCTTCTTTTTTTAAGTTTTAAATTCAAAGAAAACCTCATCTTTAGCACTTTAAGAAACAGAGTAGTTATGGACGGTAGAGAAGGCCCCGCAGGTAAATTAGGTGCTTGCTGCCAAACCTAGGACCTTAGCTCCATCCCTGGTGCCCACATGATGGAAGGAGAACCTCCACTCCCCCAGACAGGAAGTGTAGCTTTAAAGGAAGGAAACAGCTTGTGGGCAACCTAGTTTTGTTACATTGTCTTTGTGCTGCCTTCCTGGGACTTGGCCTTTTCTCTTGTTATTATCAGCCCTCGGAAGTAATTACTTTTATCTGAATAGGTGTAGCTGTTCCCTTCACATAACAGTATCTGTAGCAACATAAGGAGAATACATAGTTTTCTAAAACACTGGATGGCCACCTCACCTTGTTCAATATGTAAACACTCTGAACAAGCTGGTCAGCACTGAGAAAACATGTATAGAGTGCTTCCTTTGAATCAAATGTGGCTTCCTTAATCATCAAATTGTTCATGATTAAATAAGTGTGTCCATCAAAAAGTAAACCAAGTTAATTCTTGGGAAGTGCCCATACATTCTGTAACTCTAGAAAAAACATTTATATGTGAAAGCTACACAATTGAGGCGAATCAGAGTGGACAGTTCTCCACAGAAACGTTCCTTTTCTTAAAAAGGAACAACGTCAAGGAGACAAGGACTTAGCAGAGGCCAAGTGAGAATGGCAGGAAACACTTGTGGTTCCAGGATTTGGAAGACCAAACTGAGGACTGCTATGATTTACAGGGACCACAGGCTGCAGACTGAGACTTCAGCTCAACACCAAGGCGAGCCAACGAGGCAACAACCACAGAACAACATGTGAACCAAATGGACGAAAAGAGAACTCATTTTATCACTGTTTTGCCGGAATCTGTGGCTATGAAACACTAGTCCTGGAGTACTCTTATTTTGTGTCAAAATAATAAAAATAGCCAGGCAGTGGTGGCACATGCCTTTAATTCCAGCACTCGGGAGGCAGTGGCAGGCAGATCTCTGTGAGTTTGAGGCCAGCCTGGTCTATAGAGTGAGTTCCAGGACAGGCTCCAAATCTACACAGAGAAACCCTGTCTCAAAAAACCAAAATAATAATAATAATAATAATAATAATAATAATAACAAAGTCTATAAACTCTACCTTTGCATATGCCTGAATGTTAAGTCCTTATCTGGTAAAGCAGAGAAGTATTTAGGACAGAAATTTGGGAGTCATGTAGCACTCATCATTAATCCAGTTTTTATCACTAGGTGTGAAATTCTTATCTGGACAGTGGAAGTAGTGATACTTAGTGACTGAATGGTTAAAGTAAGGTTATTCACATTAGTTGTCTGGAACAAAGCAAAGATGCTAGATAGAATTGTAACAAGGAACCACTTATTCATCTGTACCTCCCTCCAAATCTGGCACTAAGAAATTCTTGAATAGCTATTGAATTTTTTTTTTTTTCGAGACAGGGTTTCTCTGTGTAGCTTTGCGCCTTTCCTGGAACTCCCTTGGTAGCCCAGGCTGGCCTCGAACTCACAGAGATACACCTGGCTCCGCCTCCCGAGTGCTGGGATTAAAGGCGTGCGCCACCACCGCCCAGCTTATAGCTATTGAATTAACCAAAGACTGTCCTCCTGCATGTTATAGTAGTTTTTATCTATTGAATACCCGTTTTTTCCATTAAGAAGTTTGTTGTGATACACATGCACAAAATTCATTCCACAAAAATCAAATTAGGAAGAGAATATGATCCATGTTTATAGGTGAAGAAATTGAGGCACAGAGAGCTTCACTAAGTTGATTGGAGTAATTAACTGGTGATTTGTGGGCCAGGACTCAAACCCGAATATGTCTGGCCTAGGGCTGTGTTACAACTCCCCTAGGCAGTGTCTTGAGAGGCATTCAGAATCAACAGACTGAAAGACACCAAGTAGACCTTTGTCATCGAAGGAGGATTTTAATGATTGTATAGCCATTGTTTAATTTTTTTAAAAAAGAGTTTTACTATTTCATGTGTCTGGGTGTTTTGCCTGCATGTTTACCTATACATCATGTAAATGCCTGGTGTCATTAAATCCTGGAAGGCATTAAGTCCCCTCAAAGTGTAGTTACTTACAGACCATTGTGAGTTACCATGTGGGTACTGGGAATTGAACCCAGGTCCTCTGGAAGAGCAGCCAGTCTTTTAACCTTTGAGCCATCTCTCCAGCCCCTGAATTAACATTTTAATGTTAATTCTAAGTTTTAGAAGACAGCCAAGTGTGGCTACTCATACCTGTAATCCTAGCACGTGGGAGGCTGAGGCAAGAAGGTGGTCATACCTTCAAAGCCAATAAAGTGAGTTCCTGGCCAGTCCAGACTTAAGCATGAGATTTTTGTCTCATATGTAATGAAAACAACAAAAACAAAACACAAAGAATATCAAGAAGTCAGTTGGTTACTTATCATCTCTCAAGATTGATTTCTTCATGGTGAGAATCAGTCACATAGCCATCGTTGACACAGCCTCTTTCCATGAATTCTTATTCCCAGCAGGAACTTCAGGTGACATTTCGCTATAGGTTTCTGTGACGTCTTAGCTCTTGGGTTGGTGGGAGCTGGTGACCTGTTAGCATGTTTCTAAAGTATCCCACGCCTGATAGTCATAAACATGCTGTGTCGCACACAAAGGTGGGCATCAGATGATTATTAAAGTCTTAAAAATAGCCCACAGTAATTTGATTCACACAGTCTAAGGAACAGACACAGTGTAAGAGTGAAGGTTTTGTTTGTTTGTTTTGTTATCAGGTGCCTTTATTCTGGCTACATTGTAACTACTGCTGTGCTTGTACTTCTACAACCTCATTTTGGGTTCTCCAGCTTTTTCTAGGCCTTTCTCTTTTTCCTGTCTCATAGTGGAGTATCTGAAGGGCCTGTGATGGAGGAGATCTTTCCTACTCCGTGTTGTTCCTGGTGGCTCTCATTTAAAGTAGTTTATTTCTTTCATTTTCTTATTATCGATGAAGTATCTGCATTGCCAACAGCATTCTGTTGTAAACTGAAGTTTCTAGGACAAAAAGTCTTGTGTGTGGAGTTTGACCCTTGGTTAAATTATACAAGGGTGATTGACTGATAAAAGAGTTTTAATGATAGCCCAGAGCCGAATTATCTTGAGTTTCCAAGTGTTGATGGATTGAATTTTAAAGCAAACATTTGCTCCTTGAGTCCTTAGGGCCTTGACCCTAAGAAGGCTTTCCCATTGAGGGGCATTGCAAACACCTGCATGAAGTGAGAACAAGCAGCTGTTGTTTCTGGAAAGTTTCAGTAAGTCTGCATTTCTCAGCTGTCTCTCCATCCCGTTTTCCTCTCAGGAATGCTTCTTACTGGATTTAGAACTTGTAGTCCAGACTGGAAATCAAAGATGGAACTGTGGAGGCCCAGCCTGAGAAGTTGGAGAGGGAGCCAGGTTTCTATTGGCAAGTGGTCTAGAGGCCATACACGTGGTATTTTGGCAAATAATCTGGCTGTTTTCAGCCCCTGTCCTAAAAATTTACATGAGGATGAATTAAAAAGAAATGTGCTAGTTTCTTTGGCAGAGGAACTTTCAAGACAGCATACATAATGTGGAGCCCACAAAATGGGTATTACTGATAACTCTAATGCAGTTCTATAGTGAAGAGCAAATGGGGCTAAAAGAAATACACAACGTACACTTTGGAGAAAAAAGGAGTGTGCTAATGCCACTAAGTGGCCATTTCCTGCATTGGGAAGGTGCCTTCAGGGTAAGACCCATTCCTAGCTAAGTTTACAACTTGTGAAAGGAGAAAACCTAAGGGGTTGCTTACTTCTAGAAAGCAATTGCTTTAGTATACAAAAGCTGTTGCTAATGTGGTCGGAGGGGTGAGAGCCCACCCCAAGTGGGCAGACAAACTTGGCAGTGTTGTTTATGTGTGACTGGCTTTGGTGTTAGTTATTTAGCTGCGTTGTGTTCTTACCCTGCAAGGAAGTGTCACGAAACACAACAGAATCCGCTTATAAGAGTTTATTAGAAATACAGGGATAGAGAGTGTGCAGGCCTGTGGGAGAGACACGTGCGTGAAGAGAGAGAGAGGAGAGAAGAGAGAGAGCCGGGAATATGGCGCTCCGCTTTAAAAACCGGCTGGGGGCATGGCCAGGTCACGTCACTACTCCACGCGTGTGCGTAGATCACATGGTCACGTTGCGCGCTTACGTAGCCATATAATGTCACGGATTCTGGTCATGCGAGATGCCTTGGCCGGAACTTGCTAGGCGGAGGTGTCTGGCCTGACCGGAATTGGCTAGGCGGAAGTGTCCGCCTGGTAAATGCGACCGTGTTGTGAACCCTTCATTTGGAGGCATGAAAATGCAAGAGAAAAGGGCCTTGGATTTATCCTCCACGGCTTTAGAGAGCCACTGAGGCCAGACAATACTTGGCTGTGTCATTCCTGTGAAGCAGTGATAGGACATTTCATGAAACTGTGAAAGTTAAGCCTGGGTTTTGGTGGACCCCCCAAGGTGTTGGAGATGCCAGAGCCATGAGAAATCTGCCAAGGAGAACTGCAGACGGAGTGGAATCAGCCCGGGAAAGAATGAAGGGTGAAGCATATGAGCTCTGTGAAACTAAAGTCCCAGACACTGCAGGTGCAGCTACAGGATTTGATGTTTGCCCTGCTCGGGTTTGCTCTTTCCTCCGTATGCCTTCATTCCTCTATTTTGGGATACGAAGTCAGCACTTGAAGGAAGGTGTTTACTGGGGGGGGGGGGGTTGAGGAAGCAGGAGCACAGCAGACACACACAGAAAACGGAAGGCTGGAGATCCAGTCTCTTTCCGAGGGCTGGTGGCTTTAAAGCCTTTGAAGATTCTTCCTCCCTTCTTTCAGGGATGGTTTGTCTGAAGATGGATGGGATGGTTGATTGGTCTGAACTGCTGTGTGACACAGTCTCGATCTGGCCATGGTGTATGATTTTTTTTCTTTTTTGGTTTTTCAAGACAGGGTTTCTCTGTGTAGCCTCCTGAGTACTGGGATTAAAGGTGTGTGCCACCACACCTGGCTTGGATTGTCTCGTTATATTAGATAAAATTAAAAATTATTATAAAAATTTAAGTGTTTTCTACCAAGTTGTGTAACAGATAAGGTTGAAATGGTGTTTCAGTCAGTTATGTGTTTGGTGTACTGGAATATCTTCTACAGAAGCTTAGGAAATAGAAACAAAGGAGCAAAGATCATTTTTTAGTAGGTTCCCACAGGAATGTGACCTTCCCGTAACATTCACCAGCTGGAGATGTTTGGGTGTGTTCATTCATGAACTGCACATGACAGAGTATGGAACACATGGAGCGTGAAGGGAGTTTAAAGGTCCTTAGAGAAGCAGGAAACCCTGTACTTGAGGGACTATGATCACTTAGAGGGTAATAAATGCCAAGTAAAGTATTTAATGAAGACTCCATCCCTTCCTTAAGGGAATTACCTCAGATGAATGTAGCACTCATAATATGGCTCTTTAAAAACAAGTTTTTATGAGCTTAGTGTTTATGAAAGCCTATATTGAGACTTCTCACTTTTATTTTTGCTATATATTTGTGGTATAAAAACAGGTTTTGAACAAATTTGACTTTGTTCTACATAAATGCTACTCTTTATTGCACTGCTTAGGAAAGAGTAGGTTGCCATATTACCTCTAGGACACTGGGCTTTTATATGGACAAGAACGGCATACTTAGGATTATCATGCCATGCTCATCACTGCCGTGTTCAGAGTCTCACCTGGGTGGGGCTGTTGCCTGCCTCCCTCCTTTGGAAGCTTGCGTGGTGCCTTCTTTCTGAAGTGCAAGATATCTTTAGCAATAAGAACTCACCTTCTACCTCTGGAGGCAATAACTGTAGGCTGTAGGTTTTGGAAGTCTCTTTGACTTTGAGCCCTGGCCTCAAAAGAGGACTTCTTATGTGTAGTTTTTGTTAGGTGACCTTTGGCCTTTAAAGAGAAAATTGTTAGCCCAGATGAGAAATATTCATTAAAACTAATGTTATTTATAGGTAGAATTAGATGTATTATGTTTTTTTTTTTTTTGTAAAAAGTTACTGTAATTTTACTTTCCTCCCTCATTTTTCTCTATTTACTTTTTACCCCTCCCCAAAGAGCTCCCCCTTTCAAATATCCCCTATCAGATAACTTGTACCCTGTTATTTTCCTTTCTATTGCTCCGGAGCCCACCTATCCTGGAAGAGTCCTGTCTTAGTCAGTGTTCTATTGCTGTGAAGAGACACCATGACCACGGCAACTCTTATAAAGGAAATCAGTTCACGGGCTCTTGCTTACAATTTCAGAGGTTTAGTTCATTATCATCATGGGGGGGGACCATGGCAGGATGCAGAAAGACACGTTGCTGGAGAAGGAGCTGAGAGTTCTACACTGGATCCACAGGCAGCAGAGAGAGAGCCACTGGGTCTGGCTTGGCTTTTGAAACTTCAAAGCTCACCCCCAGTGGTACACTTACTCCAATAAGGCCACACCTCCTAATCCTTCTCAAGTAGTGCAGCTCCCCTGATGACTAAGCATCCAAATATATGAGCCTATGGACTGTGATACACCTTCCCCCGCAATCTACCTATTCCTTCATTTGTAAGTCACCCACTAAATAAATCTTCCTTTTAACTACGTGGAGTGGCCTTAATAATTCACCAATATCTGGCGCCCAATGTGGGGCACCAACCCACGACCCTCATGCTCTGCCGACTGAGCTAGCCGGGACAGATGATCAAGATCCTTTTGAACTAAGTTATGATACAGGGTTAGAGAGTTAATATATTCTTGAGGTAAAACTGTAAAGGTATGCTGCTGGACTTGCCAATTGAAGATAAATTGCTTCTGATGGTCCTTATGGACAGGTATGGAAAACAAACCATTTGCTAGATCAATAGCTGCATACTATGTACAGGACATGTGTTAATTTGCTCAAGTAAGGGCCCCACTTCTGGCACCAAAGTCTGTATTAGTCAGTTTTCTAGAGAAACAGAAGTGATAGAATGAATCTGTGTGTGTGTATTTATCTGTCTGTCTATATGTATCTATCTAATCTATATCTATATAAGATTTATTACAGGCTATAGTTCAATAATGTTTGTTTCCTGACAGAAAGTCCAAGGATCCAATAGTTACCTCGTATATGAGGCTGGATGTCTCAGCTGATTTTCAATATATGTCAGAATCCCAAAGAAGTAGGCTCTAATATTAGCGAAGGGATGAATTTGATGGTGAGAGCGAGAGCAAGAAGGCAAAAAGCAAAAGCTTTCTTTTTCCATGTCCTTTATAGAAGCTACCACCAGGAGGTGTGGCTGTGCTGTAGGGTGGGCATTCCTACCTCAAGTAATCCAATCAAGAAAAATCCCTCACAACTGTGCCCAACTGCTTTCGCTTTAATTAATTTCAGATGTAGTCAAGTTGACAACCAATTGGTATGGTATTTCTTACTTTCTCACAAAATGTTCACAACTTTATATATAGCATCACTAAATTCCTTGAGCCTTACAAAGAGTGAATCAGGCATATCAAATAAATTCATCTTGCTTGGCTCTTTAAGTAGTTGACACCATGGATCTTCAGTGTCTTTAGTAACTGCACACTTCACTGAGGTGGAGAGCTAGCTCCAGAGACCACTAATCCCACTAGAGAAATTCATGCTAACAGTTCTATTTCTCTAGAACCACTTCTGTGATGCTAGTTTGTAGTCCTTGTGGTTTTCTAGAAGAGAATGAATAGAATGAATGTATATTAAAGGAGATTTATTCAATTGTCTTGCATGATCCTGGCTGGATTGCCTAATATTGGCTGTGTTTATACTGAAGAGGCTGAGAACCTGGTATCTGCTTAGTCCATGAACCATATCTCAGGAGTCCCAGTCTGATGCTGACAGCTTGGAGGAATACTGGAGGGCTACTGTTCTTCAGTCCACTTTGGATCGCTGTAGCACTTTGAATGAGAATGGCCCCATATGCTCATATATTTGAATGCTTAGTCACTAGGGAGTAGAACTATTTGAGAAGTATTAAAAGAATTAGGCTGTGTGGCCTTGTTAGAGGAAGTGTGTCACTGGGGGTGGGATTTGTAGTTTCAAAAGCTCTCATCAGGCCCAATCTCTCTCTTTCTGCCTGCTGCCTGCAGATCAGGATGTAAAGCTCTCACTACTGCCCCAGCACCACGCCTGTGTGTTTCCTGCCGTGATGACCGTGAACTAACACTCTCAAACTGTTGGCAAGCTTCCAATTAAATGCTTCCTTTTATGAGTGCCCTGGTCATGGTGTCTCCTCACAGCAATAGAACCCTGACTAAGACAGTGGCCCAAGAAGTTTGGTTCCAGGATCAGCTGCAGCAGCTGTAGCCATGCCAGCAAGAGCATGGATGAACTCAAGGTCAGCCGTGCCAGCAAGGTCATTGATGAACTCACCAATGAGACAGGAAGGCAAGCAGGCCAAGAGTCTTCCCTATATGTGGGCTATCTCTTCGCACCCTGCCCCCCAAATTATAGCTCACATGTAGGATTTTTTCCCTAAATATTAATATATTGTAGTATTATTATTAAAACATAATAATGCAGCTCATATAAGACAGTGCCTCAGCCAGGCAGTAGTGGCACACACCTTTAATCCCAGAACTCGGGAGGCAGAGCCCGGTGGATATCTGTGAGTTTGAGGCCAGCCTGGTCTATATAGCGAGATTCAGGACAGGCACCAAAACTACACAGAGAAACCCTGTCTCAAAAAAACAACCCCCCCCCCAAAAGCCCAAACAAACTAAAAAGAAAGTGCCTCATAAGGTCTATTTAATCTAAAGTAGATAATTGCTCACAAGTGGGCCCAGAGACTTGTCTTTTTTGCTAGTTTTAGAATATACTGCAAAGTCTTGTATATTAGCTCTTTCTTATGATATATTAATAATGGTATTTGAAAATGCTAATAGCTAAGGTAAAGAAAATGACTGATTTTTCCTAATAGAATCACTATCGAATTTTTATCATTATCATTACTATTGAGTTTTTAATGTAAGATTATATTAATTCTACACAAGAATTGATGCATTCACTGGTATGTGTTATTTGTTCCTGTGTCTGAAGTTTATAAGTTATTCATCATATTCAAGATATTAATATTTGTACGTTTTGTTAATATAATGTCCAAATAGAAAAAGAGTACTTTGGGGAAGGTATTTTTGAATCAAAGGCGTGTAGGAAAACCTACAAATATTCAGGTAGTTAAGATGCCTGTCCATGTGGTAGAGCGTATCAGCAGCTTCAGCTCTAAGTAGTTAAGATGGCTGTCCATGATGATGAAGCGTGCCTGTTAACCTCAGCTTTAGAAACCCGAGAGAGGAGGATTATGAGTTGGAGGTAAAACTGATTGAGATACATACTGAGATTTTGTTTCATAAATGCATAACAAGGAAATAACTTACATAAATATGAAGTTTACTGATTTGTCCCTCTTTTTAAAAGGGTTTCATGTCTCTTTATGATTCATAAGAGTTCAGATCTTATAACAGGCCTTTCAAATGATTTCTTTAGTTTTAGACTCTTACAAGTGGGGGAAAAAATGCCACAGTATGTCTCTATTTCTTCTAACAGCTTTTACCAGGTAGTTTTTATCTGTTGTGATTTTTAGCAGAAGTGGATTATGAGTCTGTGCATTTTTACAGAGCATGGACAGATTCTATAGAACAATAAAGGAAACTTTGTGAAAGGAATTTAAGAGTACTGTGTATTTAAAAAAGTGGATGTGTATTCCACTTTTTTAGGTTTTAAACTATGCTTTGTAATTATTGCTTTCATCTTTGTAAATTTTTAACTGTAACCTTCTAAATTGTGGATTTATTTTGGTCTCTGCACATCAATAATTTATTCCAAGTTAACAGTGAAGTATTAAGTAATTGTGATAGCAAAGTGTGACGCCTTAGAAGCCAAGGCGTACCCTTATGAATGCTTATGCCAAGGTGTACCCTCGGGTGACGTCAACTACATATGCATCAAGATCTCTTAACCCATTGTCTAATGAACAGTAAAGTTACTGTTCTTTTCTACTTTTAAAAATTCTTTATTCTAATATTACTGTATCTTTGTCTGGGTGTCCATCCTAAACAACAAATACCTGTAATGTGTAGAGTCATCTTTACACTCAGTAACATAAATAAAGTTATTTTGCGTTAACGAAAATTTTGATATGAAAATAAGAAAAAAACCCTTTCTTTGAATACAGCCACCCACTCTTAAGAATACTAACATCCTCGTTTTTTCAGGTAGTTAGCTCTCATTTTGTCTCACTTGGATGATTGTAACCCAGTCATACAACCACTGAGGTTTGTGAGTCCTTTGTGTCATAGCCATTTACACACTGCTTTACACACTGCTTTACACACCACTGTGCACTAGCATCTGCTTTCTCCTGTTTGCCTTTCATTCAGGAGGGAGCAATACATTCTTTTACTTAAAATTAAACTTGAGCCAGACAGGGCTTTATACTTCTTTAATCCCAGCATTCTGGGAAACAGGCAGGAGGATTTCTATGAGTTTGAGGCCAGGCTGGACTATGTAACAAGTTTCAGGCCTAAAAACAAAATAAAACAGAAACATTTATTTTGTTTTTTTTTTATCTAAATTTCCAGGTGTTTCTTAAAAACAGATAAAATTCTAGACAATGTAAGTGCAAAAATGTTTGGGGTCCAACTTTGGTCTTCTGCCCCACCCCAATTTTGGTAAGAACTGGTGACAGTATGGTCCTGCCAACATGTCCAAACAGTACTTTCCTGTTTAGTAACAGTAGATTGTGTTATCTTCACGTCTTCAGGGGCTCTCCAGTGTTATCTGCAGATGACTGATATGGTGACAATCCCTTATCATTTTCTCAGCAGGATGCCTACCATATTATCCTTAGTTATCAGTGCTCTAAGTTTTCTTCAACAAGATAACCTGTATGTTTAAGAAAAGCAAAAGCAAACAAAACCCAGCTTCCCTCAGTGTCTAGCAGAGTTGATGTTCAATAAACAGAAAGTTTTTATCTGTTTTCCCCCCCAACTTTTCTGCTCCCAGTAAGTCAGTCAGCTAAAAACTACAAACTATTGCAGTGTTTGTTATCCTTGGGAGAAGAAACAACTTCAGGTGAGTTGTTATATAAGTTTTTTCCTCTCTTTTGTCTTAACTAGAAGGGAATGCTCAGAGAGCTCTTCCATTTTGAGTATAAGTGGAAGCTAAGAGAAAGATATAAGAAACTATAGAACAGCATTTGGCTGAACATAAAAATGAAATAAAAAATGTTCAGGGACATATATAGAACCAGAAAATATTTTACTGAATGGAATGATGCTAACCTAAAAAGACACACAGCCCATGTTCACTCTTATTTGGATCCTAGCTCCAAACTTTTAGATATGTGTATATCACCTAGAGTAACTACAGAAACCAGGAAAGAAAAAAAGGACTGTGGGGCAGGGAGAGAAGGCGCTCTAGAGAGAGCTAGAGCAGGACACAGGTGCTATGAAATAGGAGAGGGGGGGTGGAGAGGTTCACCAGGGGAGGAGAGGATGGAGATGTTTACCAGGGGAGGAGAGGATGGAGAGGTTCACCAGGGGAGGAGAGGATGGAGAGGTTTACCAGGGGAGGAGAGGATGGAGAGGTTCACCAGGGGAAGAGAGGATGGAGAGGTTTACCAGGGGAGGAGAGGATGGAGAGGTTCACCAGGGGAGGAGAGGATGGAGATGTTTACCAGGGGAGGAGAGGATGGAGAGGCTTACCAGGGGAGGAGAGGATGGAGAGGTTCACCAGGGGAGGAGAGGATGGAGAGGTTTACCAGGGGAGGAGAGGATGGAGAGGTTCACCAGGGGAAGAGAGGATGGAGAGGTTTACCAGGGGAGGAGAGGATGGAGAGGTTCACCAGGGGAGGAGAGGATGGAGATGTTTACCAGGGGAGGAGAGGATGGAGAGGCTTACCAGGGGAGGAGAGGATGGAGAGGTTTACCAGGGGAGGAAGGGGTGGAGAGGTTTACCAGGGAAGGAGGGGGTGGAGAGGTTTGCCAGGGGAGCAGGGGGTGGAAAGGTTTACCAGGGGAGGAGAGGATGGAGAGGTTTACCAGGGGAGGAGAGGATGGAGAGGTTCACCAGGGGAGGAGGGGGTGGAGAGGTTTGCCAGGGGAGCAGGGGGTGGAAAGGTTTACCAGGGGAGGAGAGGATGGAGAGGTTTACCAGGGAAGGAGAGGATGGAGAGGTTCACCAGGGGAGGAGGGGGTGGAGAGGTTCACCAGGGGAGGAGAGGATGGAGAGGTTTACCAGGGGAGGAGAGGATGGAGAGGTTCACCAGGGGAGGAGGGGGTGGAGAGGTTTACCAGGGGAAGAGAGGATGGAGAGCAATGTAGTGTAAGAGGAAGGGAAGAGGAATAAACAACCCTAACGATATTTGAAAAAGCTATAGGGAATTATATTTACTTACAATTATATATACATGTATTTATGTATATGAAGTCATGATGTTTGGGGATGATAATGCCCCACCCCACAGCCATAGACTAGAGAGAAAAACCCCAGAGCCAGGCATCGGAAACTTCCTTTTGAGTTCAGGTGCATGCAAGAGGCTCCGAAACAATATGGTCTATTGCCATGGCCCTCGGGTGCCTTTCTAGAAATTGAAGGTAAGACCTTCTTGTTGAAGACATCACCCATTTTGGACAGAGGACTTGGAAGAACTGAGTTGGAAATGACTTGAAAGCCTCCTCCCTGAGTACTAGTTCTATAGTGAGAAAGCTGCCCTCATGAAATCTCAACTGCTTGGTTGCCCAAATAACACCCGTAAATGGCAATACCAGCTGATATGCCAATATATGTATTAGGGGAAGTTGTGTTTATAAGTTTATATGTATATATGTCACAATAAAAATTAAAGATAGGAGGCCATGGATTTGAGCAAGAGTGTGGGGGAGTGGGAGGAGTTGGGGGGGAAGGGAGGGGAAATCATGTAAATACAGTACTCACATATGAAATTCTCAAAAAATAAAGATACTATAGTTAACTTGAAATTTATTGACAAGGATTATTAGAAGTTTGAATGACTTTAAAGCAGAGGCTGTGGAGGTGACTCAGTTGGTAAGAGTGCCTGTTGTACAAGTGTGAGGCCTGAGTTAGAATCCCTAGCACCCACATAAAAAAACTGGACATGGAGGGCCACCGTAGCTTCCTGGCTGCCAGCTAGCTCCATTTTTAGTGAGAGACCCTGTCTCAAGGAAATAATGTAGGGAATGATAGAGCAGGGCCCTTGAACATGCACACAAGCATGTTCACCTGCACACCATGTGAATGCACAAAACCACAAACACATTTAAAAAAACAGATTAAAGATTTTTATTAAGTATTTTCTGAATTTTTATCTAAAGCTAGGAGATGCCTTATGCTAAGATAGCATGAAAGGAAAGTTCTGAAATGTTTTGGACAGTGACCTCAGAGACACATGAAGTAGTGATGAATGTTGTCAGGGACCCTGAGCATGACGCAGTTCCTCCACTGCACAGCTCATGTGTTAATTCAATACCCACCTATCCCTCCTCAGAACTGTTCACCACAGCAGCCTTGAGTCTACTGGTGGATAAAGCAACTTTCTGCTTTCATGGTTCTTTTAGTTTCTTTAAAATCCTATGTGCAAATTATCTTACCACTTTTTTAAAGGGATGCTTCTGATTTGGAGGATTATCTAGAAATGAAATTTGTTTTCATGAAGACAAGCTTTGGAAGCATGAAGGGCAAGCACATCCTTGTGTTTGGGCTCTGTCCTCTTGTGTTTGGGCTCTGTCCTCTTGTGTTTGGGCTCTGTCCTCTTCTGCTCTGGAATGAAAAGTTGAAGGTATCTGTTGACACTAGAAGGCAGTATTTGATCTTCAACCCTGTGAATCCGGCTGCCACCAGGAGGCAGTGGAGAGGCAAATATTTTAGGCTGATCTGCAGGTTAAGGAAGCTTGTCAGTGATATCTGGGCCCAAGAGATAGAGAGGGTGGCTAGTCACAGACCCCCAGGGCAAGAGTATATGCCTTAGTATTTCTGTGCCACTTATTGCTAAACCACCTCTCCTGGAGAAATGTGTTACTTAGGACTTGTCACTTAAAAGCAGGGATCATAAAATCTTAGCTGTGGAAACTTTGTAAATGCAAAGGAAACAAGACCCTGCAACTCCCATTGTGTAGATACTCAAGAGGTCCACAGGGCAGGGGAGACGGCCCAGTCAGTAGAGTGCTTGCCTAGCAAGCACGAAGACCTGAATTCAATTTCTGGAACCCTTTTCTTTTTTTTTTTTTTTTAAATAATAAGCTAGCTCAATGTTATATTAAAAAAAAGAAAGAAAGACAGAAAGGAAGAAAAGAAAGAAGGCCATGTATTAGACACTAGCAGATCCCTGGTGCTTGCTGATCATCCAACTTAGCCTACTGGCTGAACTGCAGATCAAGGAGAAATCTTTTCTCAACATATACAATGAACAAAAATGGTGGAAAATAATTGATGGATGACACCTGAAGTTGTCCTCTTCATTCCACATGTACCTGTACCTTCATCTGCACCTGCAGTACCCCCCCAACACACACACACACACACACACACACACACACACACACACACACACACTATCCTTTCTAGGAACCCATGACTAAATGCTAGTCAGTCTTGTTCCCTGGATCCTGGTTCATGTCAGTAGCAGTTTTCATGCTGTTGCATTAGATGTAATCTCTGGGGAGAGGGCTTAGCAACTAGCAGATGTTCTAGATTCTATCTTCTGATTGCCTGTAATCCTTAACATAGAGTCTATATGGTTCGTGTCAGATCAACAGATCAACATGTGTTGATGACTATATTCCCTAGTCCTCAATGTCAGACATGTGATGGTATTTTGTTTGTGCTGAATTGTGGTGATATTTTATTTGTGCTTTAATAAATGAAGTTTGCCTGGAGATCAGAGGAAATAGCAGGCCATTTTAAGTAAACAAGGAATTCAGACTGCTGTAGCACACACTCTTGATCCTCTTCACTTAGCAGGCAAGATCTCTGTGTGTTCAAGGCCACACTGGGGAACAGAACCAAGTGTGGTGACACACTCCTTTAGTCCTAGTACCAACAATAGAGGCCTGGAAGTCTGTACAGACAGACAGAAAGTGACAGAGCTATATAGGAAGAAGAAGTGAGGTAGCTGGGCTGAGAGAGCCAGTGAGAAGGCAGAACAGCAAGGCAATAAAGGTGTGGGTAGACAGGAAGTAACTTGCATTTTGGAAGCTGCAGAGTTGGTGAGGTAAGGTTTCTTGGTGACTTTCCCTGTTTCTCTGATCTCTCTAAGGCTTTCACCCCTATATTTGGCTCTGTATCTTTTATTTAATAAGACCATTTAGAAATTCATCTACAGTTGGCACCCCCGTGGCAAGAATTCATTAAAAAACTGCTTGTGGGCTTACAGGGCCCTGGGCTCAGGCCAGTTGCAAGGCTCAGGCCGGAGCATGTAGCCAGTCTTTTTTGCTTTCTTTCTCCTGGTGGGTGGTGGGCTCTCTCTCTCTCTCTCTCTCTCTCTCTCTCTCTCTCTCTCTCTCTCTCTCTCTCCCCTCTCTCTCTCTTTCTCTCTCTCTCTCTGGATTCCCATCTCAGACTGCCACCACACTAGGTAGCTGCTTTGAAATTCTCTTGGATTTCTACTGTTCTACACAGTCAACAGACTTGTTAAGTCAATTAAGATATCTTAAAGGGTGAAATTAGTTAAAAGAGAATTTTTTCCCACATTAAAAAAAAAATGGGAAACATTTTTACCATGGAAAGAATTTGGTTTCTGTTTGATAACACATTAGGCAGTCTGAAAATGTAACAATTAAATGAGAGGATAATTAATGTTGATAGGATGTACATAACATCAATTATGAGTATTATTTGTTTAATCATTCTTATTTTAGCATTAAAAAGGTTGGTCCATTTAAGTACCAAGATAAAAGCTTTAGAAAAACCTGTTAAAATGAATCATAGAGAAATTCAGACCCAGACAGAAGAATTTAAAGGTGAAATTATTTCAGGATTGAATTATATGGCTACAGAGAGACAGCCTGTTTTTAAACAATCAAATTTAATCTATTTGGTAACCTTACAGGAACTACCTGCTCTAGGGCCTGTACAAGCTAATTGGACTCCAGTGGAAATGTTAGATTTAAAGAAGCTATAGTATCATACGACATGCATTCTCCATTTTGTAAAGCAGATGTTAAACTTGTGGTCAACTTGTAATAGAATTATCTCTCAGGACAGGAATTAATTACAGCTGTCCTAGAGGCCAGGGCACAATTACAGTGGAGAACTTAGTTTAAAGAGGAAGCTAAAAAAATAGAACAACAATGTAGGACTACAGGTGTGGAAAATTCCCAGGATCAGCTTCTTGGAGAAGGCCAATATGCTGAAATACAAAGACAATGTTTATATGATAACCAAACCTTAATTCTATGCCACATGGCAGCCATGAATGCATGGGACAGAATTGAAGAAGCAGGGAAGAAAATTGAATCATTTATGAAAGTTATACAAAGCCCATAAAAATCCTTCACAGATTTCTTACAAAGGCTGTCTTCAGCAGTAAATAGAATGATACCAAATTCAGACGCTAGACAGATAATAATTGAATCTTTGCCTTTGAGAATGCAAAATACAGCATGCAAAAGAATAATCAGGCCATTAAAGGCAAGATCAGCACCCTTGGAGGACTGGATCAGGGACACAATTAATATTGAGTCTCATGACCATAATAATATGTGAATAGGAGAGGTAATATCAACAGCTTTGAGGAAACATAATGTCAGATGTTTTAGTCGTGGGGAAACAAGGTCATTTGAAAAGGGAGTGTAAACAGGGCTTTCCTAGAAAGAATGTTTATTCAAGGAACAATGGCAACAGAGTGCCCTTCCCTTCTAGATTATGCAGAAGGTGTGGTAATGGTAAACATTGGACCAACAAATGTAGATCAACAAGTGACAAACAAGGTAATCCTTTGTGTCTGCCATTGGGAAACTCCCAGAGGGGCCTCATGCAGGCCCCCATGGCAAGTTCAGTTTAGACTTTTCTTGCCATTGTAGAAGAAACCCCTACTCAGAGCAATTAAATAGCCAAATGCCCATTGGAATAAATCAGGCTGCTGGCGTGATAGAAAAGTTGTAGCAGAGAGAACAGGAAACTCAGGAGAAACCATAAAGCATTTTTTTTTTTGGCAAAATTTGTTCATTTATAGAACAAAGACCAAAATTAAAAATACAAATAAATGACATTCTCTTAGAAGGTTTAAAAAACACAGGTGTGAATGTTACAGTAATTACACCAGAATTTTTACATCCAAATCAGTAAATGTTCAGCTGTTGATTGGAACATTATCTCAAGTGAAACAGAGCACAAGATGGCTTGAATGCATAGGTCCAGAAGGACAGAGAGGAAAATTAAAGCCAGATGTAGCTACTGTAGCTATAAATTTATGGGGTCATGATCTGTTATAGCAATGGAATACCCAGGTTAACATTCCTCCGACCTCAGAAACAAACCATAAACTAACATGTTTCTAAGAGAAATATTAGAAAGTATTATTCTAATGAGTGGTCACCAGCCATCCATATTATACAAGAACAGGGCACAACACCTGATGATCTTCCAAAGACACCAACAGCTCTACCTTTAAAATGGTCAACAGACAAGCCTGTATGGGTTCAGCAATGGCCTTTAACAACAGAGAAACTGCAGGCCTTGGAAGAGCTGGTAGAAGGGCAGTTAAATGCTCAGTATATTGAAGAATCAACCAGCCCTTGGAATTCTCCTGTATTTGTTATTAAAAAGAAATCTGGTAAATGGAGAATGGTAACAGACCTAAGAGCAATTAACAAAGTAATTCAATCAATGGGCTGTCTACAATCTGGAATTCCTTTGCCTACTTTATTACCTAAAGGATGGCCTCTTATATTTATTGATTTAAAAGACTTTCTTCTCAATACCCTTACAAGAAAAAGACCAAGAAAGATTTGCCTTCATGGTGCCTACTTATAATAATTCTCAACCGGTCAAGAGATATCAATGGAGGGTTCTCACACAGGGGATGTTAAATAGCCCAACCCTTTGCCAATATTTTGTACAACAGTGGTTAGAAGTAATACATAGACAATTTTCTAAATCTATAATTTATCATTACATGGACGCTATTTTACTAGCTGATTCAAATGCAGATACTTTAGAAAGAATGTTTGAAGAAGTAAAGAAAATTTTGCCTTGTTAGGTATTACAAATTGCTCCTGAAAAGATACAAAGAGGAGATTCTATTAATTATTTAGGATATAAAATAGGTCTACAAAAAATTAGACCCCAAAAGGGGCAAATTAGGAGAGATTGATTGCAGACTTAATGACTTTCAAAGATTATTCTGAAACATTTCCCATCTATGAACTGTTGTTGGGGCAAAAAAAAAAAAATGATGAATGGAGTAATTTGTTAAAACCTTAGAAGGTGACAAGGATTTAAATGTTCCAAGAGAATTATCAGCTGAAGCTGAGAGAGAATTGGCTTTGGTAGAAAAGAAAGTACAGGAAGGACATGTGGATCATTTGGATCAAAAGCTTGATTGCATTTTGGTTATTTTATACTCTAGGCATTCTCCTACAGGAATTTAATGCAGAGGGAAGATATTATATTGGAATAGGTATTTCTACCAAGTAAACAGAGTGAAAAATTAACAACTTATGTGGAAAAGATCTCTGACTTGATTTTAAAAGGAAAATTGAGACCGTCAATTAACAGGAATAGACCCAGCAGAAATTGCAGTACCTTTAACTAAGGATGAAATTGACAAATTATGGCCAGAAAGTGAACCTTGGCAAAGAGCTTGCAGTAATTTTTTGGGAGAGATTAACAGCAAATATCCCAAGAGTGGTATAATTCAACTTATAAAGAGAGCTGATTGGATTCTACCTCTTTATAATACAAATTATATATATTGAGATTGATATTGTTAGAAAATGCTATATATATATATATATATATATATATATATATTTAATCTTATTCAGGATATTGTACTTATAGAGTTCATTTAACAATGTAATGCAATTTGCTTATCCTTGAAAGGTATTATTACCAACTATTACAATATAAAGAAATGAAAGTTAGTAGTTAAACATTACAATCGAACTTGTAGTCATATTAGATATGTTTTCAAGGCCGAGCAGATATATTTCAGATAGACAGGTCATCTTCAAACCCTTCAGAGATTTATAGAATATGGCATTTAAGATGTTTAAAAACATATATTTTTTTTTTCTTTTTTTATGACTATGAGACATGTCGGCTCCTGGCAGCACCACTCTACTTCAGAGAAAATATGGGCATTGAAAAAAATGCATATGGAGTTAACTTTCATTGTGGCAGAAGTTAGCCACTGGGCGTCAAAGTGTCCTCTCATCAACTGCTGACAGTATGCTATCCAAAATGGACAAACAGGACACAAAACAAAGGACTGCTGATCCTTACCAAGACAAGTGTGGTTGCAGATTTGGCAACAGGCATCCTCTGAGGCCAGGACAATATGGCACCATTGCTGAAGTAGCTTTGCAATCTGGAAAAGGTACAGTGACCTTTTCTTCCAAGGCAGCTGAACAGGCAGTGGACCGATGGCTTCTGGTGTGCAGTGGAACAGTAGCTGAAACAGTTATTCTTGAAGGAATAACTAGAATGACGGAATCTAATCTCTCAATGGTAGATAGGCATTTAATAAAGGAGATGAAGCCACCTGCAAGCTGAGAAGAATGGGCAGCAGAATTCTAAAAACACCAGCAATTTCCAGAATTTAAAATCCTGAATCATGACAGGACAGTGGCAGAATTCAAGTTTATCTGGTACATTTGATACTTGCACTGAATATGAGATCAAGCTGTTGGCCTTGTGTACATCTTGCTTCACAAATGAGTCTGTCAGATATGCTAAGCCTGTAGGCCAAAGATGATGCCCCAAAATTGCAGAGAAACCTCGGGTGACTGTCCAGGCAGCTGGCTGTTTCTGTCATAACTCATTTTATAGAAGTCGCTTGTTTGCACTTCCTGTTTCACTAGGTAATATTATTTCCTTCTCGGGTCTCTGAGGGAGTGGAAGATTTGATAGTTGTAGTAACAGTTTTCCTTGTTAAGAAATTCGGAAAAGAAACTCACTAAGAGGTGTTAAGTGTATAAGTTTGAAAGACATCATGAGATAGTTTCCTGTTGGTAATGTAAGTTAGGATAGAAAGTGAATTAGGCACATTTGGACTCACCAAAATAGGATAGATAATAGAATATTTTCTCTGAATTTGTCAAATGCAGATGGACTAGACATTTTTGATATATTTATTACTTGTATATATTGTATTGTACTTATTGTATATAGTTTTTCTTATACCTTTTTTATTGTATTTTATTAGACAAAAAAGGGGAATATGATATTTTATTTGTGCTTTAATAAATAAAGTTTACCTGGAGATCAGAGGAAATAGCAAGCCACTTTAAGTAAACAAGGAATTCAGACCACAGTAGCACACACCCTTAATCCTCTCACTTAGCAGGCAAGATCTCTGTGTGTTCGAGGCCACACTGGGGAACAGAACCAAGTGTGGTTACACACGCCTTTAGTTCCAGTACCAACCATAGAGGCCTGGAAGTCTGTACAGACAGACAGAAAGTGACAGAGCTATATAGGAAGAGGAAGTGAGGTAGCTAGACTAAGAGAGCCAGTGAGAAGGCAGAACAGTAAGGCAATAAAGGTGTGGGTAGACAGGAAGGAATTGGCATTTGGAAGCTGCAGAGTTGGTGAGGTAAGGTTTGCTGGTGACTTTTCCTGTTTCCCTGATCTTTCTAATGCTTTCACCCCTACAGTTGGCTCCGTGTTTTTTATTTAATAAGACCATTTAGAAATTCGTCTATACAGACAGTACACTATTATGGCACCATTCATTGCCATAGGAGCTAATGCATTGGGTTGTGTGGATTAAATAAGAAAGCCGTATGTGGAATGCATAGATGCTTTTCTTCTTGCACCTGCCTGAACTTTCTGTAGTGACTCTTTCTTATACTGGTATTTACTTTTTTCTTAAGAGTATTTTAGTGATCTGTTTACTCTACAACCAAAACAAGAGGAAAAACTTTATGTAGTCCAGCTTTTTAATTTATCTTCCTTTTGTTTGTCATGGCAGTAGGCTTTTATGCAGTAGTATAACCATAGAAACTGAATATACAATGCTTTTCCATTTGGTTTCAGAGCAGATGGTTCCTTTGATTTAGAACAGTGGCTTTGACACTTTATACCCATAGCCTAATAGGAAGTTGTATATGTTTGTGTCTGCAATGAATGTATCTATTCTGTGTATTTATGTATCTGCAGTAACTGTATCTATTGTGTGTATTTATGTTTCTGGAGTAAATGTATCTATTCTGTGTAGTTAACACTCTTAATTTTTTGTTGTTCTCTATCAAGCTCATTAATGGAATGAAACCATAGTTTGAAAAATTAATTGCCTTTTTTTTCCATTTTTATTTTATTTTATTTGGTTCTTTTGAGACAGGGTTTCTCTGTGTAGTTCTGGCTGTCCGGGAACTTGGTCTGTACTCCAGGCTGGCCTCAAACTCAAAGATCCACCTACCTTTGCTTCCTGAGTGATGGGATTAAAGGCATGTACCACTGGCATCCTCAGTTCATTTTTATTTCTTTCCTGGAGACCTTTCAGGGTGGAAATATGCAAGGCCAAAGTCAAAAGAAGGGGGCTTCACATCTTGAAATATGTAAGGTCGGAGTAAAGGCTGTGACGTTCCACCAACTGCTCCATGTGTAGTTAGGCTGTAAGGTTGGAGTAAAGGCTATGACGTTCCACCACCTGGTCCATGAGGCCATGGCTATGACAGAAGAGAGAGAAGACAGAAGAAAGTGCAATGTAGGTATTGTGACTCAAAGCTCATGTTTCTGTCAACTTAATGAAATACAGATTTTAATAGTATTCCCTTATAATACTCTATTTCTCAGTGTCTATTTTTTCCCTGGTCATTTCTGATTCTCTTAATTTGGATCTTCTCTTTATCTCTTTTGGTTAGTTGGGCCAAGGATCTGTTGATCTTGTTCATCCTCTTATAGAACAAGTGATTAGATCATTGATTCTTTGTATTGTTTTCTTTGTTTCTATTTCATTAATTTCTGCCTTGATTTTTATTAATTTTTTCCTTCTTCTGTGTTTAGGTTTGGTTTGTTCTTTTGCCAAATTCTTGTTTCGCATCACTAAAGTCACTTGTTTGTACTCTTTCTCTTTATCATTATTTTTGAATATAGCAATTGGAGCCATGGATTTCCCTCTTAGAACTGCTTACTATATGCATCAGAAGTTTGTTATATTATATTTTCATCTTTGTTTAGTTCCAGCAATACTTTGATTTCTCCTTTGACACATTCCTTATGCATTAGTGAGTTCTTTGATGTCCATGAGTGAGCACACACTAGAGTTTTGTTTTCTGTCAGTTTTAAGGTTTATTGCATAAAAGTCAGATATACGTGGAATTATTTAATTTTTTCTCTGTTAAGTTTTGCTTTGTGTCCCAGGATGTGGTGTATTTTAGAGACATGTCCATGTGTTGCTAACTAGAATGTGTATTCTTTGATGTTTGGGTAGAATAGTCTGTAAATATCTGTTAGGTCCTTTAATATAAGATGCCATTTACTTCTGAAATTATATATATATTTGTGTTCTTAATTGTGGGTTGTTTTTTTAAAATCATGGCTTCATTTGTTTCTTTTCTGGGTGTCTTGGCTGTGCTTACTCCTCTCCTCAGTTTTAAGTATTGCTTCAGTATTCTGTTTAGCGATTTTTTTTGCTTGTGTTTTTTGTTTGTTTGTTGCTGTGGTTGTTGGATATGATTTTGTTTAGACTGTTTAGATCATGGAAAGTTTTTCTTTCTCTTTAGCTATGGCAGGTGGTTTTTCTGGGTGGGGTAGTCTAGGTTGATAGTTGTGGACTTGGAGTATATTGCTCCTGGCTCTACTGGCTTTTAGAATTTCTACTGAGAAATCGGGTGTTATTCTGATGAGTTTTCCCTTGTATGTGACTTTTGTTTTTCTTGTCAAACTCTCAACATTTTAGCTGTGTATATTTGGTGTTTAAACCATGATCTGGTGTTACTTGCTGCTTCTTTGGTCTTGTCTGGCTGGGGTTCTGTGTGCTTGTACCTGTATTGGTGTGTCTTTCCTTAGTTTGGGGGTCATTTTCTTCTCTGGCTTCCTAAAAGAGCTGATCTATGCCATTAACCTGGATCTTCCATATTCCTTCTTGTACACTCTTCTCCTGTGCTTTAAAGTGTTTTTTGTTTTTTTTGGTGTATTTTGTCTAGACCCTCTACTGCGTCTTTGAACCCAGGCAGGCTGTCTCTGCTTGACTTTACATGTAAGGCTTTCCCCTGAGCTTTCTGACTGGGATATTGAGGTTTTCAATTCCATCTTCATTTCAGCTTTGTTCTCTTCAGTGTTTCTATCCCTGTATTGAATTCAGTTTTAAAACTTAAATTCTTTTTGCTATTTTTTTTCCTCTTTCTGGTTTCTCTGTGTAACAGTTCTGTCCGGGAACTCACTGTGTAGAACAGGCTGACCTTGAACTCACAGAAATCTTCTTCTTGCCTTCCAAGTGTTGGGATTAAAGGAATGCACCAGCACACCCAGCTTTCTTTGCTTTTTTATTTAAGTGTGTTATTTGTATTTTCTTGGCTATCACTCCTGTGTTCATTGTTGTTCAATGAAGTGTGTTTTCATGTTTTTAAATCTTTAATTCTTTGATAAAATTTAAGATAGTGCTTTTAAATTGTTTTTCCTGGGGTTCATCTAGGTGTTAGGGTCCAGGAGAAGTCCCACAAATGACCATCGTCCACATATGCAATCAGCAAGAGTGTTTATTATTCCAGCATGCTGGGGCCTGCCATCCAACACAAAGGCAAGATGGCAAAGACGCTGAGAGGGGTGTGTGGGCTCCTTTTAAGCACAGCCAAGGGTAGATCCTAAGGCAGTTAGGTCACTTTAGATATAATTGGCTCAAGCAAGTGGCAATCATATTATTATACCATTATTAGTACATTCTAGTTGGCCAGGGCTAGTCAGGGCTACAGCTTTCCATTTTGGGGCAGGCCTGGACAAGTCCCAGGCTTTGTCCTTATTTGGTCATAATCTTGAGCTATTTATGGCTTAGGCCGCCCGGCCTCCTCATCCTTGCTGTCCAGAGTATTGGATATTGATTGTCCTTTGTTCGTGGCTCTTCCTCAGAAACTGCTTGCTCCATTCCAAAAAGCAGGGACTGGGGCCTAGTTCTTAACTGAGTTATTAGGGCAGGCTGTCATGATATTTGCCTGGCCTTCTCACTAGGTAGTTCTCATTAGAAAATGCTTCTGTAGGTCTAGTGTGTTTATGGGAGGCATGCCGTTTTGGCTGTTCATGCTGCTTTTGCTTTTACCATGTGACCTGGGCAAATGGACTTCTTTCTTTGTGTGTCTAATGTGACAATCTGGTCTTAAATCATTTCAGTACAGGAGATGCATGAGCTTGAGCTAAGCCATGTAAATCCCGTGGATGAATTCTTTAATTAAACCGGGAAGAGATGGCTCCCAAACCTCCAATTTAGAGCTAGGTCAGGCAAAGTGTGTTCACAAATGAAGGGGGTCCACAGCCTTGAGTCTGGAACTAGGCTTGTGGTTTTGTAGATGGCAGTGGGTTAGGACCTTCCTTGGCTTCTTCAGATGAACTGTTCTGACATTTTTAATGTATTCTCTGTGACCTTTGGAGCGCATTTATCTTTCTCCCAAAGACTATCTTTAGTGCTGGCTTAGCCATCATGAATTCCTTTAATCTGTTTTTATCATGGAAAGATTTTTTTCTCCTTTAATTTTATTTATTGTTTTAAGAGTCTGATGTTACTTCTAATGCATTTCATCTTTTAAAAACAAGTTTCTTTAGATTTATTTTATTTGTATGAGTGTTTTGCCTGCATGTGTATATGTGTACCACATGCATGCCTGGTGCCTGCTTAGGTCAGAAGAGGACATTGATTGAGCTGGGTTTGTAGATGGTTTTGAGTCACCGTGTTGGTGCTAGGAACTAGAGCAGCAAGTTCTCCTAACCACTGAGCCAACTCATCCAGTTGTGATCTTTTTGAACTGGCTTCTGGCTTTAAAAGTTTCTGTCAAATAATCAGGGATTGTTCTCACTGGCCTACATTTATAAAGGACTTGGCCTTTTCTTTCTTGCAGCATTTATCACCCTTTCTTTATTCTGTATTTTCATCTTTTACCTGGCACATGTTGTGGGGAGTTTCTTTCCTGGTCCTGTCTAGTTGGTGTTCTGTAGACCTCTTCTTGCACCTGGGTAAACATTTCTTTCTCTAGATTTAGGAAATCTTCTCTAATCTTCTTGAAAATATTTTACCTGCCTTGACTGCATGATTGTTCTTGTTCTGTGTCTGTAATCTGAATGTTGGATCTTTTCATGGGGCCCTAGAGCCCTCCCATATTCTGGCTGAACTCCTGGTGCAGATAATACATAACGATCCTGAAAAAGAATAGTGTGTGAGGAATCACTGTATTAAATTCTAAGGTTATTATGTAGTTCAAAACTAGTATTTGGAAGAGGGATAGACAAATAAAGGAAATAGAAAAAAAACGCAGAAAATTGCCACCTGAAAAATTTCAAAAGTATTAAAATCAAGGAAAGATGATCCGTTCCACAGACTGTTTCCCACTGGATACCCAGGGGCCCTGGAAGGAAAGACTGAAGTGGGGAAGGGAAGGTGGGAAGGAGGAAGAAATCAATCCACTCAACATAAACTTTGTAGGTGTGTGTAACCTTTTGACCTGGTGACACAATATTGTCATCTAAAAAGTTCACGATTAAGAACAACACAATCTTGACCCCTCTGGCTCCTACAATCCCTCCTCCCCCTCTTCTGCAGGATTCCCCCAGCTCAGCCTAATGTTTGGCTGTGGGTCTGCATCTGTTTCCATCAGTTGCTGGATGAAGCCTCACTGATGACAACTGAGCTAGGCACCAATCCATGAATATAGCAGAATATCGTCGTTAATGTCATCACATTGACATTTTTTTCCCCTCCGGTCATGTTTGGTTCTATCCTAAGTCTCTGGGCCACCCATCCTGTGGGTGCTGGCACTCTAGGCAGTGTCAGGGGTGGGCTCCCTCTTGTGGAATGAGTCTCAGGCTGGACCAGTATTGGTTGGATACTCTCACTATCTCTGTGCCTATCTAATCCCAGCACATCCCATAGGCAGGACAGACCATAGGTTCAAGGTTATTCCTCCCCTGGAAGTCTTGCCTGGTCAGAGGAGATGGCCAGTTCAGGTTACATATCTGATATTGCTAGAAGTCTTAGCTGGGGTCATCCTTGCAGATTCTGGGAATTTCCCTTGCACCAGGTTTCTGACCCTGAAGTGACACCCTTTCCAGTAGTCTTTTTCAGTACTCTCCCCTCCACCAACCCTCACCTGATCCCCACCTTCCCCCTGTCCACCCACCAAATCTCTTCTATTTCCCCTTCCCAGACAGATTCTAGTGCCTTCCTTGAGCCTCTGGGTCTGTGGTTATCCTTGACTATACAGCTAATATCCACTTATGAGTGAGTACATACCATGTTTGTCCTTCTGGGTCTGGGTTACCTCACTCAGGATGATTTTTTCTAGTTCCATCCATTTGCCTGCAGATTTCATGATGTCATTGTTTTTAACAGCTGAGTAATACTCCATTGTATAAATGTACCACATTTTCTTTATCCATTCTTCAGTTGAGGGACATCTAGTTTGTTTTCAGGTTCTGATTATTATGAATAAAGTTGCTATGAACATAGCTGAGCAAGTGTCTTTGTGGCATGATTGAGCATCCTTTGGGTATATACCCAGGAATGGTATAGCTGGGTCTTGAGGTAGATCGATTCCCAATTTTCTGAGAAACCACCATATTGATTTCCAAAATTGCTGTACAAGTTTGCATTTCCACAAGCAGTAGAGGAGTGTTCCCCTTGCTGTACATCCTCTCTAGGATGAGCTGTCACTTGTGTTTTTTATCTTTGTCATTCTCACAGGTATAAGGTAGAATCTCAAAGCAATTTTGATTTGCATTTCCCTGGTAGCTAAGGATGTTGAACATTTCTTTAAATATTTCTCAGGCATTTGAGATTATTCTGTTGAGAATTCTCTGTTTGGTTCTGTACCCCATTTTTTAATTGGATTTTTTTTTTGATGTCTAGTTTCTTGAGTTCTTTATATATTTTGGAAATAAGCTCTCATGAGATGTGGAGTTGGTGAAGATCTTTTCACATACTGTAGGCTGCATTTTGTCTTATTAAAGGTGTCCTTTGCCTTACAGAAGCTTTTCAGTTTCAGGAGGTCCCATTTATTAATTGTTTACCTTAGTGTCTGTACTCTTGGTTTTCAGTTCAGGAAGTTATCTCCTGTGCCAGTGCATTCCAAGCTATTCCTCACTTTCTTTTCTATCAGCTTTAGTGTGACTGGATTTATGTTGAGGTCTTTCATCCAGTTGGACTTGAGTTTTATGCAGGGTGAAAGATATGGATCTATT
The DNA here is from genome assembly GCF_049852395.1 of Peromyscus maniculatus bairdii. Lineage (NCBI taxonomy): Eukaryota > Metazoa > Chordata > Mammalia > Rodentia > Cricetidae > Peromyscus > Peromyscus maniculatus. The sequence goes on along the minus strand of NC_134863.1, from coordinate 3,061,293 downwards.
TTCATTCTCCTACATGCTGACATCCAGTTATACCAGCACTGTTTGTTGAAGATGCTTTCTTTTTTCCATTGTGTAATTTTGGCTTCTTTGTTGAAAATCAGATGTCCATAGGTGTATGGATTTAGAAAACCCACAGAATAAACTAATCTGGGCCCATAGGAGCTCATAGAGACTGATCCAACAACCAGGGAACCTACATGGTACTGACCTAGGCCCTCTGCATATATGTTACATTGTATAGCTTGGTCTTTTTGTGGGACTCCTAACAGTGGGAGCAGGGGCTGTCTCTGACTCTTTTACTGGCATTTGGGACCCTGTTCCTCATACCAGGTCGTCTTGCCCAGCTCGATACAAGGCAAAGTGCTTAGTCTTTGCCTCTGCCTCCTAAGTGCTGGTATTAAAGGCGTCCACCGTCACCACCCAGCTGATATTTAGTTCAAAATATTAAATCTCAGTTAAATAAAGTAATATTTACTTCCATTCTTTAGTCACATGGTCCGTATTTCAAGTGTTCCTTATTATATCTCTCAGAGGCAGAACAGTCCAGTTACCAGAGAAAGTACAGTTATTTCCTCTGTGAGGCATCTTCTTTATAATGACATGTAACACATGTGTTGGTACTCACACAGATTTAAATAAACTGCCTAGAATTTGTAAGCCAAGAAATAATGGTCCTTTCCAGTAAAATTAAAGAAAATAAATGTACTTAACATGTATTTTCAAAAAGTATTGCTATTTTTAGTGGGTAACAGTTAATACAGAGATTCATAACTGGTCAAAATGTTGAGAATGAATGCTTATCCCTAATAGAACATCCATATCATCCCCTCTAAGATTCAGGGATTTTTAGGAGCTTGAGGATGGGGACAGCATCCTATGAAACACTGTCTTGATAAGATGGGGCTGATGTAATCATGAACACAAGATGTGCACACACACAAAACTGAGACGTGTAAATAGGAAGGAGCTAAGTGGAAGAGGAAGGAGAGAAATGTGTTCACAAGATACTTTTTGCTTATATGAAATTGTCAAAAATTAGAGTATTTATAACTATTGCAATTTTGAGACTGTCCTCTATTTTAATAAGGAACTGAAACACTTGCTTCATGTCTAGAAAACAAGTTTTTATTTATTTACCAAAACAGTTGCAGTTTTTCTCCAAATCACAATACAACATATACAGGAAATAGGCAAAAGGTGGAAGTAGATGTTAGGGGAAGAGGAAATCAATTTGGAGTGCTTTAAATACCCTGGGCTGTGTGGTGCTTGCTGCTAGTGCCTGACTTTCCAGGCGTAGTTAGCCCCCACAGAGGAAGTGCAAGCAGACCTTGAGCCCTAAAGCTATTCCTGAGTCAAATGACTTTGAGGAAGTGACAGTTCTCTTCTCATTTTCCTCACAGCAAACCAGCTAATTAAGATCAAGACAAGATCCCTGGGTGGACACCTGGTTTCAAGATGCTATAACATGCTCCTGTTCCCAGGCTGGATGTGAAACTTAAAATTTACAAGTAGATTAAATAGGAAGTGTTGAGGTATTGAGTTACGAAGAGGACCGCATGATGTAGAAAGCAGTTTGTCAGGCCTAAATAGAAAGTTTAGCAAGAGAAATGGAACTGTGAGTTTCTGGCCAGGAGCTGTCTGTGTCTGTGGGTGGGCTGTGTCCTTCACTGTGAAATGGGCCCCCTGATAAAGCCTGGTGGTCAGAGTTCTTATTTGGGGATTCAACAGTCAAGTTCTGTAGCTGTGACTGATGATATTCATCATGTGAGGATGTGGACTATGATGCTGCTTCTGTTTCTCCTTCCGTGAAGTTTAATATTTAGTCTCCTCACTTGGGAGTTACTAATTTTAGCACTGGAACAAATTGATTGAAATTTTGAGTCCTAAAACCACTGTGAAATTTAAACATATGTGATTAGATTGGTCAAAATAACTTTGTTTAGAGTTATATCTGGTTTTATATAGTCTTAATATGGCAAGCTATAAGTCATGAATGTGGAACTCAGCACACATTCATGAGGGATTTTACCTAGGGTGACAATTTCCCACAGCTGTACTCACATAGTACCTGGATAATGAAAAGGCCCTGTAAGTGGTAAAGATTTTTGAAATATCTGCAGTGTAGGATTATTTATTTATTTATTTATTTATTCATTTATTTATTTATTTATTTTTGAGACAGGATTTCTCTTTGTAGGCCTGGCTACCCTGGATCTCACTATGTAGACCAGGCTGGCCTCAAATTCGCAGATCCCCTGCCCCTGCCTCCTGAGTGCTGGGATTAAAGATATGTACCACCACCACCTGGCTACAATGTAGGAATTTATTCACATAAAATTCTATGCTTTAAACCATTATGAGATATTTCAAATAAATTTTTATTCATCCTTTTTTCCCATACTACTGAAACATTGAAAAGGCGGTAGAAAAAACGGGCCATGGTGACACATACCTTTAATTCCAGCACTTCAGAGGCTAAGGGCAGGCAGAACTCTGTGAGTTCAAGGCCAGCCAAGTCTAGGCTAGCTAGGGTTACAAAGTGCAACCCTATCTTCAGCCAGCCAGCCAACCAACCAACCAACCAACCAACCAACCAACCAACCAACCAACTAACCAACCAAAGGCTAGCATACTCATTAAGATCCTTCACCATGAAACATAACAGCAAAGCAAGACAGTTTCAGTTCAGCCATACTGGCATGTAGTCATTTTAAAGTTTCCTGCCACATGCCTCAGAGCTACAGAGAGGGATCACAAAATGCTGATACTTCATAGACATATGCCTGGGCACATTGCCAGCACCTCCTGTACCTCAGCCTTCATTTAACCTGGGTGAGCTTGGGGGCTTGAGTGAGTGAAGTTTGGAAAGCATCAGGCCCTGAGGTGGACATATTACATGAACTTGCTGTAACACCAGTCACTTCACAGAGATCAACATGTAAAGCTCATGATTTTAACAATGTTCACATGATCATCACATTACCAGCTCTCAAAATCACCACCTCTTGGAAGTATTACACTAGATGAGAGGACGCTTAGGAAAGGCAGCTAAGTGGCATGACAGGAGCCTACTGGCCTGACTATTCCTGTAGCCTAGGTAAAGACAGAAGCATAGAACCAGCTTCACAAAGTGGTCCTCTGTCTTCTACACATGCCCAGTGGTATGTACACACCCATACCCCCCCATTAATACATACACACAGTAACAGTAAATACATCTCTTCAAACTCTGTATTCACTTGTGTCACAATTGCAGTGAGAAAATGTATGAGAACCTTGAAGTGCATAGAGCTCATCTCCCTGATGTTAATGTGCAGTGTCTGCCACACCTTAATACAACAGGAGAATGTCTAAAAGGCCCCAGCTGATTTTCACATGTATTTCTCCAGCCGGTTCCTCTATGCTTCCACTGGCTGGTTTGTAAGTTATTTTAAGTGTTTGTTTTGCTGTACTCATCAAAATTCCTCAAGCATTTGAAGGTAGTGAATAATTTTTAATCTCGATTTTCTTTCAGAAATGCAGTAATTTGTTGAAAGGATTATGACACTGAACTGAGTCTAGATATTCTAGTTTGAGTCTGACATCAAAACATTACAAAGAAAGGGAATTAGGGTTAGATTATTATGTAAAAGTTGAGTAGACATGTGACTGATTACTCTTTGAGTGTTCTAAGAAGCCTGTGTCATAAGTAACCAAAGCATTCATTTTAACCAATAATCTTATCTTACACAGAACAGGGGTAGCATCTTTAGTCAAAGTCCTATGTGTCTTAGCAAAGTTACTTGTGTTGCAGTGTGATCTGCATACTTGTTTCTGAGAAAGACCTGAGAGATCCTTTTTCTTTGGGAAACATAGTCACATTGCTCAGAATTAGTTATTCTATTTCTTAGCTCTTTCCAGTGCCTGTGAAAAGATCCTAATGTTCTTTGAAGAATTTGTTTTTCGTGTGTGTGTGTGTGTGTGTGTGTGTGTGTGTGTGTGTGTGTGTTGCTAGATCAAACCTAGAACCATGTCATTCTAAGCAAGCTCTGTATATACCACAGATCCGCACCCCAGCCTGTTTTTAAAGGATAGCTTGTTATTAAACCTAATGGCTTGCTATAGTTAAATCACATGCAGCTAGCCAGCGTCACCTTCCTATCCCACCCACAGTGTTCTCTCTCTCTGACCACATGTGGAAATACTTTCTTGGGGTTTTGAAATATATTGTGTCCTTTTTGGGGGTGTCCTCACAACTCTCACAACTAGGACAGTTATGAAACAACTCCGTAGTTCCTGTTATTTATGTTATTTGTCATTTCCAACATAAGACGCATCCTGCTATCTGACTACAGACTGATAGAAATTTTGCCTCCAAATGACCAATGCAATTCCCTTTCCTCAAGAGGCAAGAAAAAAATTGACTAGAAGAGAAACAGGTGCTGCTGACTGCTATTTGAAAGGAATCTTTTATGGGGTGTGGTGAGTACTGCCATTTTATGACCACAGTTTTAGAACGATCTCAGGATACAACAGAATTTTTTGGGTATATAGACTAAGTTGCTGGTGTGTGGCTTCATTTGGTGTTAATTTATCACGAACATTTCTACTGTGATCGAAAGTTATTGTGAATCTTCATCAGAAGGTTCTGTGATACCAGTTATTTTCTTTCTTTTTCTTTTTTTTTTTTGTGTGTGTGTAATTTCTTGTTTTCACGACCCAAGATGTAACTGAAGGAGCAGCCATTGTCTCTGTAGTTCATAGTACAACTCTGTTCCCAATAGTAATAGAAGTGAGTTTAAAAGACCAGAGTTGTTTTTATTATTATTATTATTATTATTTTATTATTATTATAGTCTCCTTCTTCAAGGCTTTTGGGAAATCACATATGATTTCTCAGAATCTGAAGTTCATTTGACCAGTAATCTTACATTATCTTATATTTAACCAACTAACTGAACACATAGAACAAAATCAACTTAGGTCAATGTATTTGTTCAGAGAAAAACATTTTTTAAAGGACACATTTTTTTCTGAGCAAGATGCAAAGAGCAGAGTATGCCTGTGGGCCTGCCTGGCGGTGCCTGGCGGTGCCCGCTGGTCCAGCTCTGAGGCTCTTCTGCCTTGCTACAGTTCTGCAAAGCCAGGACTACGGTGTGTGTGGATTTTGTGTGATAGTTCTTACTCCCGCCACATAATATTATTTTGTAAGCTACTAAAGTTTCTTTGGAAGTTCCGGTTTCAGTTGCTCTGTGTTGTTGTGTCCCAGGGCAATACCTTGATTTGTCATGCGTTCGGTGTCTCAATTTTGGCTTATGAATAACTTTGAAAAGAACACTAGTGTGTAAGACAGCCGTGCCAGTGCCTTAGGGCCGAACCCCATCACACTTAAATTCTTGGTTTTAGGATGATAATAGTAGCTGACCTTAGATTTTTCAGAACCGATACTGTATTCAGATTTTAAACATTTGAAGTCGTGATCTTACTTTTTCTTAAACTGTTACTTCCTCTTGTGTCCACTAGCCTGTGTCCTCTCCATAGTGAAAAGACAGAGTGAAATACAGAGGGAGCATTTGCAGACAGGACCTTTGAGGAAAACTGAATAAGGACTGTAACCCAGGCTGCTTCTCCTGCTTTCTATGTCTTGTGAGTGGGGAACTAGATCCATTGTATCAGGTAAACAGCACAGTTAGGAAAGCACTGGGACCGCCAAGTACACAGATCCAGGCAGCTTTGACTGAAGGTCTTCTTTGTTTACTGGGATAGTAATGACTTGGGCACCTCTCAATAATTCAGTTTCAGTAAAAGAAGGCCTCTTGTCCTCTAGATTGTAGCCATTAATAAAAATGCTGTCTCTTGACCCCTAACTTCCGCGGCATCTCTGCTGTTTTGACTCGAGTCCTGTCATTTGACGTTACCAGAATCAATTTAGGTTCAGATTCTTTTTGTGATTTTACTTAAGTTACTTCAAACACAGACTGTGTTTTCTATTTCATAGATTTTACCTAGTATAGGGCTCTCAGGACAGCACAGGCATGTGAGAATTGGTCAGTCATCCAGAGTGGTCGTTTTTTGCTAAATAAGTGGCCTTTGTTGTGTTTGAGCTTTCTGTGTGAGAATGAAGACAAAATGGCTTCGTATTGCTGAATGGAAGCAAATTGTGTTCTTTCTGAATGAGAATATTCCTGTAAATGTCTTCAGTGAAAGATTCTGTGGTTTTAGGGTATGGTCCCTCCAACTGGACTAACAGAAAGTATCAATGAAGCTGTCCATCCAAACAGTTCTTTACTGTACTGTGTGATGTGTTCCTGTACATAACCTGTATACAGCAAGAGTCATTTGTTTTTTCATTTAAAAAATTTCATTCGTTTTTTTGCAGTAACTAATTTAATCTTTTAAATAAGTATTAAGACAAGCAGGTTCATTGAAATGATGTAGTTCTGACCATGATGGAGTAATATATGTTGGAAAACTTTCTTTTCATTAAAAAAATAAAAATCAAGCAAAAATAATGGGCCCAGTTAAAGGGCTAGGCAGATAAAGGAACTTGCCATTAAGCCCAAGTACCAGTGTTTCATGCCTGGGAGCCAAGTGGAAGGAGAAAATATACTCCTACACGTTGTCCTCTGACCACCACACCTATGCCGTGATGTGTATGTACACATACGTGTATATACACACACAACGGCAATAAAATTTTTATATTTCAAAATGAAAATGATTTCAAAAGCATATTCTACAGTTGTTTGCAAGCCCTATAAACTAGTATAGCTATATTGGAAAATATATTGGAAAAGTCTAAAGTACAAGAATCTACATTATAAACTTAGAGAAACCAAATAACTCTACATAGAAAGAAAACAGTGGTAAACATGAGAATTAAAACTACACAATAGAGAAAATTAAAAAAAAAAAACCCAAAAGAAAAGCTTGATAAAATTGACAACTCCCTATCCAAGCATTAGAAAAGAGAAGAAACAATACTGTTGCTTGGATTCTACTCAGCTGTAAGTGACTCTATGTTAATGAACTCTGTAACATATATGAAATACACAAGTTGCTCCGAGGGATATACCCAGGGCTGGGGACATAGTGTAGGGTAGAGTAGAGTGCTTTTAGCATGAACAGGTCCTGGATTTACTCTCTGCAATGGACCTGCAGGACACATACTTAGGAAAGCTATGTAGAAGCCCAGAATGTTCAAGCTGCACTAAGTCTGCTAAACAAATTTAATCTGTGCTCCAAAGGTCTCCTGGCATGCTCTGCCGTGATGCTGACAGACCACATTTGAGAGCCTGTCAGGTTGTGGTCTGTGAGCAAGTTAGCATAGCACTCTGGGTCAATGCTTGTCCTCCATAATTGATTAAGTGATGTGGTACAAACTAGGAGTATTCTCCTTGGGGGAAAAACTAATAATTAACTTATTCTTTCTATAATTAGGAACATTTGATCTTCTCTCTAACTTCAGAAAATGTGTGTCCTTACTAGTGTGAGAGAGCTTCAGTTTCTGTGTTTGTGAAATTACATATGAATAAGTGTGCGTTGGGGTTTTCTGGGTGAACACATAAATCAAGTATGGTTATACTGTTTCTGGACATGCTGCTTTAACCTATGGTGAGAATTAAACCAAGATGATGCTATTTTTAGCAATAGCAATTTGGTTTTTGGTCTTGGAGCAGAAAGAAGAATGGAGTATCTATATATGTTTATATGTGTATATGTTTATATGTGTGCAAAAGGGTGTCCTCTCTCTCAAACATTGCCCTCTGTTCAAACACCAGATCAGAGGTGTGGGGATGCAGGTCAGTTGGCAGAGGACTTGCCTTTCATGCCTCAAGCCCTGAGATCAATCCTTAGAACCTCACAAACAGCATGTTGGCACACGCTTGTAACTCCAGCAAACAACCCGTGGCAGCCGAAGGGTCAGAAGGTCAAGTCATCGTGTGGGTGGTCCTGGATTGTGTAAGAGAGCTGTCTGAGCAAGTCAGCAAACTCCTCCATGACCTTTGTCAGTTCCTACCTCCAGGTTCCTGTCTCGAGTTCCTGCCCTGACTTACCTTGATGATGAACTACAAGCCATAATGAAATAAAACCGTTCTTCCCCTTGTTGCTTTTGGTCAGGATGTTTTTATCACAGCAACAGAGAAGCCATGTAAGAAATTGGTACCATGTCAAGGGGGATTGTTCTGACACTCCTGACCTTGGGTTTTTGGAGCACTGTGGTGGCATTTGAGCCTTGGGCTGGAAAAGCTACTGAGTGTTTAGAGCTCAGCGGGCTGTTCTGTGGGTGCTTGGAAGATAAAAAGGCGAAAGGCATGCAGACAATGGAGCATTGCTGCATTGACCGGGAAGTTTTACAGGGAAGCAGATACTCTCTCTGTCAGCGTCATTTGTGTGATATTTTGAATCAAGAACCATTAACGTGAAACCTTTGCTTTACTGGTACAATTGACACTGGTCAGATGTAGCTGAGAAATTAGTGGTGATTAAGAAGAGACCTGCATCATTGAAGATCGTAAATCTGGAAATATTTCCTCAGGGTCAGGGTACAGAAGTTGTAGTCCAGAGACTGTATCTCATGCTAGCAAGTAACCTGTAGAATCACCCAGGTGGTGCTTTGAAGTCGTGAAGGAGTCAAGGAGAGCAGCTGAGGTTTGGCACTGTGTGGTAGGGCTGGGGTCCCTGAAGAGAGACAAGGAGAGGCCATCATTGAAACTGCAGCCTCAGTTGCAGTAGAAGTCTCAGGATTGAAAGTGTCATGGAGAAAAGTTGGCACAGTGTGGCAGGGCGGAGTCCCTCAAGAGAGCCCAGGAGAAGCTCTAGGTGAAGGTTACGGCCCAGTTGCAGAGACCCTAGAACTTTGGAGATGCCTATAACATGGATGAACAGCAAGGACAGCAGCAGCCATGGAGTGGAGGCAGCCTGAGCCTATAAGATAGTGTGTGCTGTGCAAGCCCTTGGGAGCCGAGAAGCTCACCAGTCACAGAAAGCTGACCAATGAGCTGTACACTGATGGACTTTTACTAGAATTTGAATGTTCTTCCCTCTTGGAATAAGAAAGTATTCAACTTGTATTTTATTTTGATACTTAGCAAAAGGCCTGAACTTTAAAAGCACTGGAAATTTAAACACTTTCCATTTCTAGGCTTTCAAAAGTTGAAATGTTTTATATTTGATATCAGTATTAATGTGAGATCATAGGGGATGAACAAGAATGGAAAGGTTATGATTTAACAGTAATGTTAACAGTATTTCAAGTTGACAAGGAGTAATTGTGCTATTTTTTATGTCAACTTAATACAGGCTAGTATTATTTTGGAAGAGGGAACCTCAACTGAGAACATTCCCCCCACTGGAGTGGCCCATGGCTCATTGATGGTTGATGTGGGAGGGCCATGAAGTGGCCTGAGTCCTAGCAGGGTGGTCCAGAATGGTATAAGAAAGCAGGCTGAGCAAGCCACGAAGAGCAAGCCCATAAGCAGCACTCCTCAATGAACTCTGTATCAGTTCCTGTCTCCAGGTTCCTGCTCTGACTTGCTGGGATAATGGACTAACTACAAGCTAAAAGATGAAGTAAACCATCTCTGCCCAAAGTTGCTTTTGGTCATTGTCTTAGTCACTGCTCTATTTTTGTAAAGAGACACCATAATCAAGGCAACTCTTATAAAAGAAAGCATTTAACTGGGGGGCTTGCTTGTAGTTTCAGAGGTTTAATCTATTATCATTGCAGACAGCATGGCAGCAGGTATTGGAGAAGTAGCTAGAGCTGCATCCTGATCCCCAAGCAGAGAGAGAGAGAGAGAGAGAGAGAGAGAGAGAGAGAGAGAGAGAGAGAGAGAGAGAGAGAGAGAGAGAGAGAGAATGAGAATATATGGGCTTGGCACAAGCTTTTGAAACCTCAAAGCTTACCCCCAATGACACACTTCCTCCAACAAGGCCACACGTCCTAATCCTTCTAATCTTTTCAAGTAGTACTACTCCCTGATAACTAAGCATTCACATATATGAGCCTGTGGGGGCCATTCTTATTCAAATCACCAGAGTCATGATGTTTTTTCACAGCAATAGAAAAGCTAACCAAGACACCTAAGTAAGCCATCCTCTTCATTAAAAATGCATGATTCAGTGAGGACTTTCCCATACATATATAAGCTGGAATAGCATAATGACTTATATCCAAGCTTTGTTCTAAAAAAAAAAAAAAAAATCAAAACCAAGTTCACATAGAACAAAGTACTTAAAATCTGTGTCTCAGTCTCCATACTTGAAAATAAGAGGATAAGAATAATATCTTACCTGAGGTTTAAACAGTTGTGAAGTGTTTATTACAACATGTAACACATACTAAGAAGTGAGTAAATAATGCACCATTACTAATAATACACCATAGCCACATGGCTTTTGGGATACATGATTATTGTTAAGACTTGTTATGAAGTGTTCCCCCAGAGTGCATGTGTTGAAGGTCATAATGTTCAGATGGGACCTTGAGTACTGACTGGATTTTAAGGATACTAACCTGCGTGGAATATTGGAAGGTCAGGACTAGTTGGAGGAAATAGGTCATTGGATATGTGAATGTTACTTAAGGATTTTTGGGTCCCTGATTGACTGTCTCTCTTTCCTCTACCTCCCCCAGTTCTCCACTCTCTCCCTCTCTGCCTTTTCCCAGCTGCCATTGCAGGAAACAGCCTTGATTCACTACATGGGCTTTACCTTGATTTTCTATTTCAAAAGAGGCCCTACAGGTTTTTTGGTTTGTTTTTTTTTATGTGTTATCACTTTAACCCAAAGCAATATAATAGCCTATATAGGGTATGGATGTATTATTTCTATAACTTAATCTAATGCTGGATTCATAGGTTAACCTCTAGGGTTGCAATAGATTGAAAATTCATATAGGGCATTTTTTTTTTATTCATGCAAAATACTTGTTTAGTGTTCCCTATATAAGGCCTTTAACACTGGGAACCGAGAATCTCAAATAGCGTAGCCCCTGACATGCAGGCCCCCAGGTGAAGGGAAGATGTGTACAGATAACTCTGGCCAGGTGTAAACAACACCTGCATCCAAGTTACTGAGGAACTTCAGCGAGAGGCACAATGTCAGTCTGTCTGGAATCTTGGAGAAGACAGAAGAGCGTGTAGGAGATGAGGTAACAGAAGTTCCTGGAGGTGGTTATACAGAGGCTCTAAAAGGTAGAGTCTAGTTAGGAACTCTTTAAGGAATCCAGGGGGGAGTTGGTGTGCCTTTCCCTGGTAGGAGACGTGGAAATGGTAACAAATGGCTAGATTTGAAGAACTACAGCACTTGAGCAAATGGGTTGGGTGTGAGTTCTCAGGGATGAGGCAAGGCTAGCTTCCTGTGTTGGTTAACATTGACTGTCCTGTGGAGGAGTCTGGACTCCAGGAAACAAACATCTGCGGATATCTGGGAGGCGGCTTCTAGACCGAGTGAGTTGAGGTGGAAGAACTGCCCTAAGTATTTGTGGCACCATTCCGTGGGGAGGCTTCCAAAAGGAACAAAAGGGCAAGAAGTAGCTGAGCACGGCCTTCCCCTCTGCTTCCTGATGCAGATGCCGCATGGCAGCTGCCCTCACCACTGCCCCATCCCCCTCTCTCCGCCGTGGGGACTTCACTGTCAAACTGGACACGAAACAAATCCCCCTCCTTGAGGTGTTTGTTACAACAGTGAGAAGAGTGACCCAGAGAGAAGAGGGTTCCTGAGGGGCCAGTGTGAGTAAGAGAAGGGGCAGCCGCCACTTCCGTAACCACAGAAGGCTCCTCTGCTTGTGACCTGGGTAGAAGAGTCAGTGGGTGAGGAGATGGAAGAGTCTGCAGTTCTCAGGCTCTGTCTCAGGTGAATAAGTTTGGGAAACGTGAGTGTATTTATTCATAGTGAGTTTTAAAAGCTTGGAATGGTCAGTAATTTTAACAATTATATTATAATTCTCTTGCATAAATTTTTCCTTGATATTCCCATTTTTTTTAAAAAAAATTCAAATGAGGGGGATATAAGAGCAAATAATGGGGGCAATATGATCAAATGCATTATACATGGAGTTGAAAGAATAAATACATTTAAAACATAAATAAACTTTTTATGAGGATATTGAAGCTTTACTAAATGACCGTTTCTTTTGCTTGGGATCTTTGGTGTGGATCTATGTATCTTTTGACATCTTATATTCCTTTGAACAGTTTCTTATAGTAAGTGTGGACACTGTTTTTGCCAGAATAGTTCATATACATTTCTTGACCATATTTTTGCCACGTTTCCACCCTTCTCATAGTCATTGTAATATAGTCTTACTGAAATTCTGATGGATTTTGCTTTTCAAAAGGTATTAATAATTGGTTTTTTTTTCTTCGGAAACGAAACTTCTGATACTTTGAACAACACCCTACTTGATTATTTTTTACAGGGATAAATTTATTACAGCCACAAGTAGTGCTTATATTTTTTTCTTTTAATATTTGTATACTTTTTCTTTTCTTTTTTCTTTCTTCCTTTTTTTTTTTTTTTTTTTTTTTTTTTGGTTTTTCTGAGACAGGGTTTCTCTGTGTAGCTTTGGTGCCTTTCCTGGAACTCACTTTGTAGCTCAGGTTGGCCTTGAACTCACAGAGATCCGCCTGACTCTGCCTCCCGAGTGCTGGGATTAAAGGCGTGCGCCACCACTGCCTGGTTTATAATATTTCTTTTTTTATGCCAAGAAAAGAAATGGAATTTCTGGTACAGAATGGTGATAAAGGAGACAGTTAACCCATAGTATTGTATAGTGAATGGGCTTCATTTTCTTCTTAGGTTTACCCTAATTTTTCTTTTTACCTTGTCCTTTTAAAAGTTTACTTCTTAGCCATCGGTGGTGGCACATGCCAGTGTGTGTTTTTGGTGTGGTATGTTTGATTTTTCAGCCATTATGATCTTCCCAGGATTATTCTCACTTGTTAGTGAAACACACACACACACACACACACACACACACACACACACGTCAGTTTTCCTGCTGAGTCAGTATTTAATCTTCATGACTGCAGAAACAAACTAAAGCCACCCAGAGCAAAACAGAGATGTTGCTAACTTAGCATGAATAAGACTACGTATATTTACTAATTAAAGTCTCCACTGCCTTTCCTCCCATTCAATAAAGAACAAAAAGTAAAGCGTGATTTCCTTCTAAAAGAACTGATTTTGAAAACGACTTTATTTCCAAAATAAGATATATTTAAATATATTTGTTTAAAAAATCCTTAAAAATATAAAATCAGTTTTTATTTCTGAGGGGGATTATAGATCAGAAAATGACTTGCTGATATAACTTAGTTTTCTATAATGTGTTATCTTGATTTTGCAAGTAAGCTTTCAAGTTTTTTGTTTGTGTGTTAAGTTTCCGTGACCTTTCTTCCTGAATGAGCAGCACAGCCTATCTGAGAATCAGGACTTTGTCCTGGCAAGGGTCAGTTTGCAGAGAGCTTAGCCGGTCTGTGCTGCCTGGTTTAAATAGCCAGACACCTGCTGAGCAAGCCCTGTGAGTGGCTGTGCCGGCTTCCTCACTTACGCTTTGCAGAGCTGGAACACAAAGACCACGATTGTTACCCAATAAGCCTGAGTCACATACTTCTACCAATCGCCTTAGGAGAGCTGGTTACCATGGAATCCACCATCTGTTCACTCCCCGCTGCCGGAATGTGATTATCCTTGCTGGGCTGGGAACGTGGCGTTAGCAAGGGAGTCTGTGTAGTGTGAGATTATCTGCGGTGCACTGGGCTATGGGGAGACTCCATTTGGCTTACTGGAAGAACAAATGAGGGGAATTGTGCTCCAGCCATTTGTGACTTGTAACCACAAGGAATAAATCAGCTTTTCTAGGGTAAGTAACCTGGTACTGCATATCCACTTTGTACGGCATTTGGTGTGAATATGATCTTTCTGTGGTCAAGGAAAGGAAGCCCTAAGCTCTTTGGTAAGAAACTCCCCCCACCCCCCAAAAGAAAGCTTGCACACTTGTCTTTTATTGATTTTAGACAACAACTACACGTTGGAATTATCCTGTAATGTTTCAACGTATTTCCTGCTTGTGAAAGTGCACTGTGATCCTTGAATGTAGCAAATACAGTCATCTTGTAATGGCTTCTACGGTGTTCTCACTGAAACACACCATGGCCACAGTGGGTTCAATGTCTATTCTTATTTGAGAAATGACTCCCATCAGTGGCATTTGTAGATTATGCTCAAACTAAGGTTTATAGTGGACCACATGTTTGAAGTGTGTCTGTGCAGGTCTCAAGGGCCAGCGCATGTGGAAACAATGTGACAGCGATGTAGCGACAGATGAGGCTCTGAGATAAGGGAGGGGGAGCCATGACTGGCTTCTCAAGAGCTTCCTTTGTTACTGTTATTTCCTTTTGTCCACAGCTACTTAGAATGTGTGTTACATATTGTCAGCCTCAGAAGGAAATTTTAGTTTTAACAAATGGATGACTGACATTTTTCCTTGTGGCTCCGAGGTTGGTAGCTCAAACAAGGGACTACTATGTCCTTTGTAAAGCATCATTGTATTTCCTTCCCCCAAACTGCCCTAAAATATAAAAGTGTAAAACAAAAACAGCTGTATGCTCTGGAGACTTCTTTTGTGTCGGTGTTTCTGTCCTTGAAGCCCCAGCGCACACCCTAGCACCCTGAGTTTAGCTGGTCTGCCATTTTATCTTCTGTAGGGAGGGCTGCAATTAGAGGCTTTGCATGTGCAGTTCAGTCAAACTTGAACCATGTTGTCCTCTTGGGTGTTCATATTAGTGAGCCAGTGGCTACCTAGAGAGCTAGAAACTGTCACTGGTCACAGGCACTGTGGCTTTTTTTTTTTTTTTTTTAAGCAGTATGAAATCAGTGAACCTGGTATTATTAGTCAAGGACTCAGGTTTGTATTTCATTAATGGTTTTCAAGCCTAACTGTTTTTGTAGAGTCCTGGTATTAACTATAATTGACTTTAGTATTCTGCATTTATAGTAAATTTTTAAATAAGCAAAATAATCTAGGTACATACTATCTTTAAGAAACATTTCTCAATAATACTAGATATATGTACCTGAAAACTTCCTTAATAACTATACAATGTTTTCAGCTAATCTTGTGTTACTCAGAAAAAAATTGACTAATTAAAATCAATAAATAATTGAAGGCATATAAAGTCAAATTGTGCATTTATGGCACTATTGTTGCTTTAATTACCCTGTATCTTAGAAACCTGAAACAGCGTTGGAGTACAGTGTGCTTACCATGTGCCTTGGCTCTAGTTACTCAGGCCACGAAGTGGGCAGTACAAATCTACACTCCACCAGTTGACCATTTGTGATGTGCTACTGTTTTCCAGTTACCAACTTCAGTTAGCAAGGTGGACGTCTGTCATGGTGTTGTAGGCTTTGGCAAGTACACTTGAAAACATATTTCTTAAGATCTTGTTTGTTCAGGTTTCTAGCATAACAAATAATAAACCTTATTTGATAAAGTGTGATCAAAATCTTTTTGCAGAATATTCACATTGAAAGGGAAAAGTGTCCTGGCTTGATGTAAAACAGTCTCAGTGCCCAGCTGTCTTACCTACCAGAGCATAAAACTCTCATGGAAGTCCAAGGCAGGAGTGGGAAAAAGGGAATCTCCTCTCTGAAGGATTAAATGAGCAGTCACTCACCTACGACTTTAGAATGGGATTTTCATTTTGTCTTATGTGAATAACAACATGATGAATATTTCCCTTTTCTGTAATTAAAAAGTATTTTTATTTGGATGCATGATTTTGAAAGAATAAAAGGTTCAAAGTCTTTGTTATATCAACCACTGACAAATTTGGCAGCTCTAGACGGTGATCCCAGCTGAGATGAGTGGAGGGCAGGCCACGGGCCAGTCCACACAGAGCACTGGTTGTCCCGGTCCAGGTACTCACAGTCCGGGGTGCAGAGCCAGGTGACTGCTCCTCACTTCCTGTGGGTTTAGACCTTGTGAGATGTCTACTTCTATTCATGGTTTTGCCAGCCCTGGTGCTGGCCTCTTTCGTGAGGATTGAGAATGCATGGATTCTTGGGTCTGCTGAGAGCACCGGCTATGATTGTCCCCATCTTTCTGTGTGTGTGGGCTGCTAGACTTCAGTGGTTTTTGAGCTATTTGCTAACTCTCTCAATGCTAAGATTTTTTTCAGGTCTTCAATGAAATTTAGGAACCATGTGTGTTTTATGTTGATAAATATGTAAAATGAACTATTCAGTGTTGTTTCTTATAAAAGAGTATTAAATATAAAACTAAATGAACTTGACAGTGATTCAGATCATTCACTATCAAGGCAGACAGCAAATCATTCTACTGTGAGTTCACATTAGGTTGGTCATTTTTTTAAATATTATTTGACACATAATGCTGAAATGCTGCTTGACCTAACATAGTCCGGTAAATAGGTCATAGAGCTAATACTAGAGGTTAATTTTGAATAACTTTCTTCCTGTTTTTTTTTTAATTTTATTCTAACTTCTGAATTAAATCCTTCTGTCTCTTTAGAGCTTAGATTGTTTTCAAGTTCACTGTTTGAGGCCCCAGTGACCTGCTTTGTCCTTGAGCTAGGATGATGGAGTAGAAATAGGGATTTAGATTAGAAAATCTGTATCCTGTCATTGCTAGCAAATGCTGCTCTGCTCAGAGATATTTGGAGCTGCCTGTTAGTTTTTGTTGTTATTTTGCTTTAGTAGACGTTCTGCAAATTGTTCTGTTCTCTTCTCCCACAATTATGTATTGTCATGATTTCAAATAATACTTAGAATGAGATAATTGTATACATCAGCAAAATTTTGTGTTGTGTTAGATGCAAAGCCTGTAACACAAGCATTAAAAACCCAATTTTAGAGAAGAATTTCAGGCCTATGAAGACAAAACAGTTTATCCCAGGTCACAAAAGCTGTGAAATTCTCATATTGGTTATGGCAGTTTAAATGCAAAGGTGAGAGCAAGATCTACTGACTTTACTCCCCCGGTGAGTAGCAAACAGGGTGGGAGGTCTCCCTAAAACCCCACTGGTGGAATTTTCAGTGAGCATTGAGAGCATAGGTCTAACATAATTTTCCCAAGCATCAAATTCACAGGAAACATAGGTTTCTTATTATAAATGCTTGACATTTTAAAAAACATACCTGTCAAAACAAGTGGATACCTGGGTGCTCAGTTTGTATGTTGTCTCCCTCTGGCTGTCTGTACGTGGACGTTAAATGACAACTAGAATCCTGCTGGGAGACTCTGAGGTGGATGGAATGCAGTGGGGTGAACACTAAGGAGAGACAGTCCAAAGGACAGGGGTAGTCTACTCTGTGGTACACATCTGTCACCTAGATGTCACCTGTTCCTGTTGTGGCTCAGTGGGCCTCTTCTTTGGACGTCACCGTGCTCTGCCTGGGTGGCTTATGTAATTTCCACTTCCTCTGTTCCTTCACCAACTACATGTCCACCTTTCCTAGGACCCTCTTCATACTTATCAAGACATTCTTTCTTTGAAGATGTTACTGTCATTAGTGTTAACTTTTCATGTCTTCATAAAATAGTTATTGAACATTGACTTTGTGCTAGGTGCTAGGATTTGGTGCTAGGGTACAAGGTCATTGGTGAAATTTTCATGAAAGTGGGATAAGTCATAATAAACATTAAAAAATTGAACTTTTAAGCAGTGTCCTTTTTCTGAAGAAATAAGTATTGAGGGGTTGGGAGCAGTAGGCTTTAGATTAGGTAATCAGGAATTGTTTTATATAAAAAAAAGTCTCATTTAAATGGGATACATTACATCATAAAACAATCACATGTGATCCAGTTCCGTGGGAGTGTTGTCTTCACTGTGGGGAGAAGATGGAGGGTGCAATCAATAGGATTAAACAAAAATCTTGTTAAAAGGCTAGTGAGGAAATGTCTCGGTGGGTGAGATGCTTTCTGCCAAGCCCAAGGGCCTGCGTCCCACCCCTGGGGCACTCGCCTGATAGGAGGAGGGGACCGGCCTCCTCTGGTTGTTCTTGTATCTGCATGCATGTCCTTCCTCTCAAACACAAATTAAAAAGTCTTTGGCCTCTTATGCTAGGGATGGGCACTACAGATACATTTTCTTTCATAACTTAATGCTAGTACGTGCTGTTTTTAAACCAAGATGTTAATAGACACAGACATAACTTGAGAAGACATTTCAGGACAGTGGGGATGATCTGTCAGCATTTAAAAGTCTAGCACAAAGCTAGACATCTTGGCTCACACTTGTAATACCAGCACTCAGAAGGCTAAGGCAGGAGGATTGCCGTGAGTTGGTCGTGTCTTATTCTTGGTATAAATACGTATTTTATATATATTTAAAGTCAACACACAGAGTGAAATTTGTGTAGTCAGAAGTGTCCTTGAGAAAGTCTTAGGAAGGCATAGCTGTGGAAATTAATCTTGTCAACATGGTGAGTGTGGATCCTTCTCCACATGAGCTAAAGTGATTACTTTGCTTGAGTTAAGGAGCGTGTGCTGAGGGCTCATCTTTGGAGTTACGATGACCAGAAATCAGGCAGCACCTGCTTGTAATCTCTCCGGCCTCCCTGCACTGCCTTGCACTCTGACCACACCAGGGCACAGTGTCAAAGCGCTGCGCCTCTGAGCATGCTCTCTCTCACACGTGCCTCCTTCTCTCTACAAAGCGTTTATAGTTCCGCTTGAGTAACCTTGAATTTGAGTAGGAAGGAGTTTGCCATCATTGCCTAGGACATTGACTTTGCTTCTTTACAACTTCTTATAGATTTTAAATTGTTAATAATGGTTTTACAGAAATGTTATGATAAATATAAAAGTTAAAGGTAAATTAAAATGTGACAGAGAAGACAAGCCTCTTTCAGGTAATGGTTACAACAGACTATTTTATGTTTATATTAGAGAGTATATAGTAGCAAAAACTCTAAGGATAAACTTCCTTATAATAGTGCTGTTTTTAAAGCGGGGTGATTTGTTTAACAACAACTTTATTATTACCATTTGTACTCAGATAAAAATTGCACAAATGTTGGTAAAAGGCATTACAGAGAGGACCCAGACAGTGAATGTGGAACTGAATGACTGTGAAGCCCTTCACTGTCCCAATGCTGTGTTAGGGAAATAGCTCGTACTCTGCCGAGATTAAGGGGCTTGAATGCTCAAGGGAGATCATGTGATACAAGCCATGGAACTCTTACAGGAGGAAGTGTAATATGCAAACATCTTCAGAATGTGGGGTTAAGCAGTAGGCAGTGCTGAGACATATCGCGAAGGCAGATAATGTATTCTGGGAGAAAATTGTAGGGTGCTAAGCTGTGTTTTTTACGTTCTGTGGTTGTCTTGTTTTCTCTTTTGTTTCTATGACCAAAGCAGTTCAAGGGAGAACGGGCTTATTTTGGCTTCAGAGAGGGAACCCGTCCTGGAGAGGAAGGCGTGGCAGCAGAGCATGAAGCCAGCGTGGCAGCCAGAGGCATTGGGGAAATAGGAAGTGGGACCAAGCTGTGAAACTTAAAAGCTTTCCCCTAGTGTCATACTTCCTCCAGCAAAGATGGCCACCGGCCTGGGGCCATGTGTTCAAACACATGAGCCCTATGGGTGCATTTCATTTTTAAACCGCAGCAGTGGTTATGTTAAACTCTGGCAGTGATGCATTGACAAGCTGTATTGTAAAATCAGCCTGCTTGTTTAACCTTCCGACATCACATTACCCTATACAACCAAAGATCTATAATGTGGGGAAAGGTGTGTGCCCCAACCTAGTCAGTGCTGATGTGAAGTTGCACGAAACATTCTTCCTCTTCACTTGGAAATAGCCAAACTCCATGAAGAGTCAGCTGACCTCAGCATCAGACTGTTTTCTATGAAGCTGACTTTTCTCCTTTACATAAATGAAGAGCATGGTATTTGTATAAAACTTCTAGTATGGAGCAGATCAGATGGAATCTCTCCATATCAAAGTTAGATGGCTGTTGCTATGACAGAGAAGTAAAGGCAGTCTTGCCCTTGATAATCTCACTTTAGTGACTTGTGTATTAACACACGGCTCTTAAATAACAGTGGTGTGGGAAGGTGCTGTGGCTGCACAAAGGGAAAGAAGACTCCGTGTCCTGTCCGAGAGCAGGACAGTGTCACTTTTGAGACAGCTGTACAGCGACTCTTGAGAGTAATAAGAGATTTGCCAGGTGGTTAAGGACTAATATCAGAGGAATATACATAAAAAGTCAAACACTATAAAAGAATAATACAGGTTTGCAATATAAGAATGTAGGTTGGGTGTGGGCGTGCAGTAGTTAGGAACTATAAGATAAAGAGCACCAACTTGGGTTGCTGTAGTGAGTTTGTGGCGTGAGCTCACTGAGATTTTAAGCTGGTGAGCATCGTGGTTCTGTGCATGTTCTGGAGCTGTGACCTTGGCAGTTCTGTGGGAGTGCAGGGCCTTGGCATTTCCCAGGAGCAGTGGGACAACAGGTCATTGGAGTTAGGGGGTGGCAAAAGGGTATAGAAGGGACGGAACTTTCAGTGAGTAGAATTATTAGGACAGCAATTAATTGGCTATATCAATGCTGCTGGAAGATTAAGAAGTGTTGAGAACAGCTTGAATGTGGGTAGAGGAAATATCATTAGCTAATACTGATGACACAAAGAGGAGGTAGAATTGAATCCCATATTTGACTCAGAAATTTCATTTATTTCTCATCGAATGTCTAACTGGCTCTGACTGGTATATGAAATTTGTGCCCTTTACCTTTTTTTAATATTTAATTAAATTTCTTCTTTGACAATCTCATATAGTGCATTCTGAATACTGTTACCATCACACCTTTATCTCCCTTATACCCTAGGTCCTATCACTCCCCTTCCCACAAGTTCCTTTCCTACATCCATATTGCTTTTAAATTAACATATGAGATGTTAGATATCATCGTGACATTTTTTAACCAAGTGTGCTTTGGCAATTCTTCCTTCCATTCTGCTGTCCCTCAAGTCCTGTGTAAGGCCCGAATTCTCAGCATGCTGCCAGCCTTTCCCAGCTTCCCATCAGCAGAACAGCAAAGGTGACAGGAAAGGAAAGCGAGAGACTTGAAGATTTTTAATTTTCTTCCTACACATACCTCGATTTCTCACGTTCATTACCATTTCAAATTGTTGCCTGCAGGTGACTGAATTCTTGCTGAAGGCAAAGGCAGAAAACAGCCTTCTGAACTCACAGTGTAAATCTACTACACATGCATTCATGGAAAGTCTGACCCTAATGAGCTAGCAACTTATCCCACATACCTCAGTTGTAAGATACTGAAGCCGTGTGAGTGCTGAGGACAACCATGGCTAAGATTTCAGTTTTTGTTGTTGTGAAATGATAGGAGGGAACATTGTCATTAACTAAACCCCTTAAATATTTAATAAATTACCACCTTTTCTTAATTTTTGCATTCTTTCTCTAACATTTTATCTATCATTACCATGCTCAGTTGATGCTTGAAATAGTTCATGTAAGGCTGGCCAGGTCCACTTTTAGTCATTATTTTGTTTTATGTTTAGATTTGTGACTCTTTGAAGATGTTTGAAGACAAACAACATAGCTAGAAATATCAAAAGAAAGGAAAACATGTGGTATCTCACAAATACATAAACTATATAAAGAAAACAGTCTTTAGCTTACTGATGTCAATTATATACAGATTTAGTCTAAGATACTACAAGCCTAAGTCAGTGACTCCCACACTGTCTCAGGGTCTCTCCGTTTAGCTTATCAGAGAAAATTCATTTTTCCAAATATCTGTGAGGCCTCAGTCCATTCCCACTCAGTTCTCCCTGATAAGGTAATATAGTAGGAGGTGGTTGAATTTGCTGTGACTGTGTGTTCATGAGTGCTTGCCTAAAGCCACGTGGATAGAAATTGTAGAGAAAGCACTCACTGGAAAGAGGGAGTCCTGCTCAGACCTCCTTAAAGTGCTGGAGACTAACTAAGGAGTCGAGGCTTCATCGGTAGATATGCTAACTTCCTCTTCCTGAATGAGTCTTTAGGTATTTGTTTTGCCTTTTCTACCTGTCTTCTTTGCCTTCTGTTGCTGTGAAAAATCACTGACCAAAACCAACCTTGGAGGAAAGGTTCATTTGCCTTATATATTCTGATCATGATTCATCACTGAGAGACGCCAAGGTCGGGACTCAAGCAGAGCAGGGCCCTGGAAGAACACTGCAGCAGCAACCACAGAGAACTCCTCTTTCCGGCTTCACTATGGCTTGCTCCATTTGCCTTCTTAGACAACCCAGGACCACCTGCACAGGGATGGCCCCACCCGCCATGGGCTGGGCTGTCCTGGGTCAGTCACTAATCAAGAAAATGCCCAGGCTTGCCCACAGGCCAATTTTATGGAGTCATTTTCTCAGTTCAGGTTCCCTGTTCCTAGATGACTCAAGCTTGTATCAATTTGACAAAAAAACAAAGAAAGAAACAAAGAAACAAAAACAACCAAATAACACAATCCCTACTAATCTTTTAGGAGTATCAGCAGATTCAACATTCTGCTGGTGATGCCATTGCACATAACGTGTTTGTTTCTTCCTGAATTACTTAAAAGCCAACTCCTCCTGACAGTCGTGAAAGCAGTGCAGGCAGACAGAACTGTACTTGCAGATACTTGTGAGTATTTGTGACTTTTGAATATAGAAATGAAACCAAAAATCCGCAGAGGAAGAATACCATACAAGAAGGCAGATTTGAATTAAAAAAAAAAAAAACAAAAAAAAAAACCAACAACCCTGATTTTGAATGTATTTATTATTAAAAGGAACATTTATTCCTTTTAAAGCTGGAGGCAAATGGGCTCTTTTCCCCCATTGGTGGGGGACATGTGTGTGGAAGTTAGAGGACAACCTCAGGAGTCAGTTCTTATCTTCCACCATGTGGGCTCTAGGGCTTGAACTCGGGTCTTCAGGCTAGGGAGCAAGCACTTTTACTGCTTAGCCATCTCTGCTGGCCAGCAAAGCCCTTAATCGAGATAATTGCAATAACAGTCTTCAGTCACAAGGGCTAATAGCTACTTCAGTGCGTTATTGATTTTATTTTTTACTTTAAAAAAAAGACTTATTTTATTTCTAGTTATGGGTATAAATGTATGTTTGTGTGTGGTTATGTGCGTCTGAGTGTCCACGGAGGCAGGAAAGGTGTGGATTCTGTAGAGATAGAGTTATAGGCAGTACTTGATGTAGAACTCATATAAGGTTCTCTGCAAGGACAGAAAGCTATCTTAACCAGCCCTTATTTTTCACTTTGATTTAGTAAGTTTTGTAAGTGGGGATTAAACTCACAGCCTCGAGCATGATAGACTTGTATTCTGCCGCTGAGCTACACCCGCTGACCCCGCTGAGAAACCTCACCTTACTATATAGCTTACTGTTAATCACAAGTAAGTGTATTCATATAAATAACTAAGTTTGCCCAAAGCAGAACTGAAACTATTCCCAGAAGCCAACTAAAAAAAGAACAGCATTAGTAAGCAGAAAAAAATACCTAAAAATGCTCTGAAAAGATGGGATTAAGCTGTAAACTGGAACTAATTTCCTCCTTGAAGCTGGTTAATATGATTACCATGCCTGCTTTACCCTTAGTATCATGATCCTGTGAACACCACCCTGGTTCATTATTTTATGTTGACATTGATAAGAGTCATTAATACTGAATATAAATTCTTACACTGATGCTTAATAAACTGCAAAGGATACAAGTTAGAATATGGCATTTTTAGACAAACTTTGTTTTTGTGTATGTTTGTCTCTCTGTGTGGCCCTGGCCATCCTGGAACTTGCTATATAGACCAGACTGGCCTCGTACTCAAAGATATGCTTGTCTTTGTCTCCTGGGTGATGGGATAGACAAACTTTTATTTAAAATAGAATTAAATTTGCTGTAGTAGAATAAAAACACTCGTTCTAAACCCAAACACATTAGGCAGTTCTATTCAGAATACACATTATTTTTAAATAAAATGATTCTGGTCTGTGAGTGTTCCATGAACCCCCCTCATTGCTCAAATGAAGAGTGTGTGTTGGGGTGGCTGGGTTCTTGTTTTAAAGTTGTAACTTTATCTAATGACTACATCTGTGACATACCATAGGGAATATTGTTGAATAATACAATACAAATTCTGAAAATGACCATAATTTCACTGGGTAATATCAGGTTGAACATGTTCTTTGTGAGTACTCAAAAAGTTCCCAGATTATTAGAAAAACTTACTTATTAACACATTTTCAAATCAAATACTTGTGTACCTCCTGTATGCTTTAAACTGTTCTTTTCTTGAGGAAAGAATATAGTTATGAAACCTAAATTTGACTGGGCATGGTAACAAAATATATAGTTCTACTTAATTCAGAGGCTAAGAAAGGAAGATTGCTGAACCCAAGAGTTCAGGGTCAGCCTGAACAACATAAAATGTCTTTAAAATGTTGTTGTTGTTAGTCTGATGGGTTCAATTCTCTTATTTATCTTTATGTAAATAGCTTTTTCTTTAGAAGAACTTTAGAAGAAGATTAAGGTGTCAGAGGAAGGCGACTTGCAGTTTTCTGATATTTTTTTCAATTGCTGCTTCAATTTACATTTCTAGGGAGGACTTAGATTGACAGTCTTTTTAGCAAAGTGTTGGGTTATATAATTTATGATCATTTATTTGAATTCCAGGCTTTGAAAAAAATCTTGTTTTAATTTATGTCTTTAGTCTGAGATCATTTTTTATTCAGATATTTCTTTACCAGATAATCTTACTTCATATTTTTGGTGCTGGGATCAAACTGGAGCCCATGTGTAACTGGCTCTGCCACTGCCCTGCATGCCCAGCCCTGTTCTGGTACTTTTAGATAAGAATTTATAAACTAATGAAATCATTTTGATTTTTTTCAGTATGGTGATTATATCCCAGGATCAAATTATAGTGTTAGACCTTCTGCAATCTAGACTGATCTAGAGAATATGATTAAAATTTTGGAAGCATGCAGCTTGAAATCATCTGGTTTCTCAGTACTTTTGTAGGCAAAGTGCGGCTGATCTGGATCATAATTTTAGTATTGGTGCTATAATGTGTTTAGTTCTGTCTTTGCTTGCTGTTGCTGTGATAACCACTATGACCCAAAGTAAGTTGGCGAGGAAAGGGTTTATTTCAACCTGCATTTCCAGATAAAGTCAACACTCAGGGAAGCCAGGGCAAGCACTCAAGGCAGGAACTGAAGCAGAGACCACGGAAGAATGCTGCTTACTGGCTTGAGCCCTCTGGCTTGCTCATCTTGTTTTCTTAGAGCCTGGGAATGATGCTCTCAACAGTGGGCTGGGCCCTCCTATATCAATTATTATTCAAGACAGTTCCCCACAGGCATGGCCACAGGAAACCTGATGGAGGCAGTTCCTCTACTGAGGTTATTTCCACCCTGGAGAATCCAGTTTGTGTCATTTTGACAGTAAAAACTAATCAGTATAAGTCATATTTATGATTTATTTAAGTCTTAGGGATAATTTGAATGTTGAAGATGAAATGTGTAAGATCCTTGAGAACTATTTAGGAACCCAAATGTGATTAATATGTCTTCTCAACATCATCATCTTCAGAGCAATAGTCTGTTGAGTGTTGTGTGTAGACAGACTGCTGGGGACAGGAAGCAGGTGACAAAATGAAATGCTTTTCATAAGGACTTAAAAAAAAGACTCAGCACTTTCCCCTGATGCCCAAATGCACTGGACCTTGAACTCACTATGTAAACTTGCCCTCTAACTCACGAAAACCTTCTGTCTCTGCCTACTGAGTGCTGGCATACAGGCCTGAGCCACCACACTTAGCAGCATTCCTAATTCATAGAGGTTCTCTGGCACCTTCATTCTGTCTCAACTACATCTGGTATATCTGATACTAGGAATATATAGTATATATCTGAGGAATTCTGGCAGAAGTTTAGATGGTAAACATGCACGCTGCCTGTGCCCTTCATGCCTGCCATTTTGCAATCTGCCATTTCTGTTGACTGATACTATCATTATCTCAGACAGTGGAATTCTTGTAGTACTTGGTACTGCTTGACCGTAAACACCACAGGCTCCACAGTGGACACAGGATTGAAACAAGTGCTGTACAAAAGGTCTGCATGTTCTCATTTGACAACCCCCATGCAGTGTTTAAAAGTTTTCCTAGTGGATTACAGTCTTTCCCTTTGAGGTCAAAGTGGCATTTGCATGAGAAAGTACTTTCAATCTAGAGTGTTGGAAAAATGTACTAGAGAAAACATTTTTAAATGATTGCCTGGAAAGATCTCCATTAGATTAGGTGTTATGTGTATTGTTTATTTCTTTAAAAAAAATTGACTTCTGTCTATATAGCCTTATTACAATGATTCTTTTAACTTTGTATAAATCATTGAAGTGGTTTTAGTAGACTTTACACCAAGCTTTAAAAAGGTAAATAAGGCAATTCCTTGTAATCTGAAATACAGATAGAAATTTGCTAGACTTTTAAAGAATCCTTTGTATAGTTGGCCGATGGTATTTATGGATCTGTAGCTCTGGTTAGAAAGTGTAGCAGTGGACCCTCAGCTAGAGTAGCTGTCAGTACCATGGATGGAAAGAAACTCCTTCAGATTGCTATATTCTGAACTGTGTAAGCAAGAGTTTTAAAACAACAGGAGCACCTTTATTCATGTTTTAGCCTTCATTTCACTCTAAGTTGTTTTCTTTTAGATTTATTTATTTTATGTTTATAAGTGTTTTCCCCAGCATGAATATATGTGCACTATATGAATGCCTGGTCCCTGTAAAGGTTAGAAGAGGGTGTCAAATCTACTCAAACTGGAGTTACAGAGGGCTGTGAGTCACCATATAGGTGCTGAGACCCGAACCAGATTTTTTGGAAGAGCAGCCAGTGCTCTTAACCATTGGGCCATCTCTTTAGTCCCCATCTTGGGTTTTATTTTTATTTTATAATGTGCATATTAGTCCATTGATACATTAGATATTTATGTTAAATTTTATACTTAAAGGGATATTCCATTAAGAAGTTTGGAGGGCCAGGTGGTGGTGGCGCATGCCTTTAATCCCAGCACTTGACAAGCAGAGACAGGCAGATCTCTGTGAGTTCGAGGCCAGCCTGGTCTGCAGAATGAGTTCCAGGAAAGGCTCCAAAAGCTACACAGAGAAACCCTGTCTCAGAAAAACAAAACAAAAAAAAGTTTGGAGGACACTGTTCTAGACAGCCTTCCTAGATCCTCTGTGCACCTGCAACAGAAAGGACTATAACCAGACTTGTCAATCACCATTTCCTAAGCAGCTTTCCTTTTTGCTATTCAGTAGAGACAGTTTAATAAAATTATATGCAGTGCTTGCAGAAGGTGCATATTGATCCTAATAATGAATGGGCATTCACCATGTTCTCTGAAGCTTTGGGAAAAGTGCTAAAGAACATCACAAGGACATTCAGTTATATACTTTTAAAAAATATGTTGACAGTAATCCACAAGGGCCAGGACACCTAGTCACGTTTGATCCTTTATGGCTCTCAAGACTGATATAGATGGTATGGCTGAAGGAATTGTGAACCTAGGAAGGAAATGAGCAGGGGCCACAGTATGAGTCACATATACTATGTCGAGTTCCAGTGATTCGACAGCCATATTAGAAGGATTTTGAATTTAATTTTCAAATTCATTTTAAAAAATTCCATTTTGCTGCTGGTAACTCTAAACTTCTAGTGTTCTAAACCCGAGTCTTGGGGCTACAGAGAGGACTCAGTGGTTGAGAGAATTTGCTGCTGTTTTGTAGGGTTCAGATGTGGTTCCCAGCACCCACGTGGCTGCTCACGACTGTCTGTAACTCCAGTTCCAGTGGATCTCACATGCTCCTCTGGCTCCATGGATACCAGACACACTTAAGGCTCACATGAATGCATGCAATCACTTGTACATATTGGAAAAAAAAAACTTTAAACGTTCGTCTTAGCCACCTGTATACTATCCCATGTTGAGGACAGCAATGAGTTATATTTCAGTAGCAGTGAACTTGCTTACTTATGTGAGACCGTTCTGATTTTAAGCAGTGATTAATGTGCAATCAGAAATGTTGCATGTCAGTACTATATGAGCTGTGTAATCCTAAGCGCACTACCAGCCATGGAAACAAACCTTCATTTCAGCATTGCTGTTATGGGTAGAAATATATAGAGAAATTGACGGGATAGTAATAAGGACATTTCAGGTATTTTTATAATTTATTCTGTAGCCATCCATCCAGTGAGCCTCAGCTGATAGAAATGTGCTGGGTGTGTTGTTCAAAGTTGGCTTCTTTTTATCCTTGACATATTTGCCCTACAAAGATGGTAACTTGGAATATGTTATCTAGATGTTCACTGAATGTGGTTTTACTAATTTTCTTCCTTTGGAAATTTATTACTGTACCATAGTACTGATATGTCAAAAGAAACTATGATTAACAATACCATTATCTCAGGAGGGATTGGAGACATAAGTTTGCTAACTGGTTACGTTTTGGATTTATTTTCTTTCACCTTCTTACTGAAGCCTTTAAGAATTTTGTAGCAGAGCCACTGAGGTGGACTAGCAGGGAAAAGCACTTTCATACAAGCCCTAGGACCCAAGATCTGTCTCTGGGACTCACATGATGGAAGAAGACAATCAGCACACACACACACACACACACATACACACACACACACACACACACACACATACACACACACACACACACACACACACACACACACTAAATAAATAAATGTGAAGGTGTTTTTGGTGGCCAGTACAAAAGACCTTAGTGGCTGCTGTTAACCCAGCTGGCTGTGCATTGGGCTCCTGGGGAAGGGAGAGAATATTTAGGAGAAATTTGGAGCAATTTTGGCCAATAAAACCCAGAGAAATGAAAGCCTTCTCGTTCCTGTCCCGAATCAGTACGATTGGCAGTAATTTACCCTTTGTTTCGCCTGCCGAGGGCAAAACCTACATTTTATTTTCTTAAAGCCCTAGAGGAGGCTTTTCTGGGACCTGTGTCCTTATTTCAGAGTTGGATTAAATAATAGGTTCCTGTGGAAATTTCTGCAGATAAACTTTTTTTTTTGTCCTTCGCAAAACCAAAGTGACTGTTGGGAACATGTTTGTGGTACAGAAGGGCACGAGATAGGAGTGGAGAGGTAAACGGGACCGAGTCTACAGCCTCCTGTAGAGTGTGGGTCCACGTGTCCTGATCAGCCAGAGGGTCTGTCAGCTATGTGTTGAGGCACAGTGGCAGCCTGCACCATGGAGACGTGCAACCCTGATCGAGTCCCTCACTATAAGGCCTAAAATTTCTCTCCTTTTGCTGCCTGATGAAACTCTGCATATCCCCCCAGACACTCCTCCGGCTTCAGTGGTGGTCCATTAGCCAGACAGGGAACAAAAGCAAGAAGGAGGAATGGAGGTTGGGATATACGTCCTTGTGGAGTGACTGTCTACAGTCCCCATACCTGTGAGCTGTCCAGAGGGGACAAAAAAAATCCAACCACCTTTCAGAGAAGTAGCATGAACAGTGGGATTTCTGATCAGATTAAGCACATAGGATTTAGGAAGCAGGCAGGCTGGCTGGCTAAAGTTGAGAAGCCTAAATAGATGGCAGACTAGATTCTAGTTATAATTTTTTTTATTGTGATGACCCCATTTTAAACCTTTTACATTTTAATAATTTTGTTATGATAATACTATAATTTAATGATTTTTGTTGTGATAATTCCACTTTAAACTTTTTACTTTACTTTTTTATTGAAGGTATTTTTTTCATACAGTATATTCTGATCATGATTTTCCTCTTTCATCTCCACTTACCCAGCTCCACACATTCTTTCTCTCTCTCTTTAGAAACCAGGTAAGTCAATAAAAGAACAAACAAACCAGAATAAAACAAAGCAAACAGAGAAGAGAAAAAACAAAAACAAAATGCATGAGAAACACATATACATATAGACAGAGAGAGAGAGAGAGAGGGAGAGGAAGAGGGAGAGAGAGAGAGAGAGAGAGAGAGAGGAGAGAGAGAGGAGAGAATAAGGGAGGAGAGGCACAAAATCAGAAACCATAATAAATAATCAAAAGCATTATGAGATAAACATCTCCAAGAATAGCACTGAATTCAGTTTTTGTGTTGACTGTCTACTGCTGATATGGGAGCTCCCTTAAGTATATACAAAATGAGACTTTTCTTTGTGAGCAGTTGTCAACGGGCGTAGGTTCTGGGTTAAGATGGCAGTTGTGTCCACTTCCTCATTCAGCACTGGGACTCCTTTTGGATTGGGTCTGTGAATGCTGTGTCGGTCCTGCTGTGTCTGAAAGATAGTTTCCTTGATTTCTCCTAGTCCCTCTGGCTCTCATAACTTTCAGTCTCTTCTTCCAACTTTTCCCTGAGCCATGAAGGGAGGGATTTAATAGAGACATCCCATGTAGGATTGAGTGTTCCAAGGTCTCTTAGTCTCTGCATGTGTACACTTGTGGGTCTCTGTTAGTTCCCATCTACTGCAGGAGGAAGCTTCCCTGATGATGGCTGAGGAGGTACTTATCTATGGGTAAGCAGAATGTCCGTAGGAGTCATTTATTGATTTTTTTTTCCTTTAGCAGAACAGTAGTTAGTTTTCCCCTCGGCGCATGACCTATCTATCTCAGCAATGATAGGCGTGGGTTCAATGTCATGGAGTGGGCCTTCAATCCAATCAGATAGTGGTTGGCTACTGCCACTGTTGGCACTGGTATACCATGCAGGCAGGTCACTATTGTAGATTTCAGAGTTTGTAGCTGGGTTGGTGTTTACATTTCTCCTCAGATAGTGTATATCGTACCTTCAAGTACCATGAACAGTAGTCAGTAGGGGTGAAGGCTCTAGGTAGGTCCCAGCTTCACTTGTCTATGTTCAGTGAGTTATATAGGTGTTGTCTTTAGCAATAGAGCCTTATCATCAGCCCGTGGAGGGCCACCAGTAGCCTTGGCAATAGCCTGAGTGTTTGGGGGTTTTCCCTTTGGCCAACAACTCAATTAGAGGGAATCCATTCCTGACACTGTAGGTTTCATTTGGTGGTAAGAGAGATCTAGTTGGGGCTTTGTTTCCTCTCTTATTTATTTTTTTATTCCATTTAGATTTCTTTCATACATGTATATATTTTAAGAAGCTTCTACTGCAGTAGGTTTCCATGTAACTCCTCAAATGCCCCCTTACTGTTAACTATCCTTTCCTGAATTCCTCCCTCTTTCTCACCTCACCTCCTCACCTTCCCTTAAACTATATATTCTGTTTTTCCGACCTTGGTACCTGTCCCACCAGTTCCTATGCTATCCCTAACCTCTGTAGTTCTGTGGATTGTAGTGTGCCTACCAAAGACTTAACAGCTAGCACCACGTATAAGTGAATACTTATCATGTTCGTCTTTTTGGGTCTGGATTGCCACACTCAGAACGATTTTTTCTAGTTCCAACTATTTATTTAGGAATTTCATGATTTTATATATCTAACAGCTGAGTAATACTCCTTTGTGTAATTGTACTTCATTTTTTTATTCGTTCATTCTCTTGGACATCTAGGCTTTTTTTTCCCCGATTTCTGGCTATTAAAAATAGGGTACAAATGAACATGGATAAGCAAATATCTCTGGAGTAGGATGAAGTAACCTTTGGATATATGCCCAAGAGTGGTATAGCTGCTTCTTGAATGAGATCTCTTTCCAGCTTTCTGAGGAACTGCCGCATTGACTTTCCATAGTGGCTGTACAAGCTTGCACTCCCACCAGCAGTGAATGCGTGTTCCCCTTACCCCACATCCTCACAAGCATAAGCTGTCATTTGTTTTTTTCATCTTGGCCATTCTTACTGATGTAAGATGAAACCTCAGCGCAGTTTGGTTTGTGTCTTCCTGATGACTAGGGATGCTGACCATCCTCAAGTGGTTTTAGTCAGTTGTGTTTAATCTTTGGAAAACTTTCTGTTTAGTCCTGTAGCCCCTTTTAACTCTCTTGATGTCCAGTTTTTGTTGTTGTTAATTCTTTATATATTTTAGATATTAACCCCCTATTAGATGTGTAATTAGTAAGATCTTTTTCCATTCTGTAGTCTGTCACTTTGTTTGATGATACACAGGAACTTTTCAGTTTCATGAGGTCCCATTTATTGTTGTTCTTAGTGCCTGTGCATTTGGTATCCTTTAGAAAGTCTTTTCCTGTGACAATGAATTCAAGACTATTCCCCACTTTCTTTTCTGTTGGATTCAGTGATTTTGGCCTCATGTTGAGGTCCTTAATCCATTTGTAATTTTTTTGTGCAGGGTGATGAATGTGGATCTGTTGGATTCTTCTGCATGCTTTCATTCAGTTTGACCAGCACCATTTGTAGAAGATGCTGCCTTTTTTTTCCCCAAGTGTGAATTTCTAGCTTCTTTGTCAAAAATCACATCTATAGATATGTGGACTTATGTCTGGGTCTTCAACTAAACTCCAGTGATCAATGTGCCTGTTTTTTACTAATACTATGCTGTTTTTATTACTATAGCTCTGTAGTACAGTTTGAGGTCTGGGATGGTGACACCTCCAGCAGTTCTTTTATTATTCGGGATTGTTTTAGCTATCCTGGTTTTCGTGTGTGTTTACATGTGAAGTTGGAAATTGTGCTTTTAAGAGCTATGAAGAATTGTATTGCTAATCTGATGGGGATTGCATTGAATCTGCAGATTGCTTTTGGTAGGATGGCCATTTTTACTATGTTAATGCTAACGATCCATGTGCAAGGGAGATCTTTCCATCTTCTGATATTTTCTTCAATTTCCTTCTCTGGTGTCTTAAATATTTTGTTGTATAAGTCTTTCACTTGCTTGGTTAAAATTATCCCTAGATAATATTTTTGTTTGTGCTTCCCTGATATTGCTCAGTCTGTTGTATACAGGAAAGCTACTGATTTTTATGTGTTAATTTTGTGTCCTGCTACTTTGACAGAGGTGTTTATCAGCTGTAGACATTTCTGGTATAATTTTAGGGTCATTTACATACAAAATCGTATCTGCAAATGAAGATATTTTGACTTCTCCCCTTCCTATTTGTATCCGCTTGATCTCCTTCAGTTGTCTTACTGCTCTAGCTAAGACTTAAGTACTGTATTTAATAAGTGAATGTAGACATCCTGTCTTGTTTCTGATTTTAATGGAAATGGTTTGAGTTTTTCTCCCTTTAAAATGATGCTGGCTGTGGGCTTACTGTAAATTGCTTGCAAGGTGTGTCCCTTGCATGTCTAGTCTCTCCAAGCCTTATCAAAAAGGATGTTGGATTTTGTCAAAGGTCTTTTCTCTATCTAATGAGATGATCATGTGGTTTTTGTTTTTGGTCTATTTAGGTAATAAATGACATTTATCAATTTACATGTGCTGAAAGATCCCTGCATCTCTAGGAAAAAGCCTACTTGATGTGGTCTTGTATTTGGTTTGCAAGTTTGGGGTTTTTGGTTTTTTGTTTTTGAGGGTTTTCCTTGAGAATATTTTTGTATATATCTTAACAAGGGAAATCAGTCTGTAATTTTTGTCTTTGTTGAATCATTTTTGGTTTAGGTATCAGGATAACTGGGGCCTCATTAAAACAATTGGGCAATATTCCTTCTGCTTGTATTTTGTTGCATAATTAGAGTATTGTCGTTAATTCTTTGAAGGTCTGGTAAAATTCTGCATCCATCTGTCCGTGGGCTTTTTTGGTTGGGAGAATTTAATTAGTGCTTCTCTTTCAGTAGGAGTTATGCGCCTTTTTAAATTGTTTATTTGATCTTGTTTTAACTCTAGTATGATGTATAGATCAAGAAATTTGTGCATTTCTTTTAGGTTTTCCAGTTTGGTAAAGTACAGATTTATCGTATGTCCTTATGATTCTCTGGATTTTTTTCAGTGTCTGTTTTGATGTCCCTTTTTGTCTCTAATTTTATTAATTTGGATCTTTGTTTTTTAGAAAATGTGGCCAAGGTTTATCAATTTTATTGGTTTTTCTCAACAAACCAGCTCTTTGTCTCATTAATTCTTTGTATTTTTTATTTGTTACTGTTTTTTCTATGTTAATGATTTCAGCCCTGAGTTAGATTATTTCTAGCCTTCTACTTTGGGGTGTTATTTCTTCTGTTTCTTTTTTTTTTCTTTTTTATCTGGGTCTTTCAGGTGTGCTATTGAGTTGCTAATATAAAGTCTTCCTGAGATTTTAGTGCAGGTACTGGGTGCTCTGACCTTGCACTTAGAACCACCTTCCTGTGTCCTGTCAGTTTGAATATATGTTCTGTTTCATACTGTCTTGACCTATTTTTAATTCAGTAGTGAGTTACTCAGTTTCCACGAGTTTGTATACTCTCTCTTTTCTGTTGTCATTAATATTCAGCCTTAATCTGTGGTGGTCAGATAGGATGCAGGAGTTATTTTAATGTTCTTATGTCAATTGAGACTCCCTTTGTGTCCAAGTATGTGGTCAGTTTTGGAGAATGTTCTGTGAATTGCTGATAAGAAGGTATATTTCTTTCTTCTTTTCTTTCTTTCTCTCTTTCTTTCTTCCTTCCTTCCTTTCTTTCTTTCTTTCGTTCTTTTTCTCTTCCTTCCTTCCTTCCTTCCTTCCTTCCTTCCTTCCTTCCTTCCTTCCTTCCTTTTTTTTTTTTTGAGTGAAATGTTTTGTAAATATTGCCAGTTCCATTTGTTTTATGATGTTATTTAACTCTAGCATTTATC
Source organism: Peromyscus maniculatus bairdii (assembly GCF_049852395.1). Lineage (NCBI taxonomy): Eukaryota > Metazoa > Chordata > Mammalia > Rodentia > Cricetidae > Peromyscus > Peromyscus maniculatus. The sequence continues at coordinate 3,026,560 of NC_134863.1, read as the reverse complement.
TGTTCATTTTTTTTTGTCTGGATGACCTGTCCATTGGGCAGAGTTGTGTCATCCACTATCAGTGTGTGAGGGTCAATGTGACTTTAGGTGTAGTTGTGTTCCTTTTATAAACTTGGATGTCATAGTGTTTGGTGCATAGATGTGTAGAATTGCATTATCCTCTTGATGAATTTTTCTTTTGACATGTATATAATGCCCTTCCCTATCTGTTATGATTAGTTTTGGTTTGAACTCTATTTTGTAGATATTAAAATAATATACCTGCTGCTTCTTCCATCCATTCACTTGGAATATTGTTTTTCTATCCTTTTATCCTGAGGTGATGGTAAGGAATGTTTCTTGGATGCAGCAGGGTGATGAATGGATCCGGTATCTTAATCCAGCCTGTCAGTCTGTCTTTTTATTGGGGAATTGAATCCATTGATGTTGAGAGTTATCAATGAGCACTGTTTATGAATTCCTGTTATTTTGTTGTTGAGGTATAGCTTTATTTTCCCCTTCTTGATATTCTGGTCTGGGTTATTTGTTCCTTGTTTCTTCTTGAGTGTGGTTAGCCTCTTCAGGTTGAAGCTTTCCTTCTTGTGCCTTCTGTAAGCAGACTTAATGCTCAAATTTATTTATAGTGGGTTCCCAGGAAGTGCCTGCTGTAGTTGGGGGCTGGGATAAACCAGGGAATTTGCAGGGAGGGAAGGTGGAGAGGAGGATCTGTATGATCATTGGAGATGGGGGTGGGGAGTGGGGCCTCGGCAGGTGGTCTGCTGCAGTTAGGGGTGAGACTGGAGACTGGATGGGGAGAAGGATGGGATAGAAGATCTTCAGTTAGCCTGTCTGCCTCCCTGGTCAGTGTGGCTGCTGTTAGCCCGCCCGCCTCCCTGGCTGGCAGCATGGCCGCAGTTTTAACTGAACATACAAACTAGAGAGGCAATAAACTATGTTTTTATTACCCATTTAAAATAAAAGAATAGAGACTCAAGGGTAAGTTCTTTTTAAAGATGTATACAAAAACAATTTAGTACAAAAATAAGCAAATAAAGCATGTTTACCTGGCATATGTGTAAATATTTCCAGGCCTCATTTTATTAAGTTTCAAGGACATGAAAAATGGAGATTATTATATCAATTGAATTTTGCACTTTTTAATTGTGTTATTTTTAGCCACTGAGAGAACTGTTTTAATACCAAGCTATTTGGTGTCATTATATTGTTATACAAATACTAATACATACAAAATAGACTGAGTAAAATCATTCTGTGGAAATGGGGATTTCTCCCCACTAAACAACATTTGAAAGTAAGAATTTTACTTCTCAAGTGAAAATCAAGTCTTTCACTGTTTCTACTGCCATTTTTATCTGAACAAGGCTAAATACCAACATCCATGTGGTATACTTTTCCTTTATGCCAAGATGTGTTTATTAATAGGTAAATTATGGAAGCTGGTCTTGTCATTATTACATGAAATTTCCAATTGTATGATGTGCTAGTTTATGTTAGGCAGACAACCTAGTTAACTTTTAAAGTTCCTGCTCAGTAGAATGTGTGCAGAACCAATATCTCCACAGTGCGGGATGAAGGGCCAGTGTCCCATTGCTAAGGCTTCCGAGGAGAATTCCGTGAACACCCGTATTTAGTTAGTGTGGACTGCAGGTGTTCTTCAGATCCTGTTATTTAGAAGGATTCATCTTGTGCTGTCGTCACTCCAGTGTGCAGAAGGGGTTTATGTAAAGAGATAACTAGTTCACATTTTACAGTTTGTTCCAATTTTTAAAATCTCAGAAAGCACACATCCCCAGTGTTCATGTCTGTTGTTGAAGATGAGAAGAACCATGAATGTGCAGACACTGAGTTTCCGCCGTCAGAGCAGCCAGCCGTCTGGTGTTCTGTTTGCTCCTCTTTTGGTTTGCTTTGCAAATTTTATCTTGCTGTTCTTTTTTTCTTTCATTTTTTTTTGTTTGCTCAGTTTTGTTGTTGGAAATGGGGGTCTTACTATGCAGCCCAGATGGCCTGAAACTCATGATTCTCTTGTCTCATCCTCATCACTGAATGTCTTCAAGAATAAGTTGCTTTTATTCTGTGATTTTTAAGAAATAAAGGGTTTCAAACATTAAGATAACCCTTTATGGTATAATTGTGAATGTTGACCATCACATCACTGTGTAAGCGTCCTGGTCTTTCAGGATGCTGCCATGCCTCTCTGTGACCCATCTTCCTGTAAGTTCTGCATTTTCAGGTGTCATGTGGAATCATACATGCTTTGCCTTTTCACTGCTGCTCTCTAGTGTGCTGTGAGTGTTTCTGGTTTGCTCCGTGTTCTTGCTGCGTTTCACCATCGCACAGCTACAACACAGCAGTGTCTGTCCACTTACTAGTTGAAAACTTGGTGAGTGTTCCTGGTTTTTGGTATTTATGAATAATGCCCTAGTTAACATCCATTCTGTGTAGGTCAGTACTCACTAACTTTAGTGACTACCTAGAAGTTGGTGTTACTAGGTTATAATGTGAGTGTGAGTGCATGGCTAACTGGACACGCAACTTGCATGACTAGTATTGAAAAGCCTGGAATTTACTTTGTTTGTTTATATATGTGCATCGTCTACTTGTGGGCATTTGAATTTCCATTTGTTTATTCAGTTAGTTTGATGTGGGAGTTAAAGCCAGGGTCTCAAGCTTTCGAAGCCTACACTCTGCCAGGGAGGTAAAGGCCTCAGCCCAAGTTTGCCTTAGTTCAGCTGTCACTTCCCTGAAAACAATATTTTGGTTTTCTGGCTTTTGTCTATAAAGAAAAAAGTGAATTCAGTTCTTACCTGTTAAATTAACTTGTTTTGTTTTTGTTTTTTGAGGCAGGATTTCTCTCTGTAGCCCTGGCTGCCCTGGAATTTGCTCTGTAGACCAGGTTGGCCTTGAACTCAGAGATCTTCCAGCCTCTGCCTCCAGAGTTCTGGGACAAAAGGCATGTGCCACCGCCGCCCAGCTTAAATTAACTTCTTAAAGCTTGCCATTTTATTTGTATGAATAGCCAAACTTTTTTAAACCCCCCTTCTGTTGTCAGTAAAAGTGATAAATGCTTCCCTTATAGTAAGGGTCGATGAACTGTCCCATGGAGAGAGCTTAAGACAGCACCTGGTACAAAGCAAATATTAGCTACTTACAAAAAAGAAAAAGATGTGTTTGAAAAGAAAACCTGAGGCTATAACTTAAATATTGCTGTGGAGGCTTAGGAGGTGTCGATGTTAGGACATTTGGGAGACAGAGAAGCATTTGGCTTTCACACTGATGAAACTTGCCCGGGCTAAGTGGTCTTAGAATCATATCTGAATGATTCCCTGTTTCAATACACATGAGTAGAGTCTGCACTGGAAACAAGGACAGTTCAGACTTCTCTTTGGCTTCTTTTATTCGTTAGAAAAACATATACATGCAAGCAACACTAAAAGGATGCAGCAGGTTGCATTTATATACCTAGGCATTGTTTATTATACGTACAATATTGAAAAAAGGGGCATCTGAGGCATGTGGAATGGGCTGGAGGGAAGAGGGCGAAGGAAATGATGTGGTTATATTTTAAAGAAAAAGAGCATGAATTTAAACATATATTAAAAATTTGCCATCTGCAGAAAATAAAACTTACCCCTTAAATACAAACAACGTGTGTGTGTGTGTGTGTGTGTGTGTGTGTGTGTTGCCGACAGTTGAACCTAGGGCTGTAACATGCTAAACATACGCTGTACCCTCTAGCCACATCTCCACCATGGAAAACATACCTGTAAGTAATTATAGCTCATATTGAAATGATTGATGTGCAGTTCCCGTCAAGCAAGCCCAGTTCCTAAGAGTCTCTTGAGAATGAGTCCCCTGAAAGGGGACAAAATCCCGGAACCTCGTGCTTGATGTTGTGTTCCTGTGGGCACTTGGGAGGTGCACAGTTGTTTTGCTGCGGGGCTGTTGGTTGGCTCGCCAGTTGTGTTCCTGCGGGCTGTTGGAGGGGCAGGGCGGGGACTCAGTTGTGTTCCTGCGAAGGGGGGTGGGGGGACTCAGTTGTGTTCCTGCGAAGAACTGTTGG